>NC_053389.1:291221915-291542612 GCF_905171765.1 Bufo bufo
TCGAACCCGAACATCCAGGTGTTCGCTCAAGCTGTGTTGGTGAGTACTAACACCTTTAGAGGGCCTGACAGTTGGTAACATGCATCAGTTTGGATGCCTGATTACGGCCCCCTGAATAAAGTTTTGGGGATAATGCTTGACTCTAAATCTCACTGTTAAAATGTCTGCTTGTTTGGAAAAGACATTGGGATCGGTGCTATTTTTCTAACCTGTTAAAACGGACCAAACTGGATATTTATGAGCCAGGGGGCATAATGGGCACTTGTAAAATCAAGGTAACTATTGATGTCGACCACTTTGAAATGGGCCTTGGTCTGAAGCTTCCCGTCATCACTTTTGTTGTCACGAACCAGCGGGTGTGTACCCACTGTGCCATGTGTCTTACCTCCTCTAAGGGCACGTGAACCCATCGTTCTTCACAGTACCCCTGATGGTGAGGATAGACTTTCTCGAGGGGAACACCAGGTCACTACCTCTTGAGGAGGATTGGCACACGAGGCAGCTGGTCCAGATGGACCAGGAGGTACCAGAGGTACAGACATAGGAAGCAGGCCCAGGAACCAGGAGCGACAGTACAGGACCGAAGGATGAGGCAGAGCCGAAGTCAAACAAGCAATAGGTCAGGGCAGGCGGCACAGGTACAGGTCAGTCAATCCGGTTCGCCAACAAGAAAGTCAAGGCAAGCAGGCAAGGATCAAGCAGGTAGCAGAGTCCAGGAACACAGGAACGAGTCAGGTACACAGGAACACAAGCAGAGATATCAGCAACCTTTGCAGGACACAAAGACCCCGACGCTCAGGCATCTGGGAAGGGGGCTGAGCCACTTATATACGTGCAGGAGGGCTAGGATTGGTCAGCAAGGTCACATGATCTAACCCATAAAGCACAAGAAGTGATGCGCACCAGCCCTTAAGAAGTGATGCAAGGAACAAGCAGCAAGAATGCTGTGGCCAGGGCTGAAAGGAAACTGTGGAGCAGATCCCAGAACAAACAGTACCTACAAGGACAGAGCCCAGGACTGCAGCAGTAAATGGGGAAGCACTGGCAGCAGATCACCGCTGAACACGGCGCCCAGGACCGCGGCGGTAAGCAGGGGAACAGCCGCGCACAGCAGCCGCCGTTACTCTTGTACAGTCGTGGCCAAAAGTTTTGAGAATTACATAAATATTGGAAATTGGAAAAGTTGCTGCTTAAGTTTTTATAATAGCAATTTTCATATACTCCAGAATGTTATGAAGAGTGATCAGACGAATTGCATAGTCCTTCTTTGCCATGAAAATTAACTTAATCTCAAAAAAAACTTTCCACTGCATTTCATTGTTGTCATTAAAGGACCTGCTGAGATCATTTCAGTAATCGTCTTGTTAACTCAGGTGAGAATGTTGACGAGCACAAGGCTGGAGATCATTATGTCAGGCTGATTGGGTTAAAATGGCAGACTTGACATGTTAAAAGGAGGGTGATGCTTGAAATCATTGTTCTTTCATTGTTAACCATGGTGACCTGCAAAGAAACGCGTGCAGCCATCATTGCGTTGCATAAAAATGGCTTCACAGGCAAGGATATTGTGGCTACTAAGATTGCACCTCAATCAACAATTTATAGGATCATCAATAACTTCAAGGAAAGAGGTTCAATTCTTGTTAAGAAGGCTTCAGGGCGTCCAAGAAAGTCCAGCAAGCGCCAGGATCGTCTCCTAAAGAGGATTCAGCTGCGGGATCGGAGTGCCACCAGTGCAGAGCTTGCTCAGGAATGGCAGCAGGCAGGTGTGAGCGCATCTGCACGCACAGTGAGGCGAAGACTTTTGGAAGATGGCCTGGTGTCAAGAAGGGCAGCAAAGAAGCCACTTCTCTCCAAAAAAAAACATCAGGGTCAGATTCATCTTCTGCAGAAAGTATGGTGAATGGACTGCTGAGGACTGGGGCAAAGTCATATTCTCTGATGAAGCCTCTTTCCGATTGTTTGGGGCATCTGGAAAAAGGCTTGTCTGGAGAAGAAAAAGGTGAGCGCTACCATCAGTCCTGTGTCATGCCAACAGTAAAGCATCCTGAGACCATTCATGTGTGGGGTTGCTTCTCATCCAAGGAAGTGGGCTCACTCACAATTTTGCCCAAAAACACAGCCATGAATAAAGAATGGTACCAAAACACCCTCCAACAGCAACTTCTTCCAACAATCCAACAACAGTTTGGTGAAGAACAATGCATTTTCCAGCACGATGGAGCACCGTGCCATAAGGCAAAAGTGATAACTAAGTGGCTCAGGGACCAAAACGTTGACATTTTGGGTCCATGGCCTGGAAACTCCCCAGATCTTAATCCCATTGAGAACTTGTGGTCAATCCTCAAGAGGCGGGTGGACAAACAAAAACCCATTAATTCTGACAAACTCCAAGAAGTGATTATGAAAGAATGGGTTGCTATCAGTCAGGAATTGGCCCAGAAGTTGATTGAGAGCATGCCCAGTCGAATTGCAGAGGTCCTGAAAAAGAAGGGCCAACACTGCAAATACTGACTCTTTGCATAAATGCCATGTAATTGTCGATAAAAGCCTTTGAAACGTATGAAGTGCGTGTAATTATACTTCACTACATCACAGAAACAACTGAAACAAAGATCTAAAAGCAGTTTAGCAGCAAACTTTGTGAAAACTAATATTTGTGTCATTCTCAAAACTTTTGGCCACGACTGTAGAGTAATAAGGATACTTCAGGATAAGTTGCCCAATAAGTCTTCCCTCCTTTTTAGGAGATTCATTACCCCTCATAACATATTAGCGTTGAGTAGACTAAGGAAGCCTCAGATTACCACAATCAATTATTTTCCTCACATCTAAGGTTCCTTTAGGTGGGAGCTTGCATAAATATAGCTCACAGAGCTATTTTATTTCTTCTGTGACCAATGAGAGATTTGATATAACCTGTTTTCATAATTGTAGTTCGTATTATGTAACTTATTTACTTCAATGTCAGTGTGGTTTACAATACTTAGGGCATACCATCTCATACATCCCTATGTAATGAGATCAGTAAGCAAAGATCTAATGTACACAATGGTTTTATTGTTTCTTCTCTTCGGGCACACCCTGGTTCTGGGGTTTCTCCTGCCTGGTGGTGGTTTGGGGTGCTCTTGATGGTAATGAATTGTGAGATGCAGGCAGGGTGCCTTAGCAACTGAAGATGTTGGTGTAGTTTAGTGGTGCAGAAATTAATGAGGCCAAGTTAACAGCACAATGGTTCCTTACTGAAAATGAAGTTCAGGTACAAGCATCAATTCTCAGCATGCATGGACTGGCAGTTCTTACACAAGTGCAATCTCCACAGATCTCACAGGTTACAAAACTGCAGTAACAGTTAATAGGCCATGTACGGGCACACGGCAGGGTGCAGAAGGAAAGGAATGCCATACGGTTTTTGGAAGGCAGGTTTTTCTGGACAGTTTTTTTTTACACCATGTCCTATTTGAAGCCCCCCTGATGCACCCCTAGAGTAGAAACTCCATAAAAGTGACCCCATCTAAGAAACTACACCCCTCAAGGTATTCAAAACTGATTTTACAAACTTTGTTAACCCTTTAGGTGTTCCACAAGAATTAATGGAAAATAGAGATACAATTTCAAAATTTCACTTTTTTGGCAGATTTTCCATTTTAATATTTTTTCCCAGCTACAAAGCAAGGGTTAACAGCCAAACAAAACTCAATATTTATGGCCCTGATTCTGTAGTTTACAGAAACACCCCATATGTGGTCGTAAACTGCGGTACAGGCACACGGCAGGGCGCAGAATGAAAGGAATGCCCTACTGTTTTTGGAAGGAAGATTTTGCTGGACTGTTTCTTTTGACACCGTGTCCCATTTAAAGCCCCCCTGATGCACCCCTAGAGTAGAAACTCCAAAAAAGTGACCCCATTTTAGAAACTACGGGATAGGGTGGAAGTTTTGTTGCTACTACTTTAGGGGATATATGATTTTTGGTTGCTCTATATTGCACTTTTTGTGAGGCAAGGTAACAAAAAAATAGCTGTTTTGGCACCGTTTTTATTTTTTGTTATTTACAAAATTCATCTGACAGGTTAGATCATGTGGTATTTTTATAGACCAGGTTGTCACGGACACGGCGATACCTAATATGTATACTTTTTTTTTTATTTATGTAAGTTTTACACAATGATTTCTTTTTTGAAACAAAAAAAATCATGTTTTAGTGTTTCCATAGTCTGAGAGCCATAATTTTTTCAGTTTTTGGGCGATTATCTTGAGTAGGGTATGTTTTTTGCCGGATGAGATGATGGTTTGATTGGCACTATTTTGGGGTGCCTGTAACTTTTTGATCGCTTGCTATTACACTTTTTGTGATGTAAGGTGACAAAAAAAGGCTTTTTTTACACCGTTTTTATTTTTATTTTTTTACGGTATTCACCTGAGGGGTTAGGTCATGTGATATTTTTATAGAGCAAGTTATTACGGACGCGGCGATACCTAATATGTATACTTTTTTTTATTTATGTAAGTTTTACACAATGATTTCATTTTTGAAGCAAAGAAAATCATGTTTTAGTGTTTCCATAGTCTGAGAGCCATAATGTTTTCAGTTTTTGGGCGATTATCTTGGTAGGGTATGATTTTTGCGGGATGAGATGACGGTTTGATTGGCACTATTTTGGGCTGCGTGTGACTTTTTGATCTCTTGCTATTACACTTTTTGTGATGTAAGATGACAAAAAATTGTTTATTTAGCACAGTTTTTATTTTTTATTGTGTTTATCTGAGGGGTTAGGTCATATGATATTTTTATAGAGCCGGT
Organism: Bufo bufo; assembly: GCF_905171765.1. Taxonomy (NCBI): domain Eukaryota; kingdom Metazoa; phylum Chordata; class Amphibia; order Anura; family Bufonidae; genus Bufo; species Bufo bufo. The sequence continues at coordinate 291,226,719 of NC_053389.1, forward strand.
CGATACAGACGTGGCGATACCTAATATGTATACTTTTTTTTATTTATGTAAGTTTTACACAATAACAGCTTTTTTAAAACAAAAAAAAATGATGTTTTAGTGTCTCCATATTCTGAGCCATAGTTTTTTTATTTTTTGGGCGATTGTCTCAGGTAGGGGCTCATTTTTTGCGGGATGAGGTGACGGTTAGATTGGTACTATTTTGGTGGGCAAACGCCTTTTTGATCGCTTGCTGTTGTACTTTTTGTGATGTAAGGTGACAAAAAAATGGTTTATTTAGCACCGTTTTTTTTTTTTTTTTTTTACGGTGTTTATCTGAGGGGTTAGGTCATGTGATATGTTTATAGAGCCGGTCGATACGGACACGGCGATACCTAATATGTATACTTTTTTTCCCCCCCTAACTTTATTTGGGGAAAATGACCTTTTTGTTTATTTTTACTTGAAACTTTAAATTTTTTGGGGTGAAAACTTTATTTTTTCAACTTTTTTTTTTACTTTATTTTTGTCCCACTTTGGGACTTCAACTTTTGGGGGTCTAATCCCTTTACAATGCATTCCAATACTTCTGTATTGTAATGCATTGGCTGTATGAGATTGGTACTATTTTGGTGGGCAAACACCTTTTTGATCGCTTGCTGTTGTACTTTTTGTGATGTAAGGTGACAAGAAAATGGTTTATTTAGCACAGTTTTTATTTTTTATTTTTTACGGTGTTTATCTGAGGGGTTAGGTCATGTGGTATGTTTATAGAGCCGGTCGATACGGACACGGCGATACCTATTATGTATACTTTTTTTTCCCCCCTAACTTTATTTGGGGAAAATGACCTTTTTGTTTATTTTTACTTGAAACTTTAAATTTTTTGGGGTGAAAACTTTATTTTTTCAACTTTTTTTTTACTTTATTTTTTGTCCCTCTTTGGGACTTCAACTTTTGGGGGTCTAATCCCTTTACAATGCATTCCAATACTTCTGTATTGTAATGCATTGGCTGTATGAGTGATACAGTGAGTATTACTCATACAGCTTCCGGCCTGTGAGATCCAGGGGGCTGGATCTCACAGGCGTGTCATCGGAAGGCAGCGCGATGCCTTCCTTAGGCATCGTGCTGCCTTCCATGCCATCGGGTCCCCCCTACCGCCGCATGGGGACCCGATGGCACCGCATGGGTCCCCCCTACCACCGCAAGAACAGGTAAAAGCCGCAAACCGCAGGTCTGAATTGACCTGCGGTTTGTTGCGATCGCCGACATGGGGGGGTCACGGGACCCCCCCGCGCATTTAGCCAAGGTGCCTGCTCAACGATTTGAACAGGCACCGGGTTCCGATCACTATACATGACGTACCGGTACGTCATGTGTCCTTAAGAGGTTAAGGGTCCATTCACACGTCCGTAGAATTGGTCCGCATCCGTTCCGCAATTATGTGGAACGGGTGCGGACCCATTCATTCTCAATGAGGATGGAAAGGATGCGGACAGTACACATTGTGCTGTCTGCATCCGCATTTCCGGTCCGCGGCTCCCGAAAAAAATAGAACATGTCCTATTCTTGTCCGCAATAGCGGACAAGAATAGGCATTTCTATAGGGGTGCCGGCCCGGTGTATTGCGGATCTGTAATTTGCGGATTGTAAGGATGTAATACACGGCCTCCAGAGGGATAGGCATACAGTTTAGCTAGCTAATATGTGTTCTCTCTTTTATAAGGTCCATATGAGGCATGTGGAAAGGGGGGTCATAACATACTTCAATTACTTTATTAAAATACTACCAACGAATATCAGTGTTGGTGCCTTTCCCACTGTTATTACACTTTAACACCAATCCAACATAGAATAATGTCTTTAACCTGTGATAACTAATAGGCATTGTGGTATAATTGTCCTGCTTTTTCCGTGTAGATCCATGTAAGTTTTTGTTAGTCCAGGTCAGTATGATTGTCCATGAAGCAACTTCTTCATACCTAGGCATCTATTTCTGTCCTTAGAACTACAGTTCTGAATTACAAGACAATATTTCATCTAACAGCATTTCCAAAAGACGAAAATGTCTAGTACAAATTGGTCTGGTCATAGATCCCTACTCATATGAGCATACATCTGTTCACACTGCAGATGGGTCTTTCAGTTAGAATTACGAAGTCGAATTGTGACTCGGTCACCTTGTCAGTCACTTTAAGATCTTCCTTCCAGCCGAGAATAAACCTTTCTTCCTTCTAGACTAAATAGAAAGGGATCCTCTTCCTGAGTTCTGTGCTAGGCGTATGCCTTATATAAAAAAGACATTTTATAAATGCTTTCATAGTAACACACAGATTAGGGTGGGTTCACACTAGCGTTAGGGATTCCGTTATGGCTTTCCGTTATAACGGAAAATAACAGAATCCATAAGGACGGATCCGTTCTTCTGCCCATAGACTTATAGACTTGTATTTTGACGGAATGCAAAAGGGAAGCATTTGAAAGGCATTCCGTTTTTGATTTCCGTCCTTATAGAAGTCTATGGGAATCAAAACGGATCCGTCTGGGTCTCGTTATGCAAGACTGAAAACAGTCCTGTCGACAAGACTTTGTTTTCCGTCTTGCATAACGGGACCCAGACGGATCCCTTATGCTTTCCCATAGACTTCTATTAGGATGGAAAGAAAAACGGAATGCCTTTTAAAGGCTTCCGTTTTGCATTCTGTCTGGGCATTCCGTTATTTTCCGTTATAACCATGTTATAACGGAATCCCTAACCCTAGTGTGAACCTACCCTTATTATTTATTCTACATTTCCTACCTTTGAGAAATAGGACCATTGATACCAAATGAATGAATTAAACAAATGAGCAAACAAATGTGTAGAGTGCACCTGATGACTGTATAGGCATAGGCATTTTAACATGAAGGAGTTGGCAAAAGTGAACTATTACTAATATAGTTCTTCTTGTTGTTTAACCCTTTCATGACCGGACAATTTTTATTATTTTTAGTTTTCGTTTTTTACTCCCAGCCTTCTTAAAGCCATAACTTTTTTAAAAATTTTCTGTTCACATAGCTGTATGAAGGGTTGTTTTTTGCGGGACAAAATGCTCTTTCTAATGGCACTATTGAAGGTTGCATACAATGTGTTGGGAAGCGGTAAAAAAAATTATAAATGGAGTGAAATTTGAAAAAAAACACAACTCCAGAAGTTTTTGCCGGTTTCGTTTTTACGGCATTCGCGTATCATAAAACTGACCCGTTACTTTCATGCTCCAGGTCAGTACGAATCCGGCAATAGTACATATGTGTATTTTTTATTGCGATTTATGCTGAAAAAAAACAACTCTCCATATTCTGACTCCTATAACTTTTGTAGTTATGTGTGTGGAGCTATGTGAAGACTCATTTTTTGCGGGGTGATCTGTACTTTTTAGTAATACCATTTTGGGGCATATACGACTTTATCGCCTTTTATTTACTTTTTTGTGGCCATTTTGACTTTTTTTCCATTTTGCTGTTTTCCGTATGGGATAAAATTTTGTATATGTTAATAGTAAAACCTTCAACTTGCGCCTTTTGAGGTTGTCTCTTGTGGTTTTTCAGGTGTGTTTAGGACCATTATCTATTTGTAGAAGCCATCCCCTTTTCAACCAGATTTTTTTACAGTTGTTATGTTTTCTTCCAGAATTTGCTGGAATTCGATTGAATCCATTCTTCCCTCTACCCATGAAATGTTCCCTGTGCCATTGTCTGCAACACAACCCTGAAGTGTCATTGATCCACACCCCATGCTTAATGGTTGAGAGATGTTCTTTTCATGAAATTGTATGTGCTTATTTTTTCCAAACATACCTTTGCTCATTGTGCCCAAAGAGTTATATTTTAACCTCATCGGTTCACAGGACTTGTTTCTAAAATGCATCAGGCTAAATGAATAAAACAGAATTTTGTGGTGAGGATGCAGGAGAGGTTTTCTACTGATGACTCTTTGATGAAGGCCATATTTATGCAGGTATCACTGAACAGTAAAACAATGTACCACAACTCTAGATTCTGCTAAATCATCCTGAAGGTCTTTTGCAGTCAAGCCGGAGTTCTGATTTGCCTTTCTAGTAATCGTGAAAACAGCTTTCTCTGAAATTATCTTAGTCTTCCAGAGCTTCTCTTCACCTCCACTGTTCTTGTTAACTGCCATTTATTAATTACATTTAAAACTGAGGAAATGGCAACCTGAAACTACCTCAAAAAGCACACGCTGAAGGTTTTGCCATAGCCATCACAGTCTCCTGATCTGAACATCATTGGAAATCTGTTAATATATATTTATTTTTTAAATATATCTTTATTCATAATGCAAAAAAACATATACAACAATTATACAAAACAATCAATTATTTTTCCCCATTTTTATTTCAAACCCCCCTCCCCCACAACCCTCACCCTTCCATGCTTTGAGAGAGAGAAAAAATGTTCAAATGGTTAAAATTAAAAACCTTATTAACTTATATCATATTATCCAACCAACATTTCCAAAAATTAAAAAAAATAATCTATCGTTCCCCTATTGTTATATATTTTCCTCTCTACCTTTATAATATTATCCACTGTACTCCTCCACTCCACTATCAAAGGTGGGTCTTTTTCTATCCATTTTTTATTATAATAAAATGGGTAGCTGAAATGTACCTGTCAATATACAAGCCACTGGATCTCTTTCTATTTGTACTCCCACAATTTTTTTTAAAACATCTGCTATCCCAGTCCAATAACGGATAAGTTTTGGGCATCTCCAAGCTAAATTATAAAAACCAGCTTATTCCATCCCCATCTAGGACATTCATCAGTAAATTTCAGACCCATCTTTTTAAGTAACAGTATAACCTATGAATGATAAAGAATTGAGAGACCCCATGTGAGGCCCGCATTGAAACCAAAGACCTATTTCTCAATACATCTGTCCACTGCTCCTCCGGGAGCCCATCAATATCTTTCTTCCATTTCTCTTTAGCTGGTAATTCAATCCTACTCTGACTAATTTTCAACAGTAATCTATATCTTCTTGAAATGGCCCTTTTTTCTTTTCTATTGTCCAACAGCCGATTGATATTCTCCATAGATGTTTTCTTACATCTTTGAAGATCTACTTCTGATGAATTAATTGCATCTCTCAATTGCAAATATCTGAGAAACTCTCTATTCGATATCCCAAATTCTTTTCTCAATGTCTCAAAATCTTTAAAGACTTCTCCATCAAACAATTGTGACAAAAAGTAAACACCCTTATTTTCCCAATTTACATATTGCTTTATTTTTTGGATTTCTTTCAAATTAATATTAGTCCAAATAGGTGTAAAATCTGTGTATCCTTTAATATCCATACTTTTTAAATCTCTCTCCAAAAACGATCCATTAAATAAAAAATTTGATTATTTGTGCTTATACTCCCCAATATACCAGATTGTAATACTACCATAATCTTTTGTTGATAGTCTTTCCACCCGATGTCCTCCAAGTGCCAACTCAAAATAGGTGTCATATTATCCCCAACCATAAACCCAAACTGTGCCAACAATAAATATAAATACCAATTTGGAAGTGCCATTCCCCCCTCTTTTATTGGTAATTACAAAACTTCCTTCCTTATCCTAGAAATATTGCCATTCCATATAAATTACCTAATCTCCCTCTCAATACTAATAAAAATCCTAGGTGACAACCACACAGGAGCACATTGCAACAGATAAAGAATCTTGAGAAGGATCATCTTTATCAAATCTATTTCCTCTTATAGATTAATAAAAAAAAAACCTCATATTTGGAAGAGGTTACCAATGTCGATGGTGAGATGGATCAATCTCACCATCGACATTGGTAATCTCTTCCAAATATGAGTTTTTTTTATTTATTAATCTATAAGAGGAAATAGATTTAACTTCATATAAGCATCCAAATCCCTAGCGATATTTATCCCCAAATACTTAAATCTACTTCCATTACTCACAACATGTACACCCAAACACTTTTTTCCTATCTCTTCACCCAACAACATTAAATGTGACTTTCCCTAATTTATTTTTAACCCAGAATAATAACCTAATATTTCAATTACATCCATCACATTAACCAGCTCCGAAACTGTGTTTGCCAAGAACAATAGTATATCATCTGCATACAACATTATTTTCTTCTTTACTTCACCATATTGAAAACCCTTAATAATTTCACTCTCTCTAATAATAGTTGCCAATAGTTCTATTGCAATTGTGAAGAGTAGTGGGGATAGGGGACATCCCTGCCTAGTGCCTCTAGAGAGAGCAAAGGGCAGGGACATAACCCCATCCATAGCCACCCTCGCTGTGGGATATGAATATATGTTTAATCCAACTTATAAAAAAATGCCCAAACCCAAAACGCCTGAGGACCTCCCACAAGTATTTCCACTCTACAGAATCAAATGCCTTGGTTGCATCCAATGACAATATCCCTTTTTTATTATCTTTATCTTTATTTCCTTCTAGAGGGGCAAAGGTTTAAAAGTAATATAAGGAAGTATTACTTTACTGAGAGAGTAGTGGATGCATGGAATAGCCTTCCTGCAGAAGTGGTAGCTGCAAATACAGTGAAGGGGTTTAAGCATGCATGGGATAGGCATAAGGCCATCCTTCATATAAGATAGGGCCGGGGGCTATCCATAGTATTCAGTATATTGGGCAGACTAGATGGGCCAAATGGTTCTTATCTGCCGACACATTCTATGTTTCTATGTTTCTATGTTTCTATATTCATAAATACCCTTCTAATGTTGGAATATATCAATTGGCCAGGAATAAAACCTGTCTGATCTTCTTTTATTATTGTTTTTATTACTTTTGCTAACCTATCTGTCAATACTTTAGCCAACAATTTGATATCAGTGTTTAATAGCGTGATTAGTCTATATGACTCCGGCTTTAATAGATCTTTTTCAGCTTTTGGAATCAAGATAATAATAACTTTCTCCATTGACTCAGGCAGTTTTTTTAATCTCTTGCAGTCAGAACCTCCAATAATTCCAGAAGGAGTTCCTGACTAAATTCTTTATAGACCTCGAATGGTAGACCATCCCCTCCCGGAGCCTTTCTGTTACCAGTTGAATTCAGGGCTCTCACCAATTCCTCCAATATTTTATCTTCCTCCAGTTGTTTTCCGTGTTCTTCAGAATCCTCTTAAATTGAATACTATCAAGGTATTTGTACAACTCCTCATCTTTATACAGAATTTTTGATCTATACAAATCCTGATAGTATTCTCGAAAAACCCCCACTAATCTGTTCCAGAGTCCTTACTATTTGTCCCCTACTGTTCTGTATTGTACCAACCCAGCTATTTTTTTTTGTTAATTATTGATCATACTTGCCAACAGCTTACCAATCCTCTCACCCTCAGCAAAAAACCTAGCCCCCTGGAAAAATAATACTGTTTGAGATCTTTCAGTGTAAATTTCTTTAACTTTCTTTTCCTCCTCCTCCCAATTTTTATTAGGTTCTCTGGTGAGGGGTCTTGTGTACAGAGCTCTTTAGCCTTTCTTAAGTTCTTTTCTGTAATCTGGGTTTTACTATTTACTTGTTTTTTCCAATTACTTACTTGTTTATATAATATACCCCTCAAAAATGCTTTCGCCGCATCCCAAATTACTTGTTTGTTGGCTGATACATTATTTACAGGAAAAATAATCTCAGCTCTTCCTTAATACCATTTTGACTATAGGCGTGCGTACTGGTTGTGCCGGGTGTGCCTGGGCACACCCTAATCAAGCCGACTCGAGGTTCTGTCAGGGCTGGGATGCACTGAAAGCGCTATACTCACCTCTTCCTTCCTGGTCCTCGGTGCTCCACTGTGAAGGCTGCACACTGCACGCTCCCACACAGCAGACTGTACAAGAGGATTACCGAGTGGGGGCGGTGAGGAGTGGCAGCATCCGGAGCAGGAATGGTAAGTGTTTTTTAGTTTATTTGGGGGCTGATGGAGGCACTGGGGGCTGATATGAGGCACTAGGGGCTGAAGAGAGGCTGCTGGGGGGCTTATATGAGGCACTGGGGGCTGAAGAGAGGCTGCTGGAGGGCTGAAGAGAGGCTGCTGAAGAGGGGCACTGGGGGGGCTGAAGAGGGGCACTGGGGGCTGATATGAGGCACTGGGGGCTGAAGAGAGGCTTCTGGGGGCTGATATGAGGTACTGGGAGCTGATATGAGGCACTGGGGGCTGAAGAGAGCCTGCTGGGGGGATGAAGAGGGGCACTGGGGGCTGATATGAGGCACTGGGGCTCTTACCTGAGGTCTGATTGGGGGTCATTCACATTGGGGTCTGATCTGAGATGATATTGGGTTCTTATTAACATTGGGTGTCTTATTGGGGCTGTAAGCTGAGGTCTGATTAACATTGGGGGTCTGATTGGTGGTTTGACCTCAGGTGTAATGAAAAATATATTTTTCTTATTGTCCCCCTCTAAAACCTAGGTGCGTCTTATGGGCCGGAGCGTCTTATAGGGCGAAAAATACGGGTAAGTTTAAAAATGATTTCATCTCCATTCATTATATTGATAGTGCGGGTCTGTATGTATGCAGAGTGTATCTGTGTATATATATATGTGTGTGTATGTGTATATAATATATATATATATACATACGCGCGTATGTGTTTGTGCTTTAGGGTGCACACCCTAATGCAGTAGGCTGCGCACGCCTATGATTTTGACCTTTAAGCAACTTTAACCAATGAGGGTTAAATCTAAATATCATAGGGTCCCATTTGACAGGCGACTCGATGTTCATTACTACTGCGCAATGATCTGACATAACCATAGGTACCTATTTTATACATTTTATCTTATTATCCAACAATTTCCAGTTACCAAAAATCCTTGACCATGATTGATGTGTCTTTGAGTAACAGGAAAAAAATCTTCTGTATTATATAATCACCAAACATCAACCCACCCAAATTCCAACATCAATCTGGCCAGGCCAGTGTGACATTTTAAAGTCTTACTGTTAGACAATTTGTCCTTACTTAAGTCCATCATTGCATTATAGTCCCCAACTGTGATTCAATACACTTTCTTGTCTCTCAATCATGTATTTCTGTAACTCATACAATAAATACATCAGGCTTATTTGGAGGTCATATATAAATGTTTGCAATTATCATCAAAACACCATTGATTTTACACTGAAGAAAAAGATACCTGTCACCATCATCTACCTTTATTGCAATATACTCATATTTTATTGTGCACCAAAATAGAAACCCCTCTTGAGTATGAAGTGTATACTGAATGGTATCGTTCTCCCACCCATCTTTTTTCTACGCAATTTAAAAGTTCCTTATCAAAGTGTGTTTCTTGAAGGCAGATGATGGCTGGCAAGTACCTCCCCACCCACTCAAAACAGCAAACCTTTTTAATCTTTCTCTTAACCCTCTTACATTAATTGAAATAATTCTTAGACTAGGTCTACACGACGACATTTGTCGCGCGACAATAAGTTGCGCGACAGATAGGGCACAACTACACTGCAACATTTGTTGCGCAACATTTTGTTGCACCAATGTCGCGTGACAATTTTTATAATAGCAGTCTATGGTGTCACACTGCAACATGCGACATGCTGCGACTGCGACAGTCGCAGAAAAATCCATCTTGAATGGATTTTCTGCAACTGTTGCGTTGCAGTCGCAGCATGTCGCATGTTGCAGTGCGACACCATAGACTGCCATTATAAAAATTGGCGCGCGACATTGGTGCAACAAAATGTCGCGCAACAAATGTCGTCGTGTAGACCTAGCCTTATCATTCAAAGGTTACAAACCTCCGAAACCTTTGCTCCCCATATCAAAACAGAGAGCCCTTTTCCCATGCATGTTAAACTCCTTATACCCCACCCTTCTTCTTGACTATCTAGTTTCCACTCAAACCCTTCAAATCTAACCATTCATTTGCTGCTTTTGGGGAAAGAAAGAACAATACTTTATCTTGATGCAATACATGCGGTTTGGCAGGGAAAACCAAACTGTATTTAATCCCAGCCTGCCTCAATCTCCTTTTTATACCATCATATTTTTTCCTTTGAGCGCTAGTAGTTAGTGTTGGACGCGAATATTCTAATCGCGAATATCACCACTTCGAGAATTTGCGAAGATTTTGAATATAGTGCTATATATTCATATTCACGAATATTCTAGATTTTTTTTTTATCTGAACCCATAATCCCTCCCTGCTTCTTGCTTGTGGGCCAATGAGAAGGCTGCAATGTCTTTGTTGGAGTTCAGCAACATCCATAGCAACCAATAGGAAAGTTACCTACCCCCTTACTATATAAGAACCTCCCCAGCAGCTATTTTCTGCATTTTTTTGCAGTTCTGAGAGAGACAGCAGTGTTATTGCTGTGCTCTGTGCTTTGCTGTGTCATTACATTAGATAGTTCGTTAGTTAGTTAGTTAGTTAGTTAGCTTATATATAATACAGATAGTTAGTGGGAGATAGTCAGTGCACTGTACAGTCGTGGCCAAAAGTTTTGAGAATTACATAAATATTGGAAATTGGAAAAGTTGCTGCTTAAGTTTTTATAATAGCAATTTGCATATACTCCAGAATGTTATGAAGAGTGATCAGATGAATTGCATAGTCCTTCTTTGCCATGAAAATTAACTTAATCCCAAAAAAAACTTTCCACTGCATTTCATTGCTGTCATTAAAGGACCTGCTGAGATCATTTCAGTAATCGTCTTGTTAACTCAGGTGAGAATGTTGACGAGCACAAGGCTGGAGATCATTATGTCAGGCTGATTGGGTTAAAATGGCAGACTTGACATGTTAAAAAGGAGGGTGATGCTTGAAATCATTGTTCTTCCATTGTTAACCATGGTGACCTGCAAAGAAACGCGTGCAGCCATCATTGCGTTGCATAAAAATGGCTTCACAGGCAAGGATATTGTGGCTACTAAGATTGCACCTCAATCAACAATTTATAGGATCATCAAGAACTTCAAGGAAAGAGGTTCAATTTTTGTTAAGAAGGCTTCAGGGCGTCCAAGAAAGTCCAGCAAGCGCCAGGATCGTCTCCTAAAGAGGATTCAGCTGCGGGATCGGAGTGCCACCAGTGCAGAGCTTGCTCAGGAATGGCAGCAGGCAGGTGTGAGCGCATCTGCACGCACAGTGAGGCGAAGACTTTTGGAAAAAAAAAACAGAGAGAAGAAAAGGTGAGCGCTACCATCAGTCCTGTGTCATGCCAACAGTAAAGCATCCTGAGACCATTCATGTGTGGGGTTGCTTCTCATCCAAGGGAGTGGGCTCACTCACAATTTTGCCCAAAAACACAGCCATGAATAAAGAATGGTACCAAAACACCCTCCAACAGCAACTTCTTCCAACAATCCAACAACAGTTTGGTGAAGAACAATGCATTTTCCAGCACGATGGAGCACCGTGCCATAAGGCAAAAGTGATAACTAAGTGGCTCGGGGACCAAAACTTTGACATTTTGGGTCCATGTCCTAGAAACTCCCCAGATCTTAATCCCATTGAGAACTTGTGGTCAATCCTCAGGAGACGGGTGGACAAACAAAAACCCACTAATTCTGACAAACTCCAAGAAGTGATTATGAAAGAATGGGTTGCTATCAGTCAGGAATTGGCCCAGAAGTTGATTGAGAGCATGCCCAGTCGAATTGCAGAGGTCCTGAAAAAGAAGGGCCAACACTGCAAATACTGACTCTTTGCATAAATGTCATGTAATTGTCGATAAAAGCCTATGAAACGTATGAAGTGTGTGTAATTATATTTCACTACATCACAGAAACAATTGAAACAAAGATCTAAAAGCAGTTTAGCAGCAAACTTTGTGAAAACTAATATTTGTGTCATTCTCAAAACTTTTGGCCACGACTGTAGGTTATATCCTGATATAGTGTAGCTGATAGGTTGCAGTGCAGGCTGTTAGGTAGTGTGATAGGTTCTGCTGTCCACACATACATGCTACAGACATAGTGCTGTGATGTCACAAGTTCACAACAATACTTAGCGCACCAATCAGTAATATGTAGTCAGACCTGCTAAAATGTGAAGTTGCATGTATTGCGCCAAAATATGTGCATCATTAATTGCCGATTTGTGCAATCGCGAATATATTGGAGCACTCGATCTGCATATAAAGCTATTGTAATATTCTGCCGTGCCAACCATTTTCTCCAGTCTCAGGAAACTTCTAGTAGCTTGAAAAATCTAGCAACAGTGACCCACACCTGTATTGCGTACGCAATACGGGCATATTACATTGGCGATTTTCGCAATCAAGAGAATATTGGCGAATTCTCGAATTCGCAAATTTATTATGAATATTCTCCCAAATATTAGCGAAATATCGCAAATTCGAATATTGCCCCTGCCGCTCATCACTACGTAGTAGCCACTGAATAATCCTGATATGCTCTTACTCTTATTCCGGCATTTACAAACTTCTCGGATATTCTAACATCTTTAAACACAGCTTCACGATCTTTATAATATACAAATTTAGTCAAAATTGTTCTTGGATATTCTCCTGGCTTTCTCATTTGACTAGGCACTCTATGCGCTCTCTCTGTGGCAAAAGTCTTAGACAATATCCCAGGCGTACAGTTCTCATAAATCCATTTTCCATGAAAACAATACAATCTGACCCCTCTTTCCCACCCATCTCAAATTCCCCCTTCTAGACCTATCTTCCATATCCGTTATTTTTTTCTCCATAACACCATTAGACTGCTTAAGAGTCACTATTAGGGATGAGCGAACCCGAACTGTATAGTTCGGGTTCGTACCGAATTTTGGGGTGTCCGTGACACGGACCCGAACCCGAACATTTTCGTAAAAGTCCGGGTTCGGGTTCGGTGTTCGGCTCTTTCTTGGCGCTTTTTGAAAGGCTGCAAAGCAGCCAATCAACAAGCGTCATACTACTTGCCCCAAGAGGCCATCACAGCCATGCCTACTATTGGCATGGCTGTGATTGGCCAGTGCAGCATGTGACCCAGCCTCTATTTAAGCTGGAGTCACGTAGCGCCGCACGTCACTCTGCTATGATCAGTATAGGGAGAGGTTGCAGCTGCGACGTTAGGGCGAGATTAGGCAGATTAACTCCTCCAAAAGACTTCATTCTGTGATCGATCTGCAGCTGTAGATCATTGAAGTGCTATTATTGACTTGCTCACTTTTTTGAGGCTGCCCAGAGCGTTTTTAGATCACTTTTTTTCTGGGGTGATCGGCGGCCATTTTGTGACTTGTGGTGCGCCAGCACAAGTTATCACCAAGTGTATTTAACCATCGATAGTGTGGTTATTTTGTGCTATATCCTACATCAGCTGCAGGCTGAGCCTGTGTCAGCGAAGTGCATTTAACCATCAACAGTCTGGTTATTTTTTGGCCATATACTACATCAGCTGCAGGCTGAGCCTGTGTCACCAAAGTGCATTTAACCATCGACAGTCTGATTATTTTTTGGCCATATACTACATCTGGTGCAGGCTGAGCCTGTGTCACCCAAGTGCATTTAACCATCAACAGTGTGGTTATTTTTTGGCCATATATTACATCAGGGGCAAGTTGAGCCTGTCACCCAGCGCCTAAAAAATAGACCTGACATTTCTATTCAACCAAATCTGTACTGTTTTAGCTGGTCAAGTTATTTGTAGTGACCGTAAAAGCACACTTTTTTCTGGGTTGAAAAACCATTCCCAAATTTGCCATTCTCAAAATAACTAGTTTCTGGTATTTGAGGCCTACTTGAAATCTATCCCAAAAAGAATATCTTACATTGAAGCTAGTGATAGTGTCATTCAGAAAAACCTAAGACACACGCTAGCGTGCTGATAGAAATCTGATTCTGTGATTAAACCTATACCTGTCACACAGCGCAAAAAAAAACAGGCCTTACATCTCTATTTAACCAAATCTCTACTGTTTTAGCTGGTCAAGTTATTTGTAGTGACCGTAAAAGCACACTTTTTTTTCTGGGTTGAAAAACCATTCCCAAAATTGCCATTCTCAAAATAACTAGTTTCTGGTATTTGAGGCCTACTTGAAATCTATCCCAAAAAGAATATCTTACATTGAAGCTAGTGATAGTGTCATTCAGAAAAACCTAAGACACACGCTAGCGTGCTGATAGAAATCTGATTCTGTGATTAAACCTATACCTGTCACACAGCGCAAAAAAAAAACAGGCCTCACATCTCTATTTAACCAAATCTCTACTGTTTTAGCTGGTCAAGTTATTTGTAATGACCGTAAAAGCACACTTTTTTTTCTGGGTTGAAAAACCATTCCCAAATTTGCCATTCTCAAAATAACTAGTTTCTGGTATTTGAGGCCTACTTGAAATCTATCCCAAACAGAATATCTTACATTGAAGCTAGTGATAGTGTCATTCAGAAAAACCTAAGACACACGCTAGCGTGCTGATAGAAATCTGATTCTGTGATTAAACCTATACCTGTCACACAGCGCAAAAAAAAACAGGCCTCACATCTCTATTTAACCAAATCTCTACTGTTTTAGCTGGTCAAGTTATTTGTAGTGACCGTAAAAGCACACTTTTTTTTCTGGGTTGAAAAACCATTCCCAAATTTGCCATTCTCAAAATAACTAGTTTCTGGTATTTGAGGCCTACTTGAAATCTATCCCAAACAGAATATCTTACATTGAAGCTAGTGATAGTGTCATTCAGAAAAACCTAAGACACACGGTAGCGTGCTGATAGAAATCTGATTCTGTGATTAAACCTATACCTGTCACACAGCGCAAAAAAAAACAGGCCTCACATCTCTATTTAACCAAATCTGTACTATTTTAGCTGGTCAAGTTATTTGTAGTGACCGTAAAAGCACACTTTTTTTTCTGGGTTGAAAAACCATTCCCAAATTTGCCATTCTCAAAATAACTAGTTTCTGGTATTTGAGGCCTACTTGAAATCTATCCCAAACAGAATATCTTACATTGAAGCTAGTGATAGTGTCATTCAGAAAAACCTAAGACACACGCTAGCGTGCTGATAGAAATCTGATTCTGTGATTAAACCTATACCTGTCACACAGCGCAAAAAAAAACAGGCCTCACATCTCTATTTAACCAAATCTCTACTGTTTTAGCTGGTCAAGTTATTTGTAGTGACCGTAAAAGCACACTTTTTTTTCTGGGTTGAAAAACCATTCCCAAATTTGCCATTCTCAAAATAACTAGTTTCTGGTATTTGAGGCCTACTTGAAATCTATCCCAAAAAGAATATCTTACATTGAAGCTAGTGATAGTGTCATTCAGAAAAACCTAAGACACACTCTAGTGTGCTGATAGAAATCTGATTCTGTGATTAAACCTATACCTGTCACACAGCGCAAAAAAAACAGGCCTCACATCTCTATTTAACCAAATCTGTACTGTTTTAGCTGGTCAAGTTATTTGTAGTGACCGTAAAAGCACACTTTTTTTTCTGGGTTGAAAAACCATTCCCAAATTTGCCATTCTCAAAATAACTAGTTTCTGGTATTTGAGGCCTACTTGAAATCTATCCCAAAAAGAATATCTTACATTGAAGCTAGTGATAGTGTCATTCAGAAAAACCTAAGACACACGCTAGCGTGCTGATAGAAATCTGATTCTGTGATTAAACCTATACCTGTCACACAGCGCAAAAAAAAACAGGCCTCACATCTCTATTTAACCAAATCTCTACTGTTTTAGCTGGTCAAGTTATTTGTAATGACCGTAAAAGCACACTTTTTTTTCTGGGTTGAAAAACCATTCCCAAATTTGCCATTCTCAAAATTGTGGTGAACGGGAACAATGAGGAAAACATCTAATAAGGGACGCGGACGTGGACATGGTCGTGGTGGTGTTAGTGGACCCTCTGGTGCTGGGAGAGGACGTGGCCGTTCTGCCACAGCCACACGTCCTAGTGAACCAACTACCTCAGGTCCCAGTAGCCAGCAGAATTTACAGCGATATTTGGTGGGGCCCAATGCCGTTCTAAGGATGGTAAGGCCTGAGCAGGTGCAGGCATTAGTCAATTGGGTGGCCGACAGTGGATCCAGCACGTTCACATTATCTCCCACCCAGTCTTCTGCAGAAAGCGCACAGATGGCGCATGAAAACCAAGCCCATCGGTCTGTCACATCACCCCCATGCATATCAGGGAAACTGTCTGAGCCTCAAGTTATACAGCAGTCTCTTATGCTGTTTGAAGACTCTGCTGCCAGGGTTTCCCAAGGGCATCCACCTAGCCCTTCCCCAGGGGTGGAAGAGATAGAATGCACTAACGCACAACCACTTATTTTTCCTAATGATGAGGACATGGGAATAACACCTCAGCACGTCTCTGATGATGACGAAACACAGGTGCCAACTGCTGCGTCTTTCTGCAGTGTGCAGACTGAACAGGAGGTCAGGGATCAAGACTGGGTGGAAGACGATGCAGGGGACGATGAGGTCCTAGACCCCACATGGAATGAAGGTCGTGCCACTGACTTTCACAGTTCGGAGGAAGAGGCAGTGGTGAGACCGAGCCAACAGCGTAGCAAAAGAGGGAGCAGTGGGCAAAATCAGAACACCCGCCGCCAAGAGACTCCGCCTGCTACTGACCGCCGCCATCTGGGACCGAGCACCCCAAAGGCAGCTTCAAGGAGTTCCCTGGCATGGCACTTCTTCAAACAATGTGCTGACGACAAGACCCGAGTGGTTTGCACGCTGTGCCATCAGAGCCTGAAGCGAGGCATTAACGTTCTGAACCTTAGCACAACCTGCATGACCAGGCACCTGCATGCAAAGCATGAACTGCAGTGGAGTAAACACCTTAAAAACAAGGAAGTCACTCAGGCTGCCCCTGCTACCTCTTCTGCTGCTGCTGCCTCGGCCTCTTCTGCTGCTGCCGCCGCCTCGGCCTCTTCCTCCGCCTCTGGAGGAACGTTGGCACCTGCCGCCCAGCAAACATGGGATGTACCACCAACACCACCACCTGCGTCACCAAGCATCTCAACCATGTCACACGGCAGCGTTCAGCTCTCCATCTCACAAACATTTGAGAGAAAGCGTAAATTCCCACCTAGCCACCCTCGATCCCTGGGCCTGAATGCCAGCATTTCTAAACTACTGGCCTATGAAATGCTGTCATTTAGGCTGGTGGACACACACAGCTTCAAACAGCTCATGTCGCTTGCTGTCCCACAGTATGTTGTTCCCAGCTGCCACTACTTCTTCAAGAGAGCCGTGCCTTCCCTGCACAAACAAGTGTCCGATAAAATCAAGTGTGCACTGCGCAACGCCATCTGTGGCAAGGTCCACCTAACCACAGATACGTGGACCAGTAAGCACGGCCAGGGACGCTATATCTCCCTAACTGCACACTGGGTAAATGTAGTGGCGGCTGGGCCCCAGGCGGAGAGCTGTTTGGCGCACGTCCTTCCGCCGCCAAGGATCGCAGGGCAACATTCTTTGCCTCCTGTCTCCTCCTCCTCCTACTCAGCTTCCTCCTCCTCTTCTTCCACCTGCTCATCCAGTCAGCCACACACCTTCACCACCAACTTCAGCACAGCACGGGGTAAACGTCAGCAGGCCATTCTGAAACTCATATGTTTGGGGGACAGGCCCCACACCGCACAGGAGTTGTGGCGGGGTATAGAACAACAGACCGACGAGTGGTTGCTGCCAGTGAGCCTCAAGCCCGGCCTGGTGGTGTGCGATAATGGGCGAAATCTCGTTGCAGCTCTGGGACTAGCCGGTTTGACGCACATCCCTTGCCTGGCGCATGTGCTGAATTTGGTGGTGCAGAAGTTCATTCGCAACTACTCCGACATGTCAGAGCTGCTGCATAAAGTGCGGGCCGTCTGTTCGCGCTTCCGGCGTTCACACCCTGCCGCTGCTCGCCTGTCTGCGCTACAGCGTAACTTCGGCCTTCCCGCTCACCGCCTCATATGCGACGTACCCACCAGGTGGAACTCCACCTTGCATATGCTAGACAGACTGTGCGAGCAGCAGCAGGCCATAGTGGAGTTTCAGCTGCAGCACGCACGGGTCAGTCGCACTGCGGATCAGACACACTTCACCACCAATGACTGGGCCTCCATGCGAGACCTGTGTGCCCTGTTGCGCTGTTTCGAGTACTCCACCAACATGGCCAGTGGCGATGACGCCGTTATCAGCGTTACAATACCACTTCTATGTCTCCTTGAGAAAACACTTAGGGCGATGATGGAAGAGGAGGTGGCCCAGGAGGAAGAGGAGGAAGAGGGGTCATTTTTAGCACTTTCAGGCCAATCTCTTCAAAGTGACTCAGAGGGAGGTTTTTTGCAACACCAGAGGCCAGGTACAAATGTGGCCAGACAGGGCCCACTACTGGAGGACGAGGAGGACGAGGATGAGGAGGAGGTGGAGGAGGATGAGGAGGAAGCATGTTCACAGCGGGGTGGCACCCAAAGCAGCTCGGGCCCATCACTAATGCGTGGCTGGGGGGGAAACACAGGACGATGACGATACGCCTCCCACAGAGGACAGCTTGTCCTTACCTCTGGGCAGCCTGGCACACATGAGCGACTACATGCTGCAGTGCCTGCGCAACGACAGCAGAGTTGCCCATATTTTAACGTGTGCGGAATACTGGGTTGCCACCCTGCTGGATCCCCGGTACAAAGACAATGTGCCCACCTTACTTCCTACACTGGAGCGTGATAGGAAGATGCGCGAGTACAAGCGCACGTTGGTAGACGCGCTACTGAGAGCATTCCCAAATGTCACAGGGGAACCAGTGGAAGCCCAAGGCGAAGGCAGAGGAGGAGCAAGAGGTCGCCAACGCAGCTGTGTCACGGCCAGCTCCTCTGAGGGCAGGGTTAGCATGGCAGAGATGTGGAAAAGTTTTGTCACCACGCCACAGCTAACTGCACCACCACCTGATACGGAACGTGTTAGCAGGAGGCAACATTTCACTAACATGGTGGAACAGTACCTGTGCACACCCCTCCACGTACTGACTGATGGTTCGGCCCCATTCAACTTCTGGGTCTCCAAATTGTCCACGTGGCCAGAGCTAGCCTTTTATGCCTTGGAGGTGCTGGCCTGCCCGGCGGCCAGCGTTTTGTCTGAACGTGTATTCAGCACGGCAGGGGGCGTCATTACAGACAAACGCAGCCGCCTGTCTACAGCCAATGTGGACAAGCTGACGTTCATAAAAATGAACCAGGCATGGATCCCACAGGACCTGTCCATCCCTTGTGCAGATTAGATATTAACTACCTCCCCTTAACAATATATTATTCTACTCCAGGGCACTTCCTCATTCAATACTATTTTTAATTTCATTTTACCATTATATTGCGGGGCAACCCAAAGTTGAATGAACCTCTCCTCTGTCTGGGTGCCGGGGCCTAAATGTGTGACAGTGGCCTGTTCCAGTGGTGGGTGACGTGAAGCCTGATTCTCTGCTATGACATGAAGACAGATTCTGCGCTGACATAAGGCCAGATTCTCTGTTACGGGACAGCTCTCCTCTGTCTGGGTGCCGGGGCCTAAATGTGTGACAGTGGCCTGTTCCAGTGGTGGGTGACGTGAAGCCTGATTCTCTGCTATGACATGAAGACAGATTCTGCGCTGACATAAGGCCAGATTCTCTGTTACGGGACAGCTCTCCTCTGTCTGGGTGCCGGGGCCTAAATGTGTGACAGTGGCCTGTTCCAGTGGTGGGTGACGTGAAGCCTGATTCTCTGCTATGACATGAAGACAGATTCTGCGCTGACATAAGGCCAGATTCTCTGTTACGGGACCTCTCTCCTCTGCCTGGGTGCCTGGGCCTAAATGTGTGACAGTGGCCTGTTCCAGTGGTGGGTGACGTGAAGCCTGATTCTCTGCTATGACATGAAGACTGATTCTGCGCTGACATAAGGCCAGATTCTCTGTTACGGGACCTCTCTCCTCTGCCTGGGTGCCTGGGCCTAAATGTGTGACAGTGGCCTGTTCCAGTGGTGGGTGACGTGAAGCCTGATTCTCTGCTATGACATGAAGACAGATTCTGCGCTGACATAAGGCCAGATTCTCTGTTACGGGACCTCTCTCCTCTGCCTGGGTGCCTGGGCCTAAATGTGTGACAGTGGCCTGTTCCAGTGGTGGGTGACGTGAAGCCTGATTCTCTGCTATGACATGAAGACAGATTCTGCGCTGACATAAGGCCAGATTCTCTGTTACGGGACCTCTCTCCTCTGCCTGGGTGCCTGGGCCTAAATGTGTGACAGTGGCCTGTTCCAGTGGTGGGTGACGTGAAGCCTGATTCTCTGCTATGACATGAAGACAGATTCTGCGCTGACATAAGGCCAGATTCTCTGTTACGGGACCTCTCTCCTCTGTCTGGGTGCCGGGGCCTAAATGTGTGACAGTGGCCTGTTCCAGTGGTGGGTGACAAGAAGCCTGATTCTCTGCTATGACATGAAGACAGATTCTGTGCTGACATCAGGCCAGATTCTCTGTTACGGGACCTCTCTCCTCTGCCTGGGTGCCGGGGCCTAAATATGTGACAGTGGCCTGTTCCAGTGGTGGGTGACGTGAAGCCTGATTCTCTGCTATGACATGAAGACTGATTCTGCGCTGACATGAAGCCAGATTCTCTGCTATGGCATGAAGAGACTGATTCTCTGCTGACATGAAGCCAGATTCTTTGCTATGGCATGAAGAGACTGATTCTCTGCTGACGTGAAGCCAGATTCTCTGCTATGGGACCTCTGTCCAATTGATATTGGTTCATTATTTTTTTTTTATTTATTTATTTTAATTCATTTCCCTATCCACATTTGTTTGCAGGGGATTTTCCTACATGTTGCTGCCTTTTGCAGCCCTCTAGCTCTTTCCAGGGCTGTTTTACAGCCTTTTTAGTGCCCAAAAGTTCGGGTCCCCATTGACTTCAATGGGGTTCGGGTTCGGGACGAAGTTCGGATCGGGTTCGGATCCCGAACCCGAACATTTCCGGGAAGTTCGGCCGAACTTCTCGAACCCGAACATCCAGGTGTTCGCTCAACTCTAGTCACTATATCTTTCTAAAGTTTTCTTAATAGGTCCTCCATAGGCGATAATCTACTCTCCATCTATTACATACTGTCACTTAGTTTTACCAGTCTCTAATTAGGGTCATATCTGCTTGGATTCCCCCTATCTGTGTTACAACTTTCTACATCATAGATTCCAGTCTTGTAACCGAGCACATAATTTATTTCACCAATCTCGGGTCGGAATCACAGTTTTTAACATCCATTTCTTTCCCCTCAGGAATATTTGACTGTACATTCCCCTCCGCATTAACTTCTACCCCTCCTCCTCCTCTTTCCTTGGATTGAGGGTCCTTGAAGGAGAGGTAGTAGCTGTTAAGTATTTGCTCAGCACATTTTGTTTCTGTCTTGTTTCTACACCGGACGCTCCAATTGAGCTTCTAATGGACCCGTGCTGATCTTTTTTTTTTTTTTTACTGCATTTTGGGAAATTTTTTGAACAAATGGAACAAGAAAAAAAATTCTGTATATCCGTGCCTTAAATATATACTTGTCAGATAAGAGGTTATCAAGCAATGTTCAGGTGCAGGGTTAGTGCTAGTGGGTCAATGAAATATCACAAGTCACTTGTTAAAGGAACGGGTTATTCCAGAATTCAGATTTCAAAGAATAGGGGTCAGAAAGAATCATTAATATTAGAAGGTCTAACCATATAATTATCAGAGACTTTGCAATGTTAGGCAAGTTAGTACAATAATTGTCCTGTCGGTGGATGCAAGTCAAAAAAGTACAGCACCCCAAACCCACGTCTCCCATATGGTACCTCCAAATCCTGCTTCCTTCTCCCGTAAAGGCTTTCTGCTTCTCCCCGTTAGAAGCCACACACTTTTTTCAGCTGACACAACACATGCTGGCTGTCCGCTCTCACCAGACGGTCACTCTCTCTGAAGATCTGCTCCTCCCCTCCCCCCCTCCTGGAGCGCAGAATTCAGTCAGCCGAAGGTTACCGCTTTCCTCCAGTGCACACCGCAAGGGGATGTTGGGGGACCCCCACCCTTCCCTAAAGCCGGGATCCCTCACGCCGAATATCGCAGCATCTCACCTGCCACTTCTCCTTAAGTTCCAAACGTGGAACGCTGGCTTTGGATCTAGCAGCAAGGGCGCGGAGTGGGGGGACCTCAGCGTCACACGTCAGACGCTTCCATGTGCCCGCTGTGCAGGAAATCTGTTAATAAACTTTAAAAAAGCAGTGCATGCAAGACAGCCCAGGAATCTCACAGAACTGGAAGACATTTGCAAGGAACAATGAATGAAAATCCCTCAAACAAAAATTGAAAAACTCTTGGCTGGCTACAAAAAGCGATTACAAGCAAAGGGGGTGCTACAAGGTACTAACCATGCAGGGTGCCCAAATTTCAGTATCATGGCCTTTTTCATTTTTTGTAAAAGATTAATGTCAGGAATATGGATTATCGTTTAATGGCAGCCATGATTCTCATTTAATTCACCTTGGTCAGTGTACATGCAAAATAAGTTATCACTTCAACCCTCTGCTTGTCAGATAGCGGAGGTAGTGAGCTCCACAGGGGAGCCCTGCTTCAAAGCCAGCAGTGGGCAGAGGACCTCTAGCAGTCCACCAGTGTTTACAACCTTTCACACTTCCATCCAGTCAGCCAGGAACCAAGCTGATGTGACAGGAAGAATCTCTCAGCATGAGGTCTAAGCCATTCACCACTGCACTTAGATTATCAGACAGGTTGGAACAGGCTGTTCATAAGGAATTATGAATCGCCCGTGCATTACATACATAATCCAGATACACATTTGTGTCCCTTTGGCCACGACGAACAGGCCCGTGGTCATAGTCTGGCGGTGGAAGGCCAGGGAAGGGAGATATACATATCTCCCCACAGAAACCAAATAATGGTACCATGCTTGGACTCTACTGGTAGCCGGAAGTTAAGGCGGATCCATTGGTCCCAGAACCACCTCCCTGCGACATTCTGGTCTGGAGCCATAAGGCCTAATAGGTTTTGTGGCTCATGTGCTGCCAGCCCAGCAGAGGGGGGGTGGACCCCTCCCAGAGGTCGGGAGGGGAGGGGTCGGCTACAGGTTAAAAGGCTTGTGCCAGAAAGCGGGTGTGTCTTTTCTTTGAAGGAGGGTCACATCGTTCCATGTGTTTAGAGGGACCTGCTGACATCACTGCCCTCCCTGTAAATACAGCTAAGAACTCATCACTACCCAAAGGACTCATATACCTGGTAAACTGACTTATTGTTCTGCTTAACCCTGTTGTACCCTATTACCTGTATTTGTAACCTCAAGCCACTGTATATATTCTTTGTGTGTATAGTGTTAATTCGAGTGAGCCCTTAAGGCGATTAAATATATAATTTAATCTTGTGCTGTCTTGTATCTCGATCACGAATCCCCACATCCGCGGGTTGGTTTCTCACCCTATATAATCCCGTTAGCGGACCGAGCTTATATCAAACAAGAAACTGGTGGCAGACTTCCCGGGCTGAGAACGCGCTGTTTTACTGGAGCAGTGAAAAGGCTCCCTCAGCTTGTTGCCTCTCTGTGCCCGTGTGGACAGGAGCAGTCTGTGAAAACTGTACCAAGACAGACCTTACCCGCTTCTCCAGGAGGGCAGAATGTCACGCCTTGGTAACGAGTGACAATACCGTATCTCATGAGCTCGACGTAGTTGACGTCCAGCGCAGTCGGGGTACGGTATTCGTCACAATTAAAAGAAATTGTTTTTGCTTAAAATACAAAGGAAATGTGTCATCTTTAACTTTATGCCTTTTGGAGAACATTTCATCTTCAACTTGCTTAACTGTTCACAGTAACAGTAATTCTGACCAGGGGTGCCCAAACATTTGCATGCCACTGTAAATCCTATGTCTCTGACTGATCATCTGGGACCACCTTACTCTCAGACATGGCAAGTAGATATACAGTATCTGTGGTGTGGATTAGGAAAAAGCAATGGGAAAGTTCCTGAAATAACCTAGGTTTCCTGAAATAAAATATCTCCCTCATATAGTATTAATTGAATGTAATACAGTACATTGACAAAAATAATAATACTATACAGAAGCCAAAATAACAGTTTGGCTTAGTGGTTAGCACTAGTTCCTTGCAGTGCTGGCGTCATAGGTTCAAATCAGACCAAGGACAACATCTGCATGGAGTTTATAAGTTCTCCCTATGTGTGCTTGTGTTTGCTCCCATATAGGGTTGAGCGAACCCGAACTGGCTTTTTGGACCCCGGACCTGAACCCGAACATTTCAGTAAAAGTTTGGGTTCGGTGTTCAGCGATTTCTTGGCGCTTCTTGAAAGGCTGCATAGCAGCCAATCAACAAGCGTTTAACTGTGTGACCTTAGAAGCCATCACAGCCATGCCCACTAATGGCATGGCTGTGATTGGCCAGTGCAGCATGTGACCCAGCCTCTATATAAGCTGGAGTCACGTAGCGCTGCACGTCACTCTGCTGTTACTAGTGTAGGGAGAGGATGCTGCTGGACTGGTGATTTCAGGGAGAGAATAGGACTAAATCTGTGATCAGAACTCCAAAATAACTCAGCGATCTACATACATTTAGTTGCGTGGGTGCAGTGCACAATCTTTTTACCCTGCCTCGAGCCCAGTGACAGAAAAAAATAACTTTTATCCGTCTGTTAGTTAGGTGGGCGGCGGCGGTCATTTTATGCAAGCTCAGTGCACCAGCACTGCATCTGAGCTTTTGTGACATTCAACTCTAAGCTTGAAATACTGCACTAATAATCTGGTTTAAAAAAAACTGCAATTTTTGGCAATATCCAACATCTGGTGCATTTGCAGGATTATGTGTGCAATTTAAGCTAGAAAGATTTTACAAATACCCTTTTTTTTGGCAAAATACACTATTTTACAGCCCTTGATGCATCTGCACGTGTGAAATTCAAGCGTTATATACAGCTTTCATATTCTGTTAGTAAAAAAACACACTTTTTTGGCAATATCCAACATCTGGATTAGTCAGTGTGCAATTTAAGCTAGAAATACAGCCATAATTTGCTGGGTTTTTAAAAACACCCTTTTTGTGCAAAATACAATATTTTACAGCCCTAGCTTCATCTGCACGTGTGAAATTCAATAGTTATATACAGCTTTCATATTCATACCTTTTTTTTGCCAAATGCTGCATCTGTGATTGTTAAAAACAAGTTTGAAAAACTTTTTAAAAAATTCTGGCTTTGAAAAAACTATTTTTTTTGGCAATATCCAACATCTGTTGCCTTTGTATGATTATTTAGTGTGCAATTTAAGCTAGAAATACAGCCATAATTTTCTGGGTTTTTAAAAACAAACTTTTTTGGTTATATTCAGTTAATTGAAAAACACCAATTTTGGGCAAAAATCTTTAATTGCGGCCTAGTGTGGATCAGGGCGTGTGAGATACACCCTTTAGATACTGTGGTTATATTCAGTTATTTGAAAAACACCCTTTTTGGGCAAAAAACTAAATTTTACAGCCCTTGCAGCATCAGCACGTGCGAAATTCAAGGGTTATATACTGCTGTCATATTCAGTTATTAAACAAACACCCGTTTTGGGCAAAAAAGTTAATTTTGAAGCTTTTGCTTCATATGTCATTGTGAGATACACACTTTAGATACTGTGGTTCTATTCAGATATTTGCAAAACACCCATTTTGGGCAAAAATCTTTAATTGCGGCCTAGTCTGGATCTGTACGTGTGAGATACACCCTTTAGATACTGTGGTTATATTCAGTTATTTGAAAAACACCAATTTTGGGCAAAAATCTTTAATTGTGGCCTAGTGTGGATCAGGGCGTGTGAGATACACCCTTTAGATACTGTGGTTATATTCAGTTATTTGAAAAACACCCATTTTGGGCAAAAATCTTTAATTGCGGCCTAGTCTGGATCTGTACCTGTGAGATACACCCTTTAGATACTGTGGTTATATTCTTCTATTAATAAAACACCCTTTTTGGGCAAAAAACACAATTTTACAGCCCTTGCAGCATCAGCACGTGCGAAATTCAAGGGTTATATACTGCTATCATAATTAGTTATTAAACAAACACCTGTTTTGGGCAATAAAGTAAATTTTGCAGCCTTTGCTGCATATGTCATTGTGAGATACACACTTTAGATACTGTGGTTCTTTTCAGATATTTGCAAAACACCCATGTTGGGCAAAAATCTTTAATTGCAGCCTAGTCTGGATCTGTACGTGTCAGATATACCCTTTAGATACTGTGGTTATATTCTTCTATTAATAAAACACCCTTTTTGCGCAAAATACACAATTTTACAGCCCTTGCTGCATCCGAACGTGTGAAATTCAAGGGTTATATACTGCTGTCATATTCTGCTATTAAACAAACACCCATTTTGGGCCAAAAACTTCATTCTTTGCTGCATATGTCCTTGTGAGATACACCCTTTAGATACTGTGATTCTATTCAATAATTTGAAAAACAGCCATTTTTGGCAAAAAACTTTAATTGCAGCCTAGTCTGGATGAGGGCGTGTGAGATACACCCTTTAGATACTGTTGTTGTATTCGATCATTTGTAAAACAGCCATTTAAACTTTCATTGCGGCCTAGTCTGGATCAGGGCGTATGAGATGCACCCTTTAGAAACTGTGGTTATATTCAGTTATTTGAAGAAAAAAAACATTTTGGGCAAAAATCTTTAATTGCAGCCTAGTCTGCATCTGTACGTGTGAAATACACCCTTTAGATACTGTGGTTATATTCTTCTATTAATAAAACACCCTTTTTGAGCAAAATACACAATTTTACAGCCCATGCTGCATCCGAACGTGTGAAATTCAAGGGTTATATACTGCTGTCATATTCTGTTATTAAACAAACACCCATTTTGGGCCAACAACTTAATTTTGCAGCCTTTGCTGCATATGTCCTTGTGAGATACACACTTTAGATACTGTGGTTATATTCAGTTATTTGAAAAACACCCATTTTGGGTAAAAATCTTTGATTGTGCAAGGAACTCCACCTTGCACATGCTGGCCAGACTGTGCAAGCAGCAGGCGATAGTGGAGTTTCAGCTGCAGCACGCACGGGTGAGTCGCTCTGCGGAACAGCACCACTTCACCACCAATGACTGGGCCTCCATGCGAGACCTGTGTTCCTTGTTCCGCTGTTTTGAGTATTTCACCAACATGGCCAGTGCCGATAACGCCATTCTCAGCGTAACTATCCCACTTCTATGCCTCCTTGAAAAAACGCTGCTGGCGATGATGGAAGAGGATATGGCACAGGAGGAGGAGGAGGAAGAGGAATCATTTCGTAAGGTTTCTGGCCAGTCATTCACAAGTGGCTCAGAGGGTGGGTTCCTGCACCCACAAACGCCAGGTACACTATTGTCCAGCCAGGGCACAGTTCTGGAGGATGACGAGGTGGAGGATGAGGAGGAGGAGATGGAGGGGGAGGAACCATGTTCACAGCAGGGTGGCACCCAGACCAGCTCATGGCCATCACTGGTGCGTGGCTGGGGGGATACAGAGGACACAGATGATACACCTCCCACAGAGGACAGCTTTTCGTTGCCTCTGGGCAGCCTGGCACACATGAGCGATTACATGCTGCAGTGTCTCCGCAACGATCGCCAAGTTGCCCACATTCTAACTTGTGCTGAGAACTGGGTGGCCACGCTGCTGGATCCCCGTTACAAGGACAACGTACCGTCCTTAATTCCCTCACTGGAGCTTGATCGTAAGATGCGCGAGTACAAGTGCACGCTGGTAGACACGCTGCTGGTGGCATTCCTACCTGACAGCGGGGGCACAGTGGAAGCACAAGGCGAAGGCAGAGGATAAGGAAGAGGTCGCCAAAACAGGTGGGGCACCGCCAGCACCTCAGAAGGCAGGGTTAGCATGGCCAAAATGTGGAAAAGCTTTGTCAGCACGCCACAACAACCAGCACCACCAGCTGATATGGAACGTCTTAGCAGGAGGCAGCATTTCACCAACATGGTGGAGCAGTATGTCTGCACATGCCTACAAGTACTGAATGACGGGTCTGCCCCCTTCAACTTCTGGGTCTCCAAATTGGGCACATGGCCTGAGCTTGCCCTTTACGCCTTGGAGGTGCTGGCCTGCCCTGCAGCCAGTGTATTATCTGAACGTGTGCTTAGCACGGCAGGGGGCGTTATCACAGACAAGCGCAGCCTCCTGTCCACAGCCAATGTGGACAAGCTCACGTTCATTAAAATGAACCAGGCATGGATCCCACAGGACTTGTCCGTACCTTGTGCAGGATAGACATGTATACCGGCCTTAACCAACTATTGTTATACTGTAGTGCAATTGCTCATTCTTGTATTTTGGATATTTCACACTCTTTTGCAGTTTACCCTAATAAAAAAAAAAAATTGAATTAAAACCAAAAACCAGTGTTGGCTACCTCTTCCTCCTCCAACGCTGC
The DNA here is from genome assembly GCF_905171765.1 of Bufo bufo. NCBI lineage: Eukaryota > Metazoa > Chordata > Amphibia > Anura > Bufonidae > Bufo > Bufo bufo. Next base: position 291,255,177 of record NC_053389.1, read on the forward strand.
TTCCACCTACACCGCTACGTCCACCGCCTCCTCAAACTCCGACTCCATATGGACCTCCACCTCATAAATCAAATTTTTTTTTGATTTGTACGTATTTTATTTTATTTTAGGTCATTTCACTACTTTGTCTGTTACATTTTCAGGTGAAATTCACCAATTTTTAGGTGTGATGTACCACTGCTATACCTAGTAGACAGGTTTGAAAAATTCACAAATTTGTCTGTTACATTTTCGGGTGAAATTCACCAATTTTTAGGTGTGATGTACCACTGCTACACCTAGTAGACAGGTGAAAAAAAATTCACAAATTTGTCTGTTACATTTTTGGGTGGAATTCACCAATTTTTGGGTGTGATGTACCACTGCTATACCTAGTAGACAGGTTTAAAAAATTCACTAACTTGTCTGTTACATTTTCAGGTGAAATTCACCAATATTTGGGTGTAATATACCCCTCCTCTACCTAGTTGACAGCTTAATAAATTTCACAAATTTTTATTTTACATTTTCGGGTGACATTAAACAATTTTTTTCTGTCAAAGACCCCTGCTCTACCAAGTAGACAGGTTAATAAATTTCTGTAATTTTTCTGTTACATTCTTGGGTTGACATTTTACAATTTTTAACGTGAATAAACCCCTGCTCTGCATAGGTGACAGGGAATAAAATTTAAGAAATTCTTCTTTAATTGATGCGCACCACCTCCATTCATTCAATGCTTAAACTTTAACAAGTTGTCCCACATTTGCGCTTTAATACTTTGTCCCATATTTCCACTCTATCATATTTAATTTGAAACAATTAACCTCCCTTGGATGTGGTCTTTCTTTCTCACGCTCCCTCTCCGGCGTGGAACCCTGATTCGCCGATAACCATGATCAACATGGTAGACTCAGAAAAGAACATCGAAAGTTGATAGAGAAGATATCCAAATGGATGGTGGATGTCACAGGGATGTGCGATCAGGCAGAAGTTATCTAGAGTCAACAAAGCGGCAGCAGGGCCTCTCCTGGCTAACGTTTCCAAATCCAAAATACCACAGTGACATTCCCTATCATTTTTTATTAATCATTCCAATAACAGGGTATCTTAAGAGTAATGTATTGTTATTTATCGTCACTACCTCCCCGAGTCGGGAGTGGGTAATTGCTGCGCGCCCCCTACTTTCCTCAAAATTCTTCCATTTTAATAGCTTCTCCCACATTTCCGCTCGATCACAATTAAATTTCATCCATTGATCCCTTGGCAGGGGCGATTCTAGGTGAAATGGGGCCCTGGGGCGAAAAACAATAAGGGCCCCCCCACACGACATTTGCTGACTTTATCGTCCCCCCCATCCCATTACTACAGAAATACAGCGCCCCATACCTCTTACATCCAGTGACTTCACCTTTGATGTAGATGTTCTCTGTCCTCGTCTTCTTCTTTCAGACCAGACCACCATTTTGTCACCATTTTCCGTCTCTGCAGTTTGACAACAAAAAAGAAATCTTAGTTTACTACTTTTCCATCATCCTCCCATCTTCTGGACAAATCATCCTACTACCCCCAATACTGTGCCGCTGTGCTCCCCAATACTATACTGCAGAAACAGAAAATACTAGTACCACACAGAGCCCCCCATATAAAATACCCCTTCTTTGTGGCCTCAGTAGAAGCCCCCATAGTGCCTCATAATAATGTGCCAGTATCAAGTGCCTCTCCATGCCCCCCATGTGCCAGTAACAAGTGCCTCTCTTCCCCCCATGTGCCAGTATCAAGTGCCAACCCCTCTTCCCCCCCCATAGGCCAGTATCAAGTGCCTCCCCCCATGTGCCAGTATCAAGTGCCAACCCCCCATTTGCCAGTATCAAGTGCCAACCCCCCATGTGCCAGTATCAAGTGCCAACCCCCCATGTGCCAGTATCAAGTGCCAAACCCCCATGTGCCAGTATCAAGTGCCAACCCCCCATGTGCCACTATCAAGTGCCAACCCCCCATGTGCCACTATCAAGTGCCAACCCCCCATGTGCCACTATCAAGTGCCAAACCCCCCCATGTGCCAGTAGTATCAAGTGCCAAACCCCCCATGTGCCAGTATCAAGTGCCAAACCCCCCCATGTGCCAGTATAAAGTGCCAACCCCCCATGTGCCAGTATCAGGTGCCAAAGCCCCCCATGTGCCAGTATCAAGTGCCAACCCCCATGTGCCAGTATCAAGTACCAACCCCCCCATGTGCCAGTATCAAGTGCCAACCCCCCATGTGCCACTATCAAGTGCCAACTCCCCCATGTGCCAGTATCAAGTGCCTCTCGCTCCCCCCCATGTGGAAGTAAAAGTCCGGTATAAAAAAAAACCACTTATACTTACCTCCATGGCAGCGATGCGATACAGGCCTCTTCTGGCCTGTGTCCTGTGCTGTGCGGCTCAGGTGGCGCGATGACGCACCGGCCTCTGATAGGATGCGGGCTTTAGGATGCGGGCCTTGTGCCGGCAGCCTATCAGAGGAATAGGGAAGGGAGACGCCTCTCCCTCCCCTGCCCCACAGCACAACCATCTGTATTGCTGTCCTGAGGACGGTGATACAGATGACTATGGAGATGAGCGCTTCCACAATGGAAGCGTTTATCTCCCTGTGACCTGCTGGTGTTGGGTGGTGGGCTTGGGGGCCCCTAAGGACTCGGGGGCCTGGGGGCAATTGCCCCCCTTGCCTCTATGGAAGCGCTGGCCCTGTCCCTTGGATGTGGTCTCTCTTTCTCACTCTCCCTCTCCGTGGTGGAACCCTGATTCGCCGATAACCGTGATCAACATGGTAGGCACAGAAAAGAACATCGAAAGTTGATAGAGCAGATATCTAATTGGATCGTGAACATCACGGGGACATGCGACATGAGCCTGAGCTTGCCCTTTACGCCTTGGAGGTGCTGGCCTGCCCTGCAGCCAGTGTATTGTCTGAACGTGTGTTTAGCACGACTGGAGGGGGTTATCACAGGTTATAATTCCCAATGTTTTGGGGTGTACCCTAATTAAAAAAAATAAATTTAAAACCAAAAAACTGTGTAGGCGATTATTATTTTTTATTTTTACATCTTTTATGTTATTCAACCACCTCAGCCCCCAGTGCTTAAACACCCTGAAAGACCAGGCCACTTTTTACACTTCTGACCTACACTACTTTCACCGTTTATTGCTCGGTCATGCAACTTACCACCCAAATTAATTTTACCTCCTTTTCTTCTCACTAATAGAGCTTTCATTTGGTGGTATTTCATTGCTGCTGACATTTTTACTTTTTTTGTTATTAATCGAAATTTAACGATTTTTTTGCAAAAAAATGACATTTTTCACTTTCAGTTGTAAAATTTTGCAAAAAAAACGACATCCATATATAAATTTTGCTCTAAATTTATTGTTCTACATGTCTTTGATAAAAAAAAAATGTTTGGGTAAAAAAAAAAAATGGTTTGGGTAAAAGTTATAGCGTTTACAAACTATGGTACAAAAATGTGAATTTCCGCTTTTTGAAGCAGCTCTGACTTTCTGAGCACCTGTCATGTTTCCTGAGGTTCTACAATGCCCAGACAGTACAAACACCCCACAAATGACCCCATTTCGGAAAGTACACACCCTAAGGTATTCGCTGATGGGCATAGTGAGTTCATAGAACTTTTTATTTTTTGTCACAAGTTAGCGGAAAATGATGATTTTTTTATTTTTATTTTTTTCTTACAAAGTCTCATATTCCACTAACTTGTGACAAAAAATAAAAAGTTCTATGAACTCACTATGCCCATCACGAAATACCTTGGGGTCTCTTCTTTCCAAAATGGGGTCACTTGTGGGGTAGTTATACTGCCCTGGCATTCTAAGGGCCCAAATGTGTGGTAAGGAGTTTGAAATCAAATTCTGTAAAAAAATGACCTGTGAAATCCGAAAGGTGCTCTTTGGAATATGGGCCCCTTTGCCCACCTAGGCTGCAAAAAAGTGTCACACATCTGGTATCTCCGTACTCAGGAGAAGGTGGGGAATGTGTTTTGGGGTGTCATTTTACATATACCCATGCTGGGTGAGAGAAATATCTTGGCAAAAGACAACTTTTCCCATTTTTTTATACAAAGTTGGCATTTGACCAAGATATTTATCTCACCCAGCATGGGTATATGTAAAAAGACACCCCAAAACACATTCCCCACCTTCTCCTGAGTACGGAGATACCAGATGTGTGACACTTTTTGCAGCCTAGGTGGGCAAAGGGGCCCATATTCCAAAGAGCACCTTTCGGATTTCACAGGTCATTTTTTTACAGAATTTGATTTCAAACTCCTTACCACACATTTGGGCCCCTAGAATGCCAGGGCAGTATAACTACCCCACAAGTGACCCCATTTTGGAAAGAAGACACCCCAAGGTATTCCGTGAGGGGCATGGCGAGTTCCTAGAATTTTTTATTTTTTGTCACAAGTTAGTGGAAAATGCTGATTTTTTTTTATTTTTTTTTTCATACAAAGTCTCATATTCCACTAACTTGTGACAAAAAATAAAAACTTCCATGAACTCACTATGCCCATCAGCGAATACCTTGGGGTCTCTTCTTTCCAAAATGGGGTCACTTGTGGGGTAGTTATACTGCCCTGGCATTCTAGGGGCCCAAATGTGTGGTAAGGAGTTTGAAATCAAATTCTGTAAAAAATGACGAGTGAAATCCGAAAGGTGCTCTTTGGAATATGGGCCCCTTTGCCCACCTAGGCTGCAAAAAAGTGTCACACATCTGGTATCTCCGTATTCAGTAGAAGTTGGGGAATGTGTTTTGAGGTGTCATTTTACATATACCCATGCTGGGTGAGATAAATATCTTGGTCAAATGCCAACTTTGTATAAAAAAATGGGAAAAGTTGTCTTTTGCCAAAATATTTCTCTCACCCAGCATGGGTATATGTAAAATGACACCCCAAAACACATTCCCCAAATTCTACTGAATACGGAGATACCAGATGTGTGACACTTTTTTGCAGCCTAGGTGGGCAAAGGGGCCCATATTCCAAAGAGCACCTTTCGGATTTCACTCGTCATTTTTTACAGAATTTGATTTCAAACTCCTTACCACACATTTGGGCCCCTAGAATGCCAGGGCAGTATAACTACCCCACAAGTGACCCCATTTTGGAAAGAAGACACCCCAAGGTATTCCGTGAGGGGCATGGCGAGTTCCTAGAATTTTTTATTTTTTGTCACAAGTTAGTGGAAAATGCTGATTTTTTTTTTTTTTTTTCATACAAAGTCTCATATTCCACTAACTTGTGACAAAAAATAAAAACTTCCATGAACTCACTATGCCCATCAGCGAATACCTTGGGGTCTCTTCTTTCCAAAATGGGGTCACTTGTGGGGTAGTTATACTGCCCTGGCATTCTAGGGGCCCAAATGTGTGGTAAGGAGTTTGAAATCAAATTCTGTAAAAAATGACGAGTGAAATCCGAAAGGTGCTCTTTGGAATATGGGCCCCTTTGCCCACCTAGGCTGCAAAAAAGTGTCACACATCTGGTATCTCCGTATTCAGTAGAAGTTGGGGAATGTGTTTTGAGGTGTCATTTTACATATACCCATGCTGGGTGAGATAAATATCTTGGTCAAATGCCAACTTTGTATAAAAAAATGGGAAAAGTTGTCTTTTGCCAAAATATTAGTGCCCTATAATAGTACCATCCGCAGAGTTTACACAGTATGGTACGCCATATTTATGCTTGAGTAATAAAACCAGTTTCTGCTGTCCAAGATTCCTTCTGTGTTAATTCCTCAGTTTTAATCTGATGGTCAGGAAAGGCCCACAAATACAAATGTAAGGTATCAGAATGCAGTGTATTAGATTGCTGATGGAGTGGAAGGTTGACGTTTAGCTGCTAGACCCCTCCCCATATGATGAACCATTTTGGACCCCAGAGTAAAGCCAAACCATGATTCAATTACTGCTAATGAGACCAGTTCAATAAATAATACTAAATTAGGGAGTCAGTGCCAGATTAGCGGTTCCTTGGGTTCACCAGAAGAGATTTTGTGTGGTCACCTTCCATCTACCCAGAACCTATGCACATTCACTTTTCACTCCATGATAATCTCTTTTGCTATCATTGTACGCACTGGATATATCATCAATAAGATCTATAGGTAATTTTTGAATCATCCTATTAGGAATAAATGCTAATGACAAGCAATTGGCTTCAAAGTCAACTCCAAATTGTGTTGTCTTCTTCTGGACCTTTGAAGCATGTTTCAGTATTGTACTAGAGACTTGATCCACCGGAGGCTCCTCTCGTACTCTGGAAGGCCGGTATGACCCTTTAGGGAATAGCTTTGTAGTGTATGCAAAATATATGTGAACCTACACTGTAGCAGTGATCCACAGAGTGAGAACCCTTTGTGCTGTGGATACCTGAGTTCTACCAGCATATTCAATGATGTGACTTGCCTTGACAGGTCTATAAGTGACGGGCAGTATGTTGACTCAGTAAGGATAAGGGGTGTGAGCCAACAGGGTCATACAGTCCCATGATTTGCACAGTGCAAGGCATTTACAACAGTCTGCCTAATCTGACAGCTCTGAATTATTGTGGGTTTCTTATGGGTGGAGACAAATCATTTGGCAGGTTCTCTGCATTTTTGGGGGACAATCAATCAAGTATTTATCTTCAATTGTCCATATGGCAGTGACTACAGCCAGACCGTGATACAAGGGTTAAAAATGATCATATACTTGGCTCCTTCTTCTAACCCCTCACTGGAGCAGGAAAGCAGAATGTTTACTTACATGTCCTGAACTGCCAAATGAAAGGAAATGGGTAATAGTTGACTAGCTAAACCCATCCTCTTGCTAAGTGTTTTGGCTGTGGGTTTGGTGCCTTATCTCTGCTGAGGCTTGTATGAAAATCACAGGAATGATACGTCATATGGTGTTGCTCAGAGTGGGTCATGTACAGTAGTTTCTCGAGAAGAAAAGCAAGAAATAGGTTTACATCCATCAATACAAGACCATAGGTTCCATGTAAAGAAATGCCTCAGATGACATATTTACTGCTCAGCCAATAAGGAAAACAACTTGTAATTTACTACATGCAGTTATGATTGTGGGAACACCCTTACAGTCTAGCTTGGATGTCTGTATGACTTTTAACTATTTAAATAGTGCCAAGGTAGTTCTCCAGTTTTATGTAAAGAAAATTTAAAGGGGTAGTCCACAAAAAGTATTTATCCACAGGATAACTGATAAATATTGGATTGTAGGGGTCCCATTGCTGGGACCCCCAGCAATCCCGGTAACAAGGGGTCCAGAAGGCCCTTTCCGAAATGGATCAGTAGTACGTATGTCAGTTCAGCATTCCTGTGAATGAAGTGTAACAACTACTTTTCATGGGATAACCCATTTAAAGGCAAACTCCACTTATAAGGAACATCCGCTTTCCCACTCAAAGGATAAAACTTAAGTCAGAGTGGAACACTTGTTAAGACACCAAATCCTCACCACACACAGCAGCGTTATGCAGTAATTTCAGTTACTAGTTGCCAGTTTACTACTGATAATAAGGTGAAATGTGTTGAACAAATGTGAAATCACAGCAGGGAGATTGCACACCCCTGACAGTGTCAACAAAACAAATACGCACACACTAGGCATCACTGGCAGGGAACAATTTATTTTTAACCTTTTCTTTTCGGCTCACAAAATGTTTTTAGGCACAACAATTAAAAGTTATGTTTTAGGCCTCATGCACACGAACGTTGTTTTGGTCCGCATCCGAGGCACAGTTTTTGCGGCTTGGATGCGGGCCCATTCACTTCAATGGGGCCGCAAAAGATGCTGACATCAGCTCTGTGTGCTGTCCGCATCCGTTGCTCCGTTCCGTGGTCCTCCAAAAAAATATAACCTGTCCTATTCTTGTCCGTTTTGCGGACAAGAATAGGCAGTTATATTAATGCCTGTCTGTGCCATTCCACAAATTGCAGAATGCACACGGACGCCATCCGTGTTTTGCAGATATGCAATTTGCGGACCGCAAAACACACAACGGTCGTGTGCAGGAGGCCTTATTGAGAGATTAATATCTGGGTCAAGTTAGGTATTTAACCATTTATGCTTTCTTTGTATTGGTATAGTCATTTTACATATACCCAGATAGGGTCCGCTAACATTGTTTGCACCCAGATTTTACCTCTGAAGCAAACAGAATTGTCATTGTACTCAATTTGGGTTTGAATTGGTTGATAGGCTCCATTCGGGTCTGAATTAATTCTACCCAAATTGAAAGTACTTAAATTGACCTGAAAATTTGTGTATGACACTCTGAGGTCTCCTAGAATTCCTATTTTTTCTCTCTTGCCTCTCACTTTTCAAAATATGTTTTCTTCTCTCTCTCTCTCTGAAAATTCACCAAAATCTAATCACCAAAAATTTGGATTTGAATGCAACTAAAATTTTTATGGAACTCCTGTCAAATTTAATTAGTTTACAATCCATTCAATCATCTCTTCTCAGGACTTTAATACAGGTTGGAACTCAGCTCAGTACAGGTGGAGGGTCGGAAATGAAATGATGCTTAACCTTCTCATTTGGCTGCCTGCTTTGTCACAATCCCATTTTGCTTGTCATTTTCCCCAGTTTTTTTTATGTAGTTTGTTTTAAAAAATTGTTGGAATGGTGGGAGTTTATAAATGAGAAATGTGTTATTATGCTTCAGCCTTGGAACCAGGATGAGCGGTGTACTCTCAGGTATTCGTATCCCAGCTCTAATTTAGGAAAGACAATAAACAAACCATACATAGGAAGCACATTTTCCTATTGGCAAGGCACGGCTGCATTCATTTAATGCTTTAATCCTCCAAAAATTTCAACACCGCATTAATTTGTGTATTTTATTGTCTTGACTAATCCCTAAAGAGATGTTTGTTCTGGGGAAAGTTTAGTGATGTGAACACATTTCTTAACACTTTTTTAAATGCAAGGTGATTATATCAAATAGGCTGCTGAATCCTAGACACAGCTGATATGCACATGCTTGGGTTCAGGATTGGACTGATCCAACTAAGGGACAGAAGATCCTATTATGAAACTTGGTTGTGATTCTATAAAAGTTCCCCACCTCTAGAGAGTCCATGAAGTTCAGCAGTGGGCAATTTCAATGTGGACCATCTATTGATAAAATATAAATACATCTTTATTAATACACGCATTCCATAACATGATTTAAGAACATACCCACAGCTTTGAATGAACATGACATATCATATGAAAACACTGTAAACCAAAATCCCATCTAGTTTATACATTAGTTCACAGTGGGGAAACCCATTTGACTATAAAAGGAATTTGTACTGGTGTGGAAGGTACACAATACAATCAACCTTCTAAATGCCATTACATTCTCCTCAAACACCAAATCTCCACCATATCTGCATCCAACAAATATAAATATAAGCATAAACAATAAGCGGTGGATGCTCAATATCGACCAGGATGTTGGGAGAAGTAGCATCCTGACGTATGTTTTGTTCAGCTATACTGCTGCTGCCGCTTCTACTTTTGCCACCACTGCTACCCCTACATAGCCATACATTGCCTACCTTGTCTGTTAGGTTTCATAATGTACTCTTGCTGCTCCTGAAAAAAGCTGAATTTTTGGACTGCCTGGTCAGAACAAGCCACTGCTTTTTCCTATTCGACCATGTGTGTGTATAAACACTGGTTGAGTTCTGACGCCATTAAGGCATAATATTTGCACTGCTTGTTCAGAACAAGCCACTGCTTTTTCTGATACTACTATATCTATATAAACTATGGCAGGCATCCCTTTTAGTTATATTTTTTTCACCATTTATTAAAAAGAAGCCACTGCTTTTTCCAATACCACTGTGTGTGTATAAACACTGGCAGGCATTTGCCCCAAAAGGGCCATTTTTGGAATGTATTTTAATTTTAAAAAGCATAACAAATCTGCATATTGCTTTTAAACAGGCTGTTTGTGAACACTGTCAACCCTTCATTTACCCTATAGGTACATATGTCACTGTCACTCTCACACACATTACTAATGCTTTCTTTGCATTAAAGGGCTTGTAGGGGTTGGGGACTAGAAATGTCCAAAAATAATTAAAAAAAAGGAGAGAAAGACAAGTTAGGAAAAAGGAGACCTTGGTGTGTCATACACAAATTTTCAGGCTCAATTCTCTACACCTAATAAGGGTGAAGGATATCCATCCAATTTGTATAAAAGGCTCTACATATGTTCAAGTATATTTCTCACACAACAGTGGTTCATCCACACATCACTGTATGCATTATCCCCATACTGTAACATCACTGTGTTTTTTATCCCTGTACTGTGTTTTCAATGTGTTTTATTATCTCTGCACTATGACATCACTGCGATTGTTATATCTGTACTGTGATATCACTGTATGCATTTTTGGCCTGTACTGTAACATAGCTTTTTTAATTCTTGTAATGTGACATCAATGTCTTTTCCGGCGTATTGTGACATCACTGTGTTTATTATCTCTGTACTGTGACCTCACTTTATTTATTATCCCCAGACTGTGACATGTTTTTATCTTCATACTGTGACATCACTTTATTATCCCATTACCATGATATCACTGTGTTTATAATATCTGTACTGTGACATTACTGTAATTTATTTTATCTGCACTTTTACATCACTGCATGTATTATCCCTGTACTATGACACTACTGTAATTATTTCTGTACTATGACATTCCTGTGATTTATGTCAGTACTTTGATATGACAGTATGTATTATGTCTGTTCTGTGCCATCACTGTGTTTATTATCCTGTACTGTGACATCACCGTGTTAATTATCCTGTACTGTGACATCACTATGTATTATCCTTGTATTGTGACATCACTGTGTTTATTATCCTGTACTGTGACATCACTGTGTTTAGTATCCCTATATTGTGACATCACTGTGTTTATTATCCCTGTACTGTGACATCACTGTTTATTATCCCTGTATTGTGACATCACTGTGTTTATTGTCCTGTACTGTGACATCCTTGTGTTTAGTATCCCTGTACTGTGACATCACTGTGTTTATTATCTTCAATATGGACACCTTTAGCAATGTCACACCACATGGTGTATCACTAAAACAAGACAGTGGATTAGGATAGTTTTCCTAGTTTTTTCCATCTGTTGTAGCCGGGTCACGATGGTTACCATGGCAACCGGACACCGTCACAGGGTTCCAGCTTGCCATGGTATAGCTAAGCCTGATCAGGCTCCTGCTATATAAAAAAATCGAATTTCTTTTTATAGCCGCAAATTTATAATTGATTAAAAATTTAAAAAATGTAATACACTACACATGTTTGATATCACCGCGTCCATAACAACCTGATCTATGAAAGGGTCATGTTACTTTCCCCGCACGGTGAACGCCATAAAAAAAAAAGAAAAACTATGATGGAATTGAAGTTTTGCCCACTTCACTACCCAAAAAAAGGTATTAAAAGTGATCAAAAAAGTCGTATGTACCCCAAAATGGTACAAATCTAATGTTACCTCATCCCACAAAAAATATGGCTCTCAGACTATAGAGACACTAAAACATGTTTTTTTTTCCCCTAAAATGCTTTTATTGTGTTAAAGTGAAATAAATAAAAAAGTATACATATTAGGTGATGCCACGTACGTAACAACCTGCTCTATAAAAATATCACATGACCTAACCCCTTAGGTGAACACCGCAAAAAATAAAAAATAAAAACTGTGTAAAAAAAGCCATTTTTTGTCACCTTACATCACAAAAAGTGTAATACCAAACGATCAAAAGTCATATGCACACAAAAATCATACCAATCAAACCGTCATCTCATCCCGCAAAAGAATGGACCCTACCCAAGACAATTGCTCCAAAAAATAAAAAAACGATGGGTCTCAGAATATGGAGACACTAAAGCATGATTTTTTTTGTTTCAAAATGCTGTTTTTGTGTAAAACTTAAATAAATTTAAAAAAGTACACATATTAGGTATCGTCGCGTCCGTAAGAACCTGCTGTATAAAAATATCACATGACCTAACCCCTCACGTGAACACTGCAAAAAAAATTCAAAAAAATGGTGCCAAAAAAGCCATTTTTTGTCACCTTACATCACAAATAGTGTAATACCAAGCGATCAAAAAGTCATATGCACCCTAAAATAGTACAAATCAAACCATCATCTCAATGAAATAAATGAGCCCCTACATAAGACAGTTGCCCAAAGAATAAAAAAAACTATGGCTTTCAGAACATGGAGACACCAAAAAAATCTTTTTTTTCAAAAATGCTTTATTATGTAAAACTGAAACAAACATAGTCATAGTCATATTTTGTATTGTCGCGTCCGTAACAACCTGCTCTATAAAAATACCACATGATCTAACCTGTCAGATGAACATTGTAAATAACAAAAAATAAAAACGGATGCCTAAACAGCTATATTTTGTTACCTTGCCTAACAAAAAGTGTAATATAGAGCAACCAAAAATCATATGTACCCTAAAATAGTACCAACAAAACTGCTACCTTATCCTGTAGTTTCCAAAATGGGGTCTTTTTTTGAGTTTCTATTCTAGGGGTGCATCAGGGGGTCTTAAAATGTGACATGGCAACTTAAAATAATCCCAGTGAAATCTGCCTTCCAAAAAATATATGGCGTTCCTTTCCTTCTGCGCCCTGCCGTGTGCCCGTACAGCAGTTTACAATCACATATGGGGTGTTTCTGTAAACTACAGAATCAGGGTAGTAAATATTGGCCTCTTTCCCACGGGCATCGCGTGTGAGGGCCGGACAAGATGCGGGTACGTTGCGGGAAAATGCGCGATTTTTCTGCGTGAGTGCAAAGTGTTTTAATGTTTGGTACCCAGACCCGAACCCGGACTTCTTCACAGAAGTTTGGGTTTGGGTTAGGTGTTCTGTAGATTTTATTATTTTCCCTTATAATATGGTTATAAGGGAAAATAATAGCATTCTTAATACAGAATACTTAGTAAAATGTCCATTGAGGGGTTAAAAATAATAAACAAATTTAACTCACCCCATCCACTTGGTCGCGTGGCGGATCTCCTCTTCTTTCTACTTTCATCAGGACCCGGCTAAAGGACCTTTTATGATGTCACTGCGCTCATCACATGGTCCATCGCCATGGTGATGGACCATGTGATGGACCATGTGATGAGCACGGTGATGTCATCAAAGGTCCTTTAGCCAGGTCCTGAAGAAAGTAGAAAGAAGAGGAGATCCGCTATGAGATCCAAGTGGATGGGGTGAGTTAAATTTGTTTATTATTTTTAACCCCTCAATGGACATTTCACTAAACATTCTGTATTAAGAATGCTATTATTTTCCCTTATAACCATGTCCCCATCCCGATCGTCTCCTAGCAAACATGTGTGAAAATCGCACCACATCCGCACTTGCTTGCAGATGCTTGCAATCTTCACGCTGCCCCATTTACTTCTATGGGGCTTGCGTTGCGTGAAAAACACACAATATATAGCTTGCTTCGATTTTCACGCAACGCAACGCACAAGTGATGCGTGAAAATCACTGCTCATGTACACAGCCCCATTGAAGTGAATGGGTCTGGATTCAGTGCGGGTGCAATGCGTTCACCTCACGCATTGCACCTACGTGGAATTCTCGCCTGTGTGAAAGGGGCCATTGAGTTTTGTTTGTTAACCCTTGCTTTGTTAGCAGAAAAAAAATGGATTAAAATGGAAAATCTGCAAAAAAAAATCTGAAATTTCCATTTTCCTTTAATTCTTGTGGAACACCTAAAGGGTTAACAAAGTTTGTAAAATCAGTTTTGAATACTTTGAGGGGTGTAGTTTACAAAATGGGGCCATTTATGGGTGCTTTCTATTATCTAAGCCCCACAAAGTGACTTTAGAACTGAACTGGTCCTTAAAAATTGGGTTTTGGAAATTTTCGTAAACATTTTAAGATTTGCTTCTAAACGTCTAAGCCTTCTAACGTCCCAAAAAAAGAAAATGTCATTTACAAAATGACCCAAACATGAAGTAGACATATGGGAAACGTAAAGTAATAACTATTTTAGGAGGTATCACTATCTGTTTTAAAAGCAGAGAAAGTGAATTTTTCCACATTTTTGGTAAATTTGGCATTTTTTTTATAAATCAAAATGAAATATTTTGACTCAATTTTACCACTGTCATGAAGTACAATATGTGACGAGAAAACAATCTCAGAATTGCTTGGATAAGTAAAAGCATTTAAGCATTTAAAGTTATCACTACATAAAGTGACACGTGTCAGATTTGCTAAAAATGGCCTGGTCCTTAAGGTGAAAAATGTCATGAAGGGGTTAAAGCACAGGCTTGTGTTATTCTCCTTGCAGGAGTGTGCTCTCATCAGTTCTAAATAAATTTATTTTTCTGTAGTTTAGTCACTGTATTAAGTGCATTAAAAGTCAAGAAATGGGTATATTTAATGCAAATAGGAAAAAAAACTAACAACAGACTATCTCCTAGACATCTGTGTTACTCGTGACACATAAAGATCATGAAGAGTCTGATCGAAATGGGTTTAAATGCTAACGATAGGTAACTCTGCATAAAGGCATTGGTCTTAACTTTGGCATTATAGTCGAAGAATAAGTACCACACCTATCTATAGGTTCTGCTTGGCAGTGCAGCTCAGTTTCATTAAAAAAAGATTGATGACTATTTCAGTTATACCTCTCCCCCCACCAGTGATGTAAGGATAGAGTCTCTCTGCATCATAAGAGAACATCATTGCTGTAAATGACACATAATAGCTGGTGCCATTTGTATGGAATTTGCCTTAGGCCACAGGAATGCTCATCTATTTTAGACCCTACTCCATTTAACATGCCTTGTATACTCTGTTTTGGTTGTACATAGAATGTTCATAAGTCATAACTGGGGATGAGCGAACTTATATTTTCAAGTTCGGCGTACAAGGTTCTGGTTCAGGTTATCTAAGAATTCCGTTAGTGATTCTGATACCACTTATGGTCCGTGATAACGGAATTCTTAGATAACCTTGTACGCTGAACTTCAAAACACAAGTTCAATCATTCCTAGTCACTAAAACCAAGGGTTATGCCATAAAATAAAATAAAATAACCCATTAGTCACCTGGTAAATCTCCCACTGCTCCATTTCTGCCCCTCAGGCAGGGGCGGACTGGGAAATTAAAGTGGCCTTGGAAAAAACTAAAAGTGGACCCATGTTGTAGACAGGTCCAAATTGACAGAAAGGCGGGGCAACACAAGTAGGTGAGGTCAGCAATACCATAGCGCAAAACACCTTCCAGCAGAACCATATACCACAGTGCAGCACTGTGGACGTGAGATGCAAGTTGAATTTCAGCCGCAGCAGTTGAATTCAGACGGGCATGTGCAGTCGCTGGCCGGGTACATGAGTACCTGATTCTCACACTGTTAATTACCACTGAGAGCTCATTATGTACCCAGTAAGCGGCAGAGAGCAGGGCTTGGGAGGCCCCCTGGGCTTCGGCCTACCAAGAAATTTCCCTATAAGATTTATGCCCAATCAGGTGCTCCTATCTAGTCTTTATTTTTTTACAGCGATGACATGTCCATCTACCCATGTGATGGCTGTAACCAGTAACTGGCCTCAATGGTGGGACTGGCTGCAGCGGGCATGTGGGCAGCCTTGTAGTATTACATGCAGCCATTAAAGTGGATGGTCTACTATGCAACATATGGATGGGCTAGGTCTACCAGATCAAGTACTGCTCTTTGTCAGTGGATCATTACTCTGGCTCATAGATGGGGTCCCAAGCAGAGGACCCACACTAGATATCCTTCTAGACTACATGGAAAAGCTGTTTCAGTCAAGTTTGTTTCATTAGAAAATGGATATAAAAGGGAACATTTAGATCTATCAAAAAGCTGTATAATAATCAACTAGCATCCAAGGTTAGAAGATCAAAGTATAATATGTCATAACGGGTAATAAATATAGATGTCGTTATATCATAAAGCTAGGCGGAAGAGTGCGAAATTCAAATTAGTAAGTTAAAATGTAACTTATAATGACGTTTGAAAGGTGGATGCTGTCTTCCACTGTGCCCTGACCAGTTTTTATACATTTGTCTATTTATGTGACTGAGACTATAAAGAGTCTAAAAATGCTAATACATGTAAGTCGCATAGCACACATAGTACTTTTTTATGGGAACACTCTTGGCTTTGCTGATACATTGTGTTATACCTATTAAATCTCTGTGCCATGAACTGTCCCCCGCAGGCACTAGGCATAACATCCGGCATCAGTCTTCCTTCAAATTATGTAAAGAATTACTTTTGCATTAGAGTGATGCTCTCCCCCTGGCAAAAAATGTCTGTTTGGTTAGTAACTTCAAAAGCTTGCATCTTTGCGATGAATATTCATCACACACCGAAGACATACTGATAGGGAACTTACACTGTGAGCCCCATTGGGGACAGCGTGATGCTAATGTCTGTAAAGCGCCGTGGAATATAGTACCGTTATATATAAGTGAGCGCATAAATAATAATAAAATGCCTAATTTGTTTTTTTTTTTTCTTAGGGTACTTTCACACTTGCGGCAGAGGATTCCAGCAGGCAGTTCCATCGCTGGAAATGCCTGCCGGATCCGTAAAAACGTATGCAAACTGATGGCATTTATCAGACGGATCAGGATCCTGATCCGTATGACAAATGCATTGAAATGCCAGATCCGTCTCTCTGGTGTTATCTGGAAAAACGGATCCGGCATTTATTTTTTTCAAAATTTTTTGCGGTCTGAGCATGCGCAGACCGCAATGCAGGAACACTCGGGGCCTGATCCGGCATTAATGCATGTCAATGGGAAAAAATGCCGGATCCGGCATTCCGGCAAGTGTTCTGGAATTTTGGACAGAGATAAAACCGCAACATGCTGTGGTATTATCTCCTTCCTGAAAAGGCAAAAAGACTGAACTGAAGACATCCTGATTAGAGTTGAGCGGACACCTGGATGTTCGGGTTCGACGGGTTCGGCCGAACTTCGGAAAAAAGTTCGAGTTCGGGACCCGAACTTGCCCCAAACTTGACCCCGAACCCCATTGAAGTCAATGGGGACCCGAACTTTTGAGCACTAAAATGGCTGTAAAAATGTAATGGAAAGGGCTAGAGGGCTGCAAATGGCGTCAAAATGTGGTTAAGAGCACGGCAAGTGCTCTGCAAACAAATGTGGATAGGCAAATGACTTTAAATAACATAAAATAGGTAAAAATAAAAAATAATAATCTTGATCTAGGAGGACCAGGTCCATATGGAGTAGGAGGTTGAGGATGCGGTGGATGTGGCGGTGTCGGTGGAAGCGGCGGTGGAGGAGGAGGTAGCCTACACTGGTCTTTGGTTTTAAATTTTATTTTTAAAATTAGGGTACACCCCAAAACATTGGGAAATATAACCTGTGATAACCCCCTCCAGTCATGCTAAACACATGTTTAGACAATACACTGGCTGCAGGGCAGGCCAGCACCTCCAAGGGGTAAAGGGCAAGCTCAGGCCATGTGCCCAATTTGGAGACCCAGAGGTTGCAGGGGCTGACCCCTGTCAGTCAGTTCGTGTAGGCGTGTGCACACTTACTGCCCCACCATGTCGCACGTCCCCGTGATGTTCACGATCCAATTTGATATCTGCTCTATCAACTTTCGATGCTCTTTTATGCGCCTACCATGGTGATTATGGGTGGCGGGGAAGGAGCATGAGAAAAAGAGACCAAATTTAAGGGAGTATCCATTTTTTCTAATTTAAAATTAGAGTTGAAATATGGGAAAAATTATTAAAGCATAAAAGTGTGACAACTTTTCAATGTATGTTTGAATGTAAGGATGTGGTGCGCATTAATTACTGAATAATTTATTAAATTTTATTCCCTGTCACCTATGCATAGCAGGTGTTCACGTCTAAAATTGTATAATGTCAACCCAAGAATGTAAAAATTATTGAAATTTATTAAGCTGTCAACTAGGTATAGGAGTGGTACATCACACCCAAAAATTGGTGAATTTCACCAGAATACATAACTGACAATTATATATTTTTTTAACCTGTCTACTAGGTATAGCAGTGGTACTATACACCCAAAAATTTGTTTATTTCGCCAGAAAATGTAAATGACAAAGTAGTGAAATGATATAAAATAAAACATGTACAAAAATAAATAAACGGATTTATGCGGTGGAGTTCCATATGGAGTAGGAGTTTGAGGAGGTGGTGGACGTAGCGGAGTAGGTGGAAGCGGCGGTGGAGGAGGACGAGATAGGCAACACAGGTTTTTGGTTTTCATTTAATTTAGTAAAATTAAGGTACACTCCAAAAGAGTGTGAAATATCCAAAATACTGTACAAACATGAGCAATTGCGCTGCAGTATAACAATGGCTGCTTAGTGCCGGTATACATGTCTATTCTGCACAAGGTACGGAAAGTCCTGAGGGATCCATGCCTGGCTCATTTTAATGAACGTAAGCTTGTCCACATTGGCTGTGGACAGGCGGCTGCGCTTGTCTGTGATGACGCTCCCTGCCGTGCTAAACACACGTTCAGATAATACACTGGCTGCAGGGCAGGCCAGCACCTCCAAGGCGTAAAGGGCAAGCTCAGGCCATGTGCCCAATTTGGAGACCCAGAAGTTGAAGGGGGCAGACCCGTCATTCAGTACGTGTAGGCGTGTGCACACATACTGCTCCACCATGTTGGTGAAATGCTGCCTCCTGCTTAGACGTTCCATATCAGCTGGTGGTGCTGGTTGTTGTGGCGTGCTGACAAAGCTTTTCCACATTTCGGCCATGCTAACCCTGCCCTCTTCCTCGTCCTCTGCCTTCGCCTTGTGCTTCCACTGTGCCCCCACTGTCAGGTGGGAATGCCACCAGCACCGCGTCTACCAGCGTGCGCTGGTACTCGCGCATCTTCCAATCACGCTGCAGTGACGGAATTAAGGACGGTACGTTGTCCTTGTAACGGGGATCCAGCAGCGTGGACACAGTAATCAGCACAAGTTAGAATGTGGGCAACTCGGCGATCGTTGCGGAATCACTGCAACATGTAATCATTCATGTGTGCCAGGCTGCCCAGAGGCAACGAAAAGCTGTCCTCTGTGGGAGGTGTATCGTCTGTGTCCTCTGTATCCCCCCATGCACGCACCAGTGATGGCCATGAGCTGGTCTGGGTGCCACCCTGCTGTGAACATGGTTCCTCCTCCTCCTCCATCTCCTCCTCCTCATCCTCCACCTCCTCATCCTCCAGAACTGTGCCCTGGATGGACAATTGTGTACCTTGGGTTTGTGGGTGCAGGAACCCACCCTCGGAGCCACTTGGGAATGACTGGCCGGAAACCCTACGAAATGATCCCTCTTCCTCCTCCTCCTCCTCCTGTGCCACATCCTCTTCCATCATCGCCAGGAGCGTTTTTTCAAGGAGGCATAGAAGTGGGATAGTAACGCTAAGAATGGCATTATTGGCACTGGCCATGTTGGTGGAGTACTCAAAACAGCGCAACAAGGAACACAGGTCTCGCATGGAGGCCCAGTCATTGGTGGTGAAGTGGTGCTGTTCCGCCGAGCGACTCACCCGTGCGTGCTGCAGCTGAAACTCCACTATCGCTTGCTGCTGCTCGCACAGTCTGGCCAGCATGTGCAAGGTGGAGTTCCATCTTGTGGGCACGTCGCATATGAGGCGGTGAGCGGAAAGGCCGAAGTTACGCTGCAGCGCTGACAGGCGAGCAGCAGCAGGGTGAGAACGCCGAAAGCGCGCACAGACGGCTCGCACTTTATGCAGCAGCTCTGACATGTCGGGGTAATTTTTAAGGAATCTCTGCACCACCAAATTCATCATATGCGCCAGGCAAGTGATGTGCTTCAAACTAGCTAGTCCTAGAGCTGCTACGAGATTTCTCCCATTATAGTACACCACCAGGCCGGGCTTGAGGCTGACTGGCACAAACCAATCATCGGTCTGTTGTTCAAGGCCCGTCCACAGCTCCTGTGCGGTGTGGGGTTTGTCCCCCAAACAGATAAGTTTTAAAACTGCCTGCTGTCGTTTACCCCTGGCTGTGCTGAAGTTGGTGGTGAAGGTGTTATGCTGACCGGATGAGGAGCTGGTAGAGGATGAGGAAGCAGAGTAGGAGCAGGGAAGCAACAGGAGGCAAACTGAAGCGCCCTGCAACCCTCAGTGGTGAAAGGCCATGCGCCAAACTGCTATCCGCCTCAGGCCCAGCCGCCACTGCATTTACCCAGTGTGCTGTTATGGAGATATAACCGTGACCGTGTTTACTGGTCCACGTATCCATAGTTAGGTGCACCTTGCCACAAATGGCGTTGTGAAGTGCACACCTGAATGACAGCATTTCAAAGGCAAGTAATTTAGAAATTCTGGCATTCAGGGCCAGGGATCGCGGGTGGGTAGGGGGGTACTTTCTCTTCCTCTCCAGCGTTTGGGATATGGAGAGCTGAACGCTTCTGTGGGACATTGTGGAGATGCTTGGTGACCCAGGTGTTGGTGTTGCTGGCAGATCCTCTGTTTGTGGGGTGCCAGGTGGCACTGTCACTCCAGAGGTGGATGAAGAGGCTGTGACTGCAGCAGTAGAGGAAGCAGGAGGAGCCAGAGACCTTTCTTGGTTTTTGAGGTGTCTACTCCACTGCAGCTCGTGCTTTACACTTAAATGCCTGGTCATGCAGGTTGTGCTCAGGTTGAGAACGTTTATGCCTCGCTTCAGGCTCTGATTGCACAGCGTGCAAAACACTCGTGTCTTGTCGTCAGCACATTGTCTAAAGAACTGCCACGCCAGGGAACTACTTGGAGATGACTTTGGTGTGTTCGGTCCCTTGCTGCAGTGGACAGTAGGAGGTGTACTGTCTAGAGGACGGCCGCTCCGCTTTTGCACCCTGCTCCCTCTTCTGCTGTGCTGGTGGCTCTGTGCGACCACCGACCTCATCGTCCTCCACATCATCTTCCACCCAGTCTTCACCCCTGACTTACTTGTCGGTCTGCACACTTTCGAAAGCCCCAGCAGTTGGCACCTGTGTTTCGTCATCATCAGAGCCTCGCTGCGATGGTCCTCCCATGTACTCATCTTGAAAAAAAAGTGGTTAGGCATCGGTGCCCTCAATCTCTTCCACTTCTGGGCAGGGCTAGGTGGATGGCCCTGGGAAACCCTGCTAACAGAGTCATCAAAAACCAGAAGAGACTCTTGCATGACTTGGGGCTCAGACTACTTGGCTGATTTGCAAGGGGGTAAGGTGAAAGACTGATGGACATCGGCTGCAGGTGCCAACTATGGTCTTTCAGCAGGAGACTGGGTGGAAGACAATGTGAAGGAACTGGATCCACTGTCAGCAACCCAATCTACTATCGCCTGTACTTGTTCAGGCCTCACCATTCGTAGAGCAGCATTAGGCCCGACCAAATACCGCTGCAAGTTTTGTCGCCTACTCGCACCTGAGGAAAGGGTTTCACTTGTGCGTGTAGCTGGCACAGATCGACCACATCCTGTCCCTGCAACTGGAGCTCCACCAGCAGCACCACGACCTGGGCCACGTCCTTTATTTGACCCTCTCCTCATATTTTTAAAATTTAGGATCTTGCCCTAAATGGGTGTTATAATTAACCACCTCAGCCCCCAGTGCTTAAACACCCTGAAAGACCAGGCCACTTTTTACACTTCTGACCTACACTACTTTCACCATTTATTGCTCGGTCATGCAACTTACCACCCAAATGAATTTTACCTCCTTTTCTTCTCACTAATAGAGCTTTCATTTGGTGGTATTTCATTGCTGCTGACATTTTTACTTTTTTTGTTATTAATCGAAATTTAACGATTTTTTTTGCAAAAAAATGACATTTTTCACTTTCAGTTGTAAAATTTTGCAAAAAAAATGACATCCATATATAAATTTTGCTCTAAATTTATTGTTCTACATGTCTTTGATAAAAAAAAAATGTTTGGGTAAAAAAAAAATGGTTTGGGTAAAAGTTATAGCGTTTACAAACTATGGTACAAAAATGTGAATTTCCGCTTTTTGAAGCAGCTCTGACTTTCTGAGCACCTGTCATGTTTCCTGAGGTTCTACAATGCCCAGACAGTACAAACACCCCACAAATGACCCCATTTCGGAAAGTACACACCCTAAGGTATTCGCTGATGGGCATAGTGAGTTCATAGAACTTTTTATTTTTTGTCACAAGTTAGCGGAAAATGATGATTTTTTATTTTTATTTTTTTTTTCTTACAAAGTCTCATATTCCACTAACTTGTGACAAAAAATAAAAACTTCCATGAACTCACTATGCCCATCACGAAATACCTTGGGGTCTCTTCTTTCCAAAATGGGGTCACTTGTGGGGTAGTTATACTGCCCTGGCATTCTAGGGGCCCAAATGTGTGGTAAGGAGTTTGAAATCAAATTCTGTAAAAACTGACCAGTGAAATCCGAAAGGTGCTCTTTGGAATGTGGGCCCCTTTGCCCACCTAGGCTGCAAAAAAGTGTCACACATCTGGTATCTCCGTATTCAGTAGAAGTTGGGGAATGTGTTTTGGGGTGTCATTTTACATATACCCATGCTGGGTGAGATAAATATCTTGGTCAAATGCCAACTTTGTATAAAAAAATGGGAAAAGTTGTCTTTTGCCAAGATATTTCTCTCACCCAGCATGGGTATATGTAAAATGACACCGCAAAACACATTCCCCAACTTCTCCTGAATACGGAGATACCAGATGTGTGACACTTTTTTGCAGCCTAGGTGGGCAAAGGGGCCCATATTCCAAAGAGCACCTTTCGGATTTCACTCGTCATTTTTTACAGAATTTGATTTCAAACTCCTTACCACACATTTGGGCCCCTAGAATGCCAGGGCAGTATAACTACCCCACAAGTGACCCCATTTTGGAAAGAAGAGACCCCAAGGTATTCGCTGATGGGCATAGTGAGTTCATGGAAGTTTTTATTTTTTGTCACAAGTTAGTGGAATATGAGACTTTGTATGAAAAAAAAAAAAAAAAAAAAAAATCATCATTTTCCACTAACTTGTGACAAAAAATAAAAAATTCTAGGAACTCGCCATGCCCCTCACGGAATACCTTGGGGTGTCTTCTTTCCAAAATGGGGTCACTTGTGGGGTAGTTATACTGCCCTGGCATTTTCCAGGGGCCCTAATGTGTGGTAAGTAGGTAAATGACAAGTGAAATCCGAAAGGTGCTCTTTGGAATATGGGCCCCTTTGCCCACCTAGGCTGCAAAAAAGTGTCACACATCTGGTATCTCCGTACTCGGGAGAAGTTGGGGAATGTGTTTTGGGGTGTCTTTTTACATATACCCATGCTGGGTGAGAGAAATATCTTGGCAAAAGACAACTTTTCCCATTTTTTTATACAAAGTTGGCATTTGACCAAGATATTTCTCTCACCCAGCATGGGTATATGTAAAATGACACCCCAAAACACATTCCCCACCTTCTCCTGAGTACGGAGATACCAGATGTGTGACACTTTTTTGCAGCCTAGGTGGGCAAAGGGGCCCATATTCCAAAGAGCACCTTTCGGATTTCACTCGTCATTTTTTACAGAATTTGATTTCAAACTCCTTACCACACATTTGGGCCCCTAAAATACCAGGGCATTATACCTACCCCACAAGTGACCCCATTTTGGAAAGAATAGACCCCAAGGTATTCGCTGATGGGCATAGTGAGTTCATGGAAGTTTTTATTTTTTGTCACAAGTTAGTGGAATATGAGACTTTGTATGAAAAAAAAAAAAAAAAAAAAATCATCATTTTCCACTAACTTGTGACAAAAAATAAAAAATTCTAGGAACTCGCCATGCCCCTCACGGAATACCTTGGGGTGTCTTCTTTCCAAAATGGGGTCACTTGTGGGGTAGTTATACTGCCCTGGCATTTTCCAGGGGCCCTAATGTGTGGTAAGTAGGTAAATGACCAGTGAAATCAGAAAGGTGCTCTTTGGAATATGGGCCCCTTTGCCCACCTAGGCTGCAAAAAAGTGTCACACATCTGGTATCTCCGTACTCGGGAGAAGTTGGGGAATGTGTTTTGGGGTGTCTTTTTACATATACCCATGCTGGGTGAGAGAAATATCTTGGCAAAAGACAACTTTTCCCATTTTTTTATACAAAGTTGGCATTTGACCAAGATATTTATCTCACCCAGCATGGGTATATGTAAAATGACACCCCAAAACACATTCCCCAACTTCTCCTGAGTACGGCGATACCAGATGTGTGACACTTTTTTGCAGCCTAGATGCGCAAAGGGGCCCAAATTCCTTTTAGGAGGGCATTTTTAGACATTTGGATACCAGACTTCTTCTCACGCTTTGGGGCCCCTAGAATGCCAGGGCAGTATAAATACCCCACATGTGACCCCATTTTGGAAAGAAGACACCCCAAGGTATTCAATGAGGGGCATGGCGAGTTCATAGAAATTTTTTTTTTTTGGCACAAGTTAGCGGAAATTGATATTTTTTATTTTTTTCTCACAAAGTCTCCCGTTCCGCTAACTTGGGACAAAAATTTCAATCTTTCATGGACTCAATATGCCCCTCACTGAATACCTGGGGGTGTCTTCTTTCCGAAATGGGGTCACATGTGGGGTATTTATACTGCCCTGGCATTCTAGGGGCCCTAAAGCGTGAGAAGAAGTCTGGAATATAAATGTCTAAAAAATTTTACGCATTTGGATTCCGTGAGGGGTATGGTGAGTTCATGTCAAATTTTATTTTTTGTCACAAGTTAGTGGAATATGAGACTTTGTAAGAAAAAAAAATAATAATTCCGCTAACTTGGGCCAAAAAAATGTCTGAATGGAGCCTTACAGGGGGGTGATCAATGACAGGGGGGTGATCAATGACAGGGGGGGTGATCAATGACAGGGGGGGTGATCAATGACAGGGGGGGGTGATCAATGACAGGGGGGGTGATCAATGACAGGGGTGGTGATCAATGACAGGGGGGTGATCAGGGAGTCTATATGGGGTGATAACCACAGTCATTGATCACGCCCGTGTAAGGCTTCATTCAGACGTCCGGATGCGTTTTGCGGATCCGATCCATCTATCAGTGGATCCGTAAAAATCATGCGGACGTCTGAATGGAGCTTTACAGGGGGGTGATCAATGACAGGGGGGTAATCAATGACAGGGGGGTGATCAGGGAGTCTATATGGGGTGATCACCACAGTCATTGATCATGCCCCTGTAAGGCTTCATTCAGACGTCCGGATGCGTTTTGCGGATCCGATCCATCTATCAGTGGATCCGTAAAAATCATGCGGACATCTGAATGGAGCTTTACAGGGGGGTGATCAATGACAGGGGGGTAATCAATGACAGGGGGGTGATCAGGGAGTCTATATGGGGTGATCACCACAGTCATTGATCATGCCCCTGTAAGGCTTCATTCAGACGTCCGGATGCGTTTTGCGGATCCGATCCATCTATCAGTGGATCCGTAAAAATCATGCGGACGTCTGAATGGAGCTTTACAGGGGGGTAATCAATGACAGGGGGGTGATCAATGACAGGGGGGTGATCAGGGAGTCTATATGGGGTGATAACCACAGTCATTGATCATGCCCCTGTAAGGCTTCATTCAGACGTCCGGATGCGTTTTGCGGATCCGATCCATCTATCAGTGGATCCGTAAAAATCATGCGGACATCTGAATGGAGCTTTACAGGGGGGTGATCAGGGAGTCTATATGGGGTGATCACCACAGTCATTGATCATGCCCCTGTAAGGCTTCATTCAGACGTCCGGATGCGTTTTGCGGATCCGATCCATCTATCAGTGGATCCGTAAAAATCATGCGGACGTCTGAATGGAGCTTTACAGGGGGGTAATCAATGACAGGGGGGTGATCAATGACAGGGGGGTGATCAGGGAGTCTATATGGGGTGATAACCACAGTCATTGATCATGCCCCTGTAAGGCTTCATTCAGACGTCCGGATGCGTTTTGCGGATCCGATCCATCTATCAGTGGATCCGTAAAAATCATGCGGACATCTGAATGGAGCTTTACAGGGGGTTGATCAATGACAGGGGGGTAATCAATGACAGGGGGGTGATCAGGGAGTCTATATGGGGTGATCAGGGGTGATCAGGGGCTAATAAGGGGTTAATAAGTGACGGGGGGGGGGGTGTAGTGTAGTGTAGTGGTGCTTGGTGGGACTTTACTGAGCTACCTGTGTCCTCTGGTGGTCGATCCAAACAAATGGGACCACCAGAGGACCAGGTAGCAGGTATATTAGACGCTGTTATCAAAACAGCGTCTAATATACCTGTTAGGGGTTAAAAAAAACACATCTCCAGCCTGCCAGCGAACGATCGCCGCTGGCAGGCTGGAGATCAACTCTCTTACCTTCCGTTCCTGTGAGCGCGCGCGCCTGTGTGCGCGCGTTCACAGGAAATCTCGCGTCTCGCGAGAGGACGCGTATATGCGTCCAGGAGGAATGAATCAACCACCTCCAGGACGCGTCTGTGCGTACAGCGGTCCGGAGGTGGTTAATAGTAGAATATAACGACAGTATGTAAAGGGTGTATCTCACACGGTCTGAACCAGTGTAGGCCTAAATTAAATATTTCTTTGCCCAAAATGGCTGTATTTCAAATGGCTGTATTTCAAATCCCTGATTCAAACCCCTGTATGTAGAGGGGGTATCTCACACAGTCTGAACCAGTGTAGGCTTGAAGTAAATATATCTTTGCACAAAATGGCTATATTTCAAATCCCTGATTCAAACCCCTTTATGTAGAGTGGGTATCTCACACGGTCTGAACCAGTGTAGGCCTGAAGTAAATATATCTTTGCACAAAATAACTGTATTTCAAATGGCTGTATTTCAAATTCCTGAATCAAACCTCTGTATGTAGAGGGGGTATCTCACAGGGCCTGCATCACTGTAGGCCTGAAGTAAATATTTCTTTGCCCAAAATGGCTGTATTTTAAATGGCTGTATTTCAAATCCCTTATTCAAACCCCTGTATGTAGAGGGGATATCTCACACGGTCTGAACCACTGTAGGCCTGAAGTAAATATATATTTGCACCAAATGGCTC
The DNA here is from genome assembly GCF_905171765.1 of Bufo bufo. NCBI lineage: Eukaryota > Metazoa > Chordata > Amphibia > Anura > Bufonidae > Bufo > Bufo bufo. Next base: position 291,282,307 of record NC_053389.1, read on the forward strand.
TATTTCAAATGGCTGTATTTCAAATCCCTGATTCAAACCCCTGTATGTAGAGGGAGTATCTCACACGGTCTGAACCAGTGTAGGCCTGAAGTAAATATATCTTTGCACAAAATGACTGTATTTCAAATGGCTGTAATTCTAATCCCTGAATCAAACCCCTGTATGTAGAGGGAGTATCTCACACGGTCTGAAACACTGTAGGCCTGAAGTAAATATATCTTTGCACAAAATGGCTATATTTCAAATGGCTGTATTTCAAATGCCTAATTCAAACCCCTGTATGTAGAGGGGGTATCTCACAGGGCCTGAACCACTGGAGGCCTGAAGTTAATATTTTGTTTGCTCAAAATGGCTGTATTTTAAATGGCTGTATTTCAAATCCCTGATTTAAACCCCTGTATGTAGAGGGGGTATCTCACACGGTCTGAACCACTGTAGGCCTGAAGTAAATATTTCTTTGAACAAAATGGCTGTATTTCAAATGGCTGTATTTCAAATGCCTGATTCAAACCCCTGTATGTAGAGGGATTATCTCACACGGTCTGAACCACTGTAGGCCTGAAGTAAATATTTCTTTGAACAAAATGGCTGTATTTCAAATGGCTGTATTTCAAATGCCTGATTCAAACCCCTGTATGTAGAGGGGTATCTCACACGGTCTGAACCACTGTAGGCCTGAAGTAAATATTTCTTTGAACAAAATGGCTGTATTTCAAATGGCTGTACTTTTCAAATGCCTGATTCAAACCCCGGTATGTAGAGGGGGTATTTCACAGGGCCTGCATCACTGTAGGCCTGAAGTAAATATTTCTTTGCCCAAAATGGCTGTATTTTAAATGGCTGTATTTCAAATCCCTGATTCAAACCCCTGTATGTAGAGGGGTATCTCACACCGTCTGAACCACTGTAGGCCTGAAGTAAATATTTCTTTGAACAAAATGGCTGTATTTCAAATGGCTGTATTTCAAATGCCTGATTCAAACCCCTGTATGTAGAGGGATTATCTCACACGGTCTGAACCACTGTAGGCCTGAAGTAAATATTTCTTTGAACAAAATGGCTGTATTTCAAATGGCTGTATTTCAAATGCCTGATTCAAACCCCTGTATGTAGAGGGGTATCTCACACGGTCTGAACCACTGTAGGCCTGAAGTAAATATTTCTTTGAACAAAATGGCTGTATTTCAAATGGCTGTACTTTTCAAATGCCTGATTCAAACCCCGGTATGTAGAGGGGGTATTTCACAGGGCCTGCATCACTGTAGGCCTGAAGTAAATATTTCTTTGCCCAAAATGGCTGTATTTTAAATGGCTGTATTTCAAATCCCTGATTCAAACCCCTGTATGTAGAGGGGTATCTCACACCGTCTGAACCACTGGAGGCCTGAAGTAAATATATCTTTGCACAAAATGGTTGTACAGGGTGGGCCATTTATATGGATACACCTTAATAAAATTGGAATGCTTGGTGATATTAATTTCCTGTTTGTGGCACATTAGTATATGTGAGGGCGGAAACTTTTCAAGATGGGTGGTGACCATGGCGGCCATTTTGAAGTTGGCCATTTTGAATCCAACTTTAGTTTTTTTAATAGGAAGAGGGTCATGTGACACATCAAACTTATTGGGAATTTCACAAGAAAAACAATGGTGTGCTTGGTTTTAACGTAACTTTATTCTTTCATGAGTTATTTACAAGTTTTTGACCACTTATAAAATGTGTTCAATGTGCTGCCCATTGTGTTGGATTGTCAATGCAACCCTCTTTTCCCACTCTTCACACACTGATAGCAACACCACAGGAGAAATGCTAGCACAGGCTTCCAGTATCTGTAGTTTTAGGTGCTGCACATCTCGTATCTTCACAGCATAGACAATTGCCTTCAGATGACCCCAAAGATAAAAGTCTAAGAGGGTCAGATCGGGAGACCTTGGGGGCCATTCAACTGGCCCACGACGACCAATCCACTTTCCAGGAAACTGTTCATCTAGTAATGCTCGGACCTGACACCCATAATGTGGTGGTGCCCCATCTTGCTGGAAAAACTCAGGGAACGTGCCAGCTTCAGTGCATAAAGAGGGAAACACATCATAAGATAAGATGCCTTTATTGTCACTGTACAATACAATGTAATACAATGTATAATACAATGAAATGTTGTTTGGAGCAATCCTAGATGCCATGGACAGAGGAACAAGAACTGACATTTAAACTAAAGTATTACACTAGAAAAAAAACAAAACATTGCACTAGAAAGCATTACTATTCACAGTTCACAGCATATATATACACTCACCTAAAGAATTATTAGGAACACCTGTTCTATTTCTCAATAATGCAATTATCTAGTCAACCAATCACATGGCAGTTCCTTCAATGCATTTAGGGGTGGCTCCTGAACTCCAAACTGAATGTCAGAATGGGAAAGAAAGGTGATTTAAGCAATTTTGAGCGTGGCATGGTTGTTGGTGCCAGACAGGCCGGTCTGAGTATTTCACAATCTGCTCAGTTACTGGGATTTTCACGCACAACCATTTCTAGGGTTTACAAAGAATGGTGTGAAAAGGGAAAAACATCCAGTATGCGGCAGTCCTGTGGGCAAAAATGCCTTGTGGATGCTAGAGGTCAGAGGAGAATGGGCCAACTGATTCAAGCTGATAGAAGAGCAACGTTGACTGAAATAACCACTCGTTACAACCGAGATATGCAGCAAAGCATTTGTGAAGCCACAACACGCACAACTTTGAGGCGGATGGGCTACAACAGCAGAAGACCCCACCGGGTACCACTCATCTCCACTACAAATAGGAAAAAGAGGCTACAATTTGCATGAGCTCACCAAAATTGGACTGTTGAAGACTGGAAAAATGTTGCCTGGTCTGATGAGTCTCGATTTCTGTTGAGACATTCAAATGGTAGAGTTCGAATTTGGCGTAAACAGAATGAGAACATGTATCCATCCTCTGATGGCTACTTCCAGCAGGATAATGCACCATGTCACAAAGCTCGAATCATTTCAAATTGGTTTCTTGAACATGACAATGAGTTCACTGTACTAAAATGGCCTCCACAGTCACCAGATCTCAACCCAATAGAGCATCTTTGGGATGTGGTGGAATGGGAACTTCGTGCCCTGGATGTGCATCCCTCAAATCTCCATCAACTGCAAGATGCTATCCTATCAATATGGCCCAACATTTCTAAAGAATGCTATCAGCACCTTGTTGAATCAATGCCACTTAGAATTAAGGTAGTTCTGAAGGCAAAAGGGGGTCCAACACCGTATTAGTATGGTGTTCCTAATAATTCTTTAGGTGAGTGTATATAGCAAGAGCAAAGTAGGAAGTGCTTATGAGTATATATACACACTGATCAGACACCACTGCAGACAAGAGATCATCATGGGGTCATGAATGCAGCAGTCACTTTCAGTCTGTGGTAGTTTCTATCCTTGGAAGGGGCAATAGTCTCTGAGCATTTAGGAGACTGATTGCTTTGGGCTAAAAGCTGTTCTTCAGCCTAGTGGTGCGGGCATGTAGGGCTCTAAGACGTCTACCAGAGGGTAGGGAAATGAAAAGGCTGTGGCCGGGGTGAGTTGGATTCCCGCAAATAATTTTTGCCCTGTTGCTGCAGCGAGCAGTGAAGATGTCCTCCAGTGATGGTAGCTGAGTACCAGTGATTCTGCCAGCCATTCTGATGATGCGCTTGAGGGTTTTCTTGTTCTCAGAAGAGCAGCCGGAGTAAAACACTGTAATGCAGTATGTGATAACAGATTCTATGGTGCACCTGTAAAAATTGACTAGCAGCTGTTTTGGGAGTTGTGCTTTCTTCAGACTCCTCAGAAAATAAAGCCTCTGAAGGCCTTTTTTGGTAATTTCTGTTGTGTTTTTTATCCATGACAGGTCCTGACTAATATGAACTCCCAAGAATCTGAAACTTTGAACTATCTCCACGTTTCCACCATTAATACTAATGGGATGGTGTCCATTTTGTTTCTTCTTCCTAAAATCCAGAATTAGCTCCTTTGTTTTCTTGGTATTGAGTATGAGGTTGTTGTTCTTACTCCATCTCTCTAGGTTCTCAACCTCTTTCCTATAGGCTGTTTCATCATTGTTGGAGATCAGGCCTATCACGGTCGTGTCATCTGCAAATTTTATAATGGTATTGGTATTGTGAATAGGTTTACAGTCATTTGTGAAGAGGGAGTAAAGGAGAGGGCTCAACACACAGCCTTGCGGTACCCCAGTGTTTAGTGTTAAGGATGAAGAAAAGTGCTTGCCCATGCGTACGACTTGTGGTCTTTTTGTAAGAAAATCCAGTATCCAGTTGCACAGGTGTGAGCTGAGACCCAAGTTGTTCAGTTTCGTTGCCAACTTGTTGGGAGGGATGGTGTTAAAGGCCGAGCTGTAATCAATGAACAGCATCCGCACATAGCTGTCTCTCTGCTCCAGGTGTGCCAGCGCAGTGTGAAGGGTAAGTGAGACAGCATCCTTAGTTGACCTATGTGCTCTGTAAGCAAACTGGTATTGGTCCATGGAGGTGCAGATCTTGCTCTTCATGTGCCTGAGGACAAGTTGTTCAAAGCACTTCATAGCAATAGGAGTGAGAGCCACCGGACGATAATCACTTAAGGTCTTCACCCCTGACTGTTTTGGAATTGGGACAATTGTGGAGGACTTCAGGCAAGTGGGGACAATGGCCTGCTCTAGTGAGCTGTTAAACATACTGGTAAACACAGTTTTTTAGCTGTTTAGCACTGTTTTTTTAGGACTTTTCCAGGAACTTCATCAGGGCCAGCTGCTTTGTGGGGATTAATGTGGTTTAAGGCCCATTCTACCTCATGTGCTCTCAGCATCAGGGAACATGATGGAGCCTCTTGCTGGGCTAATTTGATGATAGGCAGCTCATTGTCTTTGTCAAATCGTGCAAAAAAATTATTTAGGTCATCAGGAGAGAAAGAATTTCCGGTGTTGATAGAACAGGTGTTGCTCTTATAATTCGTAATGGACTTGATACCCTGCCACATGCGTCGGGAATCAGAGCTTGTAAAATGATGTTGTATTTTTGTTTTGTAGCAGTGCTTTGCCTCCTTAATGCCCCTCTTCAGATTGGACCTGGCTGTTTTGTACTCCTCTGGGTCTCCCTTTCGAAAAGCAATGTCACGTGCCTTCAAAAGGTTTTGGACATTTCTGTTTATCCATGGTTTCCTATTTGGGAAGGTCCGAATGATTTTGGTATCAGTGACATTGTCCATGTAAAATTTAATATAGGATAGGACAGAGGAGGCATATATGTTTAAGTCTGTGTGATTTTCCTTTGTAGCTGCCTGCTTAAACAAATCCCAATCTGTGTCCTCAAAACAATGCTGTAGTCTCATTGTGGCTCCTTCAGGCCAAACTCTGATTGTATGCAAAGTGGGCTTAATCCTGGTGATAAGAGGTTTGTATGCTGGAGCTAAAAACAAAGAAATGTGATCCTACCTGCCAAGATGGGGGGCAGGTGATGCTGTATAAGCATTTGCTATGTTGCAATAAACACGGTCCAATGTATTTCTCCCCCTAGTTGGGAATTTAACAAACTGGTAGAATTTGGGGAGCACAGTTTTGAGATTGGCTTGGTTAAAATCACCCGCTAAGATGAACACTCCATCTGGATGGATATTTTGCAGACTGTTCGTAATATTATGCAATTTGGACAGTGCCAGCTTAACATTTGCTCGTGGAGGAATATAAACTACGGTGAGATACACGACTGTGAATTCCCTCTGTAAGTAGAACGGTCTGCATTTCAGTGTCATAAGTTCTAAATCAGCAGAGCAATATTGTTCAGCAATGACTGTGGAGGTACACCAAGCCTTATGGACATAAATACACACTCCACCTCCCTTATTCTTACTGGACTCAGCGGTTCGATCCATTCGGTAGACAGTCCGATCCGCAAGTTCAATAGCCTCGTCCGGGATGTTAGTATTTAGCCAGGTTTCGGTGAAAAATGAGGCGCAAGTGTTCATCCTATCAGATGAGATCCTCAGTCTCAGCTCATCGATCTTGTTCACTATAGACTGGGTATTTGCGACGAACAGGCTGGGTAGTGCTTGCTTGTTTGGGGGGTTCTTTAATTGAGTATTGATGCCGCCCCTCTTGCCCCGCTTCTGCTTCTTTTCCCGTCTCCTTCTGTGCCGTCGCTTTGACGGTATAATCATCCAGTCGGGCACCGATGTCCTTAGAATCTCATCCAGGATATTAGGGGGTGGTGGTGGAACAGGACCTTTCATTCTGATGTCCAGTAGCTTTTGCACACTATACGCTGTGTGTGCTGTAGCAAACTGAATACTCGCTGTGCTTAAAATTAAGGTAATAACTATGTAAAAAATAAGAAATTGGCATCTAAATGGAGAGCTCCAGGCTGCTGCATCCATGCGCGCTGCCATCTTGAAAACTACTCATCATGTAGCAATTTCGCATATTCAGTGGCCTTGAGGTTTCCATTGATGAAGAATGGCCCCACTATCTTTGTACCCCATATACCACACCATGCCATAAATTTTTTTGTTCCAACAGTCTTGGAGGGATCTATCCAATGTGGGTTAGTGTCAGACCAATAGCGGTGGTTTTGTTTGTTAACTTCACCATTCACATAAAAGTTTGCCTCATCACTGAACAAAATCTTCTGCGTAAACTGAGGGTCCTGTTCCAATTTTTGTTTTGGGGGTATCTCACAGGGCCTGCATCACTGTAGGCCTGAAGTAAATATTTCTTTGCCCAAAATGGCTGTATTTTAAATGGCTGTATTCCAAATGCCTGATTCAAACCCCTGTATGTAAAGGGAGTATCTCACACGGTCTGAACCACTGTAGGCCTGAAGTAAATATTTCTTTGCCTAAAATGGCTGTATTTTAAATGGCTGTATTTCAAATGCCTGATTCAAACCCCTGTATGTAAAGGGAGTATCTCACACGGTCTGAACCACTGTAGGCCTGAAGTAAATATATCTTTGCACAAAATGGCTGTATTTCAAATGGCTGTATTTCAAATCCCTGATACAAACCCCTATATGTAGAGGGGGTATCTCACACGATCTGAACCAGTGTAGGCCTAAATTAAATATTTATTTGCCCAAAATGGCTTTATTTTAAATGGCTGTATTTCAAATCCCTGATTCAAACCCCTGTATGTAGAGGGGGTATCTCACACGGTCTGAAACACTAAAGGCCTGAAGTAAATATATCTTTGCACAAAATGACTGTATTTCAAATGGCTGTATTTCAAATGCCTGATTCAAACCCCTGTATGTAGGGGGGTAACTCACATGGTCTGAACCACTGTAGGCCTGAAGTAAATATATCTTTGCACAAAATGGCTGTATTTCAAATGGCTGTATTTCAAATGCCTGATTCAAACCCCTGTATGTAGAGGGGGTATCTCACAGGGCCTGAACCACTGTAGGCCTGAAGTAAATATTTCTTTGCTCAAAATGGCTGTATTTTGAATGGCTGTATTTCAAATCCCTGATTTAAACCCCTGTATGTAGAGGGGTATCTCACACCGTCTGAACCACTGGAGGCCTGAAGTAAATATATCTTTGCACAAAATGGCTGTATTTCAAATCACTGTATTTCAAATGCCTGATTCAAACTCCTGTATGTAGGGGGGCATCTCACATGGTGTGAACCACTGTAGGCCTGAAGTAAATATATCTTTGCACAAAATGGCTGTATTTCAAATGGCTGTATTTCAAATGCCTGATTCAAACCCCTGTATGTAGGGGAGTATCTCACATGCTCTGAACCACTGTAGGCCTGAAGTAAATATATAGTTGCACAAAATGGCTGTATTTCAAATAGCTGTATTTCAAATCCCTTAATCAAACCCCTGTATGTAGAGGGAGTATCTCACACGGTCTGAACCACTGTAGGCCTGAAGTAAATATATCTTTGCACAAAATGGCTGTATTTCAAATGGCTGTATTTCAAATGCCTGATTCAAACCCCTGTATGTAGAGGGGGTATCTCACAGGGCCTGAACCACTGTAGGTGGTTTTTTTGACTGGGTGACTAAAATAATAGACGGTGGAGGTGCAGTAGACATCGCATATCTAGATTTTAGTAAGGCTTTTGACACTGTCCCACATAGAAGACTTATCAATAAACTGCAGTCATTGAGCATAGACTCCCATATTGTTGAGTGGATTAGGCAGTGGCTGAGTGACAGACAGCAGAGGGTTGTAGTCAATGGAGAACATTCAAAACAAGGTCATGTTACCAGTGGGGTTCCACAGGGATCTGTACTGGGACCAATTTTGTTTAATATCTTCATAAGTGATATTGCAAAAGGCCTCGATGGTAAGGTTTGTCTTTTTGCTGATGACACAAAGATATGTAACAGGGTTGATGTTCCTGGAGGGAAACGCCAAATGGAAAAGGATTTAGGAAAACTAGAAGAATGGTCAGAACTCTGGCAACTGAAATTTAATGTGGATAAGTGCAAGATAATGCACCTGGGGCGTAAAAACCCAAGGGCAGAATATAGAATATTTGACACAGTCCTGACCTCAGTATCTGAGGAAAGGGATTTAGGAGTAATTATTTCAGAAGACTTAAAGGTGGGAAGACAATGTAATAGAGCAGCACGAAATGCCAGCAGAATGCTTGGATGTATAGGGAGAGGTATAAGCAGTAGAAAGAGTGAAGTGCTTATGCCGCTGTACAGAACACTGGTGAGACCTCACTTGGAGTATTGTGCGCAGTACTGGAGGCCATATCTCCAGAAGGATATAGATACTCTAGAGAGAGTTCAGAGAAGAGCTACTAAACTAGTACATGGATTGCAGGATAAAACTTACCAGGAAAGGTTAAAGGACCTTAATATGTATAGCTTGGAAGAAAGAAGAGACAGAGGGGATATGATAGAAACTTTTAAATACATAAAGGGAATCAACTCGGTAAAGGAAGAGAGCATATTTAAAAGAAGAAAAACTACCACAAGAGGACACAGTTTTAAATTAGAGGGGCAAAGGTTTAAAAGTAATATAAGGAAGTATTACTTTACTGAGAGAGTAGTGGATGCATGGAATAGCCTTCCTGCAGAAGTGGTAGCTGCAAATACAGTGAAGGGGTTTAAGCATGCATGGGATAGGCATAAGGCTATCCTTCATATAAGATAGGGCCAGGGACTATTCATAGGATTCAGATATATTGGGCAGACTAGATGGGCCAAATGGTTCTTATCTGCCGACACATTCTATGTTTCTATGTTTCTAGGCCTGAAGTAAATATTTCTTTGCTCAAAATGGCTGTATTTTAAATGGCTGTATTTCAAATCCCTGATTTAAACCCCTGTATGTAGAGGGGGTATCTCACACGGTCTGAACCACTGTAGGCCTGAAGTAAATATATCTTTGCACAAAATGGCTGTATTTTAAAATGGCTGTATTTCAAATGCCTGATTCAAACCCCTGTATGTAGAGGGGGTATCTCACAGGGGCTGCATCACTGTAGGCCTCAAGTAAATATATCTTTGCCCAAAATGGCTGTATTTTAAATGGCTGTATTTCAAATCCCTGATTTAAACGCCTGTATGTAGAGGAGTATCTCACACCGTCTGAACCACTGGAGGCCTGAAGTAAATATATCTTTGCACAAAATGGCTGTATTTCAAATCACTGTATTTCAAATGCCTGATTCAAACTCCTGTATGTAGGGGGGCATCTCACATGGTGTGAACCACTGTAGGCCTGAAGTAAATATATCTTTGCTCAAAATGGCTGTATTTTAAATGGCTATATTTCAAATCCCTGATTTAAACCCCTGTATGTAGAGGGGGTATCTCACACGGTCTGAACCACTGGAGGCCTGAAGTAAATATATCTTTGCACAAAATGGCTGTATTTTAAAATGGCTGTATTTCAAATGCCTGATTCAAACCCGTGTATGTATGGGGGTATCTTACATAGTCTGAACCACTGTAGGCCTGAAGTAAATATATCTTTGCACAAAATGGCTGTATTTCAAATAGCTGTATTTCAAATCCCTCATTCAAACCCCTGTATGTAGGGGGGTATCTCACATGGTCTGAACCACTGTAGGCCTGAAGTAAATATATCTTTGCACAAAATGGCTGTATTTCAAATAGCTGTATTTCAAATCCCTGAATCACACCCCTGTTTGTAGAGGGAGTATCTCACACGGTCTGAACCAGTGTAGGCCAGAAGTAAATATATCTTTGCACAAAATGGCTGTATTTCAAATCCCTGATTCAAACCCCTGTATGTAGAGGGGGGTGTCTCACAGGGCCTGAACCACTGTAGGCTTGAAGTAAATATTTCATTGCCCAATTTTGGCTGTATTTTAAATGGCTGTATTTCCAATCCCTGATTCAAACCCCTGTATGTAGAGGGGGTATCTCACACGGTCTGCACCACTGTAGGCCTAAAGTAAATATATCTTTGCACAAAATGGCTGTATTTCAAATGGCTGTATTTCAAATGCCTGATTCAAACCCATTTCTGTAGGGGGGTATCTCACACTGTCTGAACCATTGTAGGCCTGAAGTAAATATATCTTTGCACAAAATGGTTGTATTTCAAATGCCTGATTCAAACCCCTGTATGTAGAGAGAGTATCTCACACAGTCTGAACCACTGTAGGCCTGAAGTAAATATATCTTTGCACAAAATGGCTGTATTTCAAATGGCTGTTTTTCAAATCCCTGAATCAAACCCCTTTATGTAGGGGGGTATCTTACACGGTCTGAACCACTGTAGGCCTAAAGTAAATGTATCTTTGCACAAAATGGCTGTATTTCAAATGGCTGTATTTTAATTGCCTGATTCAAACCCCTGTATGTAGGGGGGTATCTCACACGGTCTGAACCAGTGTAGGCCTGAAGTAAATATATCTTTGCACAAAATGGCTGTATTTCAAATGTCTGTATTTCAAATCCCTGAATCAAACCCCTGTATGTAGTGGGGGTATCTCACAGGGCCTGAACCACTGTAGGCTTGAAGTAAATATTTCTTTGCCCAATGATGGCTGTATTTTAAATGGCTGTATTTCAAATCCCTGATTCAAACTCCTGTATGTAGAGGGGGTATCTCACACGGTCTTAACCACTGTAGGCCTAAAGTAAATATATCTTTGTACAAAATGGCTGTATTTCAAATGGCTGCATTTCAAATGCCTGATTCAAACCCCTGTATGTAGGGGGGTATCTCACACGGTCTGAACCACTGTAGGCCTGAAATAAATATATCTTTGCACAAAATTGTTGTATTTTAAATGGCTGTATTTCAAATGCCTGATTCAAACCCCTGTATGTAGATAGACTATCTCACACGGTCTGAACCACTGTAGGCCTGAAGTAAATATATCTTTGCACAAAATGGCTGTATTTCAAATGGCTGTATTTCAAATGCCTGATTCAAACCCCTGTATGTAGGGGGGTATCTCACACGGTCTGAACCACTGTAGGCCTGAAGTAAATATATCTTTGCACAAAATGGCTGTATTTCAAATGGCTGTATTTCAAATCCCTGAATCAAACCCCTGTATGTAGAGGGGGTATCTCACACGGTCTGAACCAGTGTAGGCCTGAAGTAAATATATCTTTGCACAAAATGGCTGTATTTCAAATCGCTGTATTTCAAATCCCTGAATCAAACCCCTGTATGTAGAGGGAGTATCTCACACGGTCTGAACCACTGTAGGCCTGAAGTAAATATATCTTTGCGCAAAATGGCTGTATTTTAATGGGCTGTATTTCAAATGCCTAATTCAAACCCCTGTATGTAGAGGGGGTATCTCACACGGTCTGAACCACTGTAGGCCTGAAGTGAATATATCCTTGCACAAAATGGCTGTATTTAAAATGGCTGTATTTCAAATGCCTAATTCAAACACCTGTATGTTGAGGGGGTATCTCACAGGGTCTGAACCAGTGTAGGCCTGAATTCAATATTGGTGCACCAAATGGCGGTATTTAAAATTTCTGAATGTAACCCAAATGTATTAAGGGTGTATCTCACAATGACATCTGCATCAAAGGCTGCCAACTAATTTTTTTGTGCCCAAACGAGTGTTTGTTTAACAACTGAATTTGACAGCAGTATATAAGCCTGCAATTTCACACGTGCTGATGCTGCAAGGCCTTAAAAAAGTGTTATTTTGTCAAAAAATTGTGTTTTTCAAACCCCAAAAATGATGGGTCTATTTCTAGCTTAAATTGCACACCGACTAATCAAGATGTTGTAGATTGCCAAAATTGTGTTTTTTTTGGTAACAGAAATATGAAAGATGTATATATTACACTTGAATTTAACACTTGCAGATCTGGAAAATACAGTTTTTTTAAAAATCAAGTGTGTTTTTCACACCCCAGAAAACGATGGGTGTATTTCTACCTTAAATTGCACACTGACTAATACAGATGTTGTAGATTGCCAAAATAGTCTTTTTTTTGTAACAGAATATGAAAGCTGTATATATTAAACTTAAATTTAACGCTTGCAGATCTGGAAAATACAGTTTTAAAAAAAAAAAAAGTGTGTTTTTTAAACCCCAGAAAATGATGTGTGTATTTCTACCTTAAATTGCACACTGACTAATACAGATGTTGTAGATTGCCCAAAAAGTCTTTTTTTGGTAACAGAATATGAAATCTGTATATATTAAACTTGAATTTATCACTTGCAGATCTGGAAAATACAGTTTTTTGAAAAAAATTGTGTGTTTTTAAAACCACAGAAAATGATGGGTGTATTTCTACCTTAAATTGCACACTGACTAATACAGATGTTGTAGATTTCCAAAAAAGTCTTTTTTTGGTAACAGAATATGAAGGCTGTATATATTAAACTTAAATTTAACGCTTGCAGATCTGGAAAATACAGTTTTTTTTTAAAAAAAATGTGTGTTTTTTAAACCCCAGAAAATGATGTGTGTATTTCTACCTTAAATTGCACACTGACTAATACAGATGTTGTAGATTGCCCAAAAAGTCTTTTTTTCTTAACAGAATATGAAATCTGTATATATTAAACTTGAATTTATCACTTGCAGATATGGAAAATACTGTTTTTTAAAAAAAAATTGTGTGTTTTTTAAACCCCAGAAAATGATGTATGTATTTCTACCTTAAATTGCACACTGACTAATACAGATGTTGTAGATTTCCAAAAAAGTCTTTTTTTGGTAACAGAATATGAAAGCTGTATATATTAAACTTGAATTTAACACTTGCAGATCTGGAAAATACTGTTTTTTGAAAAAAAAAGTGTGTTTTTTAAACCCCAGAAAATGATTGGTGTATTTCTACCTTAAATTGCACACTGACTAATACAGATGTTGTAGATTGCCCAAAAAGTTTTTTTTTCTTAACAGAATATGAAATCTGTATATATTAAACTTGAATTTATCACTTGCAGATCTGGAAAATACAGTTTTTTGAAAAAAATGTGTGTTTTTAAAACCACAGAAAACGATGGGTGTATTTCTACCTTAAATTGCACACTGACTAATACAGATGTTGTAGATTGCCAAAATAGTCTTTTTTTTGTAACAGAATATGAAAGCTGTATATATTAAACTTAAATTTAACGCTTGCAGATCTGGAAAATACAGTTTTTTTAAAAAAAAATGTGTGTTTTCTAAACCCCAGAAAATGATGTGTGTATTTCTACCTTAAATTGCACACTGACTAATACAGATGTTGTAGATTGCCCAAAAAGTCTTTTTTTGGTAACAGAATATGAAATCTGTATATATTAAACTTGAATTTATCACTTGCAGATCTGGAAAATACAGTTTTTTGAAAAAAATTGTGTGTTTTTAAAACCACAGAAAATGATGGGTGTATTTCTACCTTAAATTGCACACTGACTAATACAGATGTTGTAGATTTCCAAAAAAGTCTTTTTTTGGTAACAGAATATGAAGGCTGTATATATTAAACTTAAATTTAACGCTTGCAGATCTGGAAAATACAGTTTTTTAAAAAAAAAATGTGTGTTTTTTAAACCCCAGAAAATGATGTGTGTATTTCTACCTTAAATTGCACACTGACTAATACAGATGTTGTAGATTGCCCAAAAAGTCTTTTTTTCTTAACAGAATATGAAATCTGTATATATTAAACTTGAATTTATCACTTGCAGATATGGAAAATACTGTTTTTAAAAAAAAAATTGTGTGTTTTTTAAACCCCAGAAAATGATGTATGTATTTCTACCTTAAATTGCACACTGACTAATACAGATGTTGTAGATTTCCAAAAAAGTCTTTTTTTGGTAACAGAATATGAAAGCTGTATATATTAAACTTGAATTTAACACTTGCAGATCTGGAAAATACTGTTTTTTGAAAAAAAAAGTGTGTTTTTTAAACCCCAGAAAATGATTGGTGTATTTCTACCTTAAATTGCACACTGACTAATACAGATGTTGTAGATTGCCAAAAAAGTTTTTTTTTCTTAACAGAATATGAAATCTGTATATATTAAACTTGAATTTATCACTTGCAGATCTGGAAAATACAGTTTTTTGAAAAAAATTGTGTGTTTTTAAAACCACAGAAAACGATGGGTGTATTTCTACCTTAAATTGCACACTGACTAATACAGATGTTGTAGATTGCCAAAATAGTCTTTTTTTTGTAACAGAATATGAAAGCTGTATATATTAAACTTAAATTTAACGCTTGCAGATCTGGAAAATACAGTTTTTAAAAAAAAAAATGTGTGTTTTTTAAACCCCAGAAAATGATGTGTGTATTTCTACCTTAAATTGCACACTGACTAATACAGATGTTGTAGATTGCCCAAAAAGTCTTTTTTTGGTAACAGAATATGAAATCTGTATATATTAAACTTGAATTTATCACTTGCAGATCTGGAAAATACAGTTTTTTGAAAAAAATTGTGTGTTTTTAAAACCACAGAAAATGATGGGTGTATTTCTACCTTAAATTGCACACTGACTAATACAGATGTTGTAGATTTCCAAAAAAGTCTTTTTTTGGTAACAGAATATGAAGGCTGTATATATTAAACTTAAATTTAACGCTTGCAGATCTGGAAAATACAGTTTTTTTTAAAAAAAATGTGTGTTTTTTAAACCCCAGAAAATGATGTGTGTATTTCTACCTTAAATTGCACACTGACTAATACAGATGTTGTAGATTGCCCAAAAAGTCTTTTTTTCTTAACAGAATATGAAATCTGTATATATTAAACTTGAATTTATCACTTGCAGATATGGAAAATACTGTTTTTTAAAAAAAAATTGTGTGTTTTTTAAACCCCAGAAAATGATGTATGTATTTCTACCTTAAATTGCACACTGACTAATACAGATGTTGTAGATTTCCAAAAAAGTCTTTTTTTGGTAACAGAATATGAAAGCTGTATATATTAAACTTGAATTTAACACTTGCAGATCTGGAAAATACTGTTTTTTGAAAAAAAAAGTGTGTTTTTTAAACCCTAGAAAATGATTGGTGTATTTCTACCTTAAATTGCACACTGACTAATACAGATGTTGTAGATTGCCCAAAAAGTTTTTTTTTCTTAACAGAATATGAAATCTGTATATATTAAACTTGAATTTATCACTTGCAGATCTGGAAAATACAGTTTTTTGAAAAAAATTGTGTGTTTTTAAAACCACAGAAAACGATGGGTGTATTTCTACCTTAAATTGCACACTGACTAATACAGATGTTGTAGATTGCCAAAATAGTCTTTTTTTTGTAACAGAATATGAAAGCTGTATATATTAAACTTAAATTTAACGCTTGCAGATCTGGAAAATACAGTTTTTTTTAAAAAAAATGTGTGTTTTTTAAACCCCAGAAAATGATGTGTGTATTTCTACCTTAAATTGCACACTGACTAATACAGATGTTGTAGATTGCCCAAAAAGTCTTTTTTTCTTAACAGAATATGAAATCTGTATATATTAAACTTGAATTTATCACTTGCAGATATGGAAAATACTGTTTTTTAAAAAAAAATTGTGTGTTTTTTAAACCCCAGAAAATGATGTATGTATTTCTACCTTAAATTGCACACTGACTAATACAGATGTTGTAGATTTCCAAAAAAGTCTTTTTTTGGTAACAGAATATGAAAGCTGTATATATTAAACTTGAATTTAACACTTGCAGATCTGGAAAATACTGTTTTTTGAAAAAAAAAGTGTGTTTTTTAAACCCCAGAAAATGATTGGTGTATTTCTACCTTAAATTGCACACTGACTAATACAGATGTTGTAGATTGCCAAAAAAGTATTTTTTTCTTAACAGAATATGAAATCTGTATATATTAAACTTGAATTTATCACTTGCAGATCTGGAAAATACAGTTTTTTGAAAAAAATTGTGTGTTTTTAAAACCACAGAAAATGATGGGTGTATTTCTACCTTAAATTGCACACTGACTAATACAGATGTTGTAGATTTCCAAAAAAGTCTTTTTTTGGTAACAGAATATGAAAGCTGTATATATTAAACTTGAATTTAACACTTGCAGATCTGGAAAATACAGTTTTTTGAAAAAAAAGTGTGTTTTTTAAACCCCAGAAAATGATGTGTGTATTTCTACCTTAAATTGCACACTGACTAATACAGATGTTGTAGATTGCCAAAAAAGTCTTTTTTTCGTAACAGAATATGAAATCTGTATATATTAAACTTGAATTTATCACTTGCAGATATGGAAAATACAGTTTTTTTTAAAAAATTGTGTTTTTTAAACCCCAGAAAATGATGTATGTATTTCTATCTTAAATTGCACACTGACTAATACAGATGTTGTAGATTTCCAAAAAAAGTCATTATTTGGTAACAGAATATGAAATCTGTATATATTAAACTTGAATTTATCACTTGCAGATCTGGAAAATACTGTTTTCTAAACCCCAGAAAATGAAGGGGGGGTATTTCTACCTTAAATTGCACACTGACTAATACAGATGTTGTAGATTTCCAAAAAAGTCTTTTTTTTGGTAACAGAATATGAAAGCTGTATATATTAAACTTGAATTTATCACTTGCAGATATGGAAAATACAGTTTTTTTTTAAAAATTGTGTTTTTTAAACCCCAGAAAATGATGTATGTATTTCTACCTTAAATTGCACACTGACTAATACAGATGTTGTAGATTTCCAAAAAAAGTCATTATTTGGTAACAGAATATGAAATCTGTATATATTAAACTTGAATTTATCACTTGTAGATCTGGAAAATACTGTTTTCTAAACCCCAGAAAATGAAGGGGGGGTATTTCTACCTTAAATTGCACACTGACTAATACAGATGTTGTAGATTTCCAAAAAAGTCTTTTTTTTGGTAACAGAATATGAAAGCTGTATATATTAAACTTGAATTTAACACTTGCAGTTCTGGAAAAAACTGTTTTTTGAAAAAAAAAAAGTGTGTTTTTTAAACCCCAGAAAATGATTGGTGTATTTCTACCTTAAATTGCACACTGACTAATACAGATGTTGTAGATTGCCAAAAAAGTATTTTTTTTGTAACAGAATATGAAATCTGTATATATTAAACTTGAATTTATCACTTGCAGGTCTGGAAAATACAGTTTTTTGAAAAAAATTGTGCGTTTTTTAAACCCCAGAAAATGATGTATGTAGTTCTACCTTAAATTGCACACTGACTAATACAGATGTTGTAGATTGCCAAAAAAAGTCTTTATTTGGTAACAGAATATGAAATCTGTATATATTAAACTTGAATTTAACATTTGCAGATCTGGAAAATACTGTTTTTCAAACCCCAGAAAATGAAGGGGGGTATTTCTACCTTAAATTGCACACTGACTAAGGCCTCATGCACACGACAGTATCTTTCCACGGTCTGCAAAACGGGGTTCCGTTGTTCCGTGATTCGTTTCCGTTTTTGTTTCCGTGTGTCTTCCTTGATTTTTGGAGGATCACCAGACATGAAAAGTGAAAAAAAAATCTAAGTCAAGTTTGCCTTGAAAATGATAGGAAAAAAAAGGACACGGATCACGGACGCGGATGATAATATTGTGTGCCTCCGTGTTTTTTCACGGACCCATTGACTTGAATGGGTCCGCGAACCGTTGTCCGTGAAAAAAGTAGGACAGGTCATATTTTTTTGACGGACTGGAAACACGGATCACGGACGCGGATGACAAACGGTGCATTTCTCTGAGTTTTCAACGGACCCATTGAAAGTCAATGGGTCCGCAGAAAATCACGGAAAATGGAACAACGGACACGGAACACAACAACGGTCGTGTGCATGAGGCTTAATCCAGATGTTGTAGTTTGCCCCGAAAAAATGGTGATTTGCCATGTCCCAAAAGCTTAGATGCAGTGCTGGTGCACTGAGCTTGCATAAAATGGCCGCCGCCGCCACCCACCTAACTAACAGAATTATAAAAGTTATTTTTTTTTTGGTCAATGGCCTCAGGGCAGGGTAAAACGATTGTGTCCTGCACCCACACAACTATTTCTCTGTAGATCACTGAGTTAGATTCTCTCCTATTCTCTCCCTGAAATCACAAGTCCATCAGTATCCTCTCCCTACACTTGTAACAGCAGAGTGACGCGCAGCGCTACGTGACTCAAGCTTATATAGAGCCTGGGTCACATGCTGCTGTGGCCAATCACAGCCATGCCATTAGTAGGCATGGCTGTGATGGCCTCTTGGGGCAAGTAGTATGACGCTTGTTAATTGGCTGTTGTGCAGCCTTTCAAAAAGCGCCAAGAAAGCGCCGAACACCGAACCCAAACTTTTACGGAAATTTTCGGGTTCGGGTCCGGGGTCCAAAAATCCTAAAGTTCGGTACGAACCCGAACTTTACAGTTTGGGTTCGCTCAACCCTAATCCTGATGCATTCTGAACGGATTACTCTCCATTTAGAATGCATGGGGATAAAACTGATCAGTTCTTTTCCGGTATTGAGCGCCTAGGACGGAGCTCTATGCCGGAAAAGAAAAACGCTAGTGTGAAAGTACCCTTACTCTTCATTATATATTTCTGTTGATGGGTTATGTGACTTCATAAAGGGACTCCATAATGATGTCCTATGCTACGATCTTTAGGAGTATTACTGAAAGTAATAATTATTATATTCTAAAATAAATCCTGCTTATAATTTATAAAGTTATAATACAGATATGAGATTTAAAAAAAAAACTTTCCTGTTAGTTAACGATGGGGCTTCACTTTCACAAAATTCATGTCAAAAGAAATACCCATAAGGGCCGATTTATCAAAATTGGAGTAAAGAAAAACTGGCTCAGTTGTCCAACAAATTAGATTCCACCTTTCATTTAAGTATAGGCCATACATTAAACAGGTAAAAAGAGTGTCCTTTTGGCATCCGTCAGGTTGGTATATACACCGGCTTGCATATTTTTTTTGCTGGATAGATACTGTAGTCCTTTCCGAGGCCCTCTACAAAAAACACATACATTAAGTATTTTTTAAACATGGGAGTCTATGGGCCTTGTATGCAGTGGCATAGATCGGTGACATCCTACTAATGTATACCTCCAACAGTCACCGCAGTGTGAATAACTCCCTTACTCAGGGGCGTAGCTAGAACTGACTGGGCCCCACAGCAAATTTTTGTGCAGGGCCCCTCTCCAACTTAATGAACACACTCATACATGCATTCACCACATACATGGACACACTCATACAGTCACTCACCACATACATGGATGCACTCATACAGGCACTCACCATATACATGGACGCACTGATACACGCACTCACCACATACATGGACGCACTCATACAGGCACTCACCACATACATGGATGCACTCATACAGGTACTCACCACATACATGGACGCACTCATACACACACTCACCAAATACATGGACGCACTCATACAGGTACTCACGACATACATGGACGCACTCATACATGCACCCAATACATACATGGACACTGTGAAGGGGGAATATTACGTGTGTGTGGCAGGGTTTGAGCAGGGGTTACCACCAGGGGTTAATCAGGGTAGGGAAAGGGTTACACGGTGGAGATACAGTGGGGGTCATCAGGGGGGTGTAACTGAACCACAAATACAATCAGGGGAACCAGTGGCACAGGATCAGGGGTACAAACAAGGATACAATAAGGCAAGGGTTTGGGGGATCAGGGTGTCCAGTAACACGGCAAGGGTAAATCAGGGCCCAGGGTACACATCAGGGGCAAGGGTTATAAGGCAGGGCCCAAGGTGCACGTCAGGGACACAAATATAGGGGTTACAGGACCAGGGGTGATACTTAGGCCTTATCCAGGTGGTCATCATGGAGCTCCTCTCTCCCATGCGTCTCTGAATCTAGTCTGGTTGCAAGAGAGGGCACCTCTGTCCGGTTTGGGGTTTTATAGCCCAAAAGCAACCCCCTCCTCCTTCCTCAGGCATGTGACATCATAGTGGGCCTTAGTCCCCCCTCCTAGTCCCAAAAATGCTGGGAGTAATGGGCATGGCCATGGGGCAGAGGTGTGGAAAACAGGTTATGATGTCTCTGGTTAGAAGGCCCTAACGGTGCCAGAGAGTCTGATTGTAAGGGGCCTGAACAAAAGGGGACTAGATGCTAATCAGCTGTTATCCTACAGGCTATCAGCACAAGTTTTTCTCTAAACAACTCTGTTGATAACAGTTGGAATTGCATATATGCATATATATATATATATATCCACAGATGCTTGGGGCACATCTATAAACACATACAAAACCGGGGGTATGAATGGGCAGCAATAAGCCCACATACATACTGTCATGCTGACATAAGTGTATATACATAGACACGTGTGCAAATACATACACACATATCTATATATACACACACCCTCGCATATATCTGGGGCATCACATACAGGGGACATGCATATGTCCCCACTTGCCATACAGGGCCAATATATACACGGTCATACAGGAAATATATACTAACTATAAGGGGACACATATAAGGGGGCACATATATATATACTAATATAAGGGGGATTATAAGGGGGCACAGCTTCCAGGGACCACATATTTCCCACAAGGGCCACCATGAGCCCCTGGGGATCACCATGGGCAGACGTGCGCAGATGCTGGGCACATCTGCGCACATCGTCCCATGATGCTGTGGTTAATGTATGCAGATATATACCATACATGACCGCACGTGTTTGCAGGCATGCATGGATATATGAATGCGTCTCAACCGTTCCTCAACAATCCCCCTGTTGTCGGTCTATAATACGACAATATCTTGGGGGAACGGGTTGAGATATATTTGCCCCCCTTCAACCCCATCTTTGGTGGAAGTTCAGGAAGAACTGTAGTGCACACTGATCTTTAGGTACTTAGACATCCCTCATCCAGCTGCCTCCGACCTGCCCTTCACCGTAACCTCCTCCTCCGTCCACAGGATACACCGTCTACTTCTTGACATCTTTAGGATACCACACACCCACAGTCTCTCGGTTATTCTGCCGATCTTCAGGTATCTTCGCCCCCCCCTCCCCAATTCTGGAGTGGGTTCACCCTTACAGTCTTTAACTGGCCTTTCTATAACAGTCTCTTGGTGTCGGCCACCCCCAACTTTGGAGTGACCACACCCCCACAGTCTCTCGGTAATTCTGCCGATCTTCAGGTATCTTCGTCCCCCCCCAATTCTGGAGCGGGTTCACCCTTACAGTCTTTATCTTTGTATAACAGTCTCTTGGTGTTGGCCACCCCCACTTTGGAGTGGCCACACCCCCACAGTCTCTCGGTAATTCTGCCGATCTTCAGGTATCTTCGCCCCCCCCAATTCTGGAGCGGGTTCACCCTTACAGTCTTTGTCCCAACTTTCTTCTATCCAATGTCTGTTTCCATCTTGATGGGTGCGGTTCTCCCGTGGACAGATTAATAGGTCTTTACAAGGCAGGTCAGACTCTTAAGCGGTGATGTCATAGTACCTAAATTCTACTGCGGAGAACACCTCCGCCACACTACACCTCCAGCCCTTCCCTTAAGAACCTCACCGTTCCAGGGTTCAAGGTGGCAAATGAATGATGCCTGTCCCTATCGTGACCTAACCTTATCCCCATTCACACAAAACACATGTCACATCCCTCCCAACACCACCAAAATAATTATATGTATGTGTACCCATAGAGACTCATGCAACCTGGCATATCTCTACACCTCCAAAGACACAGGTAGGTCGCAGACCCCTGTGTCAATGGGAAACGACTATAGGATGCAAATGTGTACAGCCGAATATAGGCTGTCACACATTTGTACCTAGAGTGTCTATGGGTACACCATCGAGCAACAAACACAATCAATCAATAAATACAATGTGCTATGGGGTTTCGGGGTAGTACAAGTTATACGTCCCGAACCCTCATAGGAAACAAAGTGTGTCCATACAATATTTGGCTACAGGAACAATGTTTGAGTTATGTCCTGAGCCTCCTCCTCCAGATAGTTCTGTAAAGTTCTGTCTGGTTCTGGTGTATTTGGTCAGTAAGTCCCTTGACCCTCCGATTACGATGACCAGAACCAGAAGAAGTTTCACTGGGTGAAACAAGTGATAAGTTCTTCCACCCGAACGTCTCCCAAGTCTTCCTCCAGAGCCTTAAATAATGCTCCCGCTGGATTATGGCACTGTCTTCCATCTCTAGAACACCTCTGAACAAAGGTCGCTTGGTTGCCAAAATCCAGTGAGATCCTCTGGAGCCTCACAAGAGTGTCAGGGGGGGATAGCTGGTCTCTGTGGCGTCATCTGGGTTTTTCCTCTGATCCATATAAAATCACACCTATGGCAGAAGAAAACACCAGGCGCTCCCAGGGGAATTTCTCCCCTAACAGTGCAATTAAATGTGAAAATTTCCAGCACCAATACCTTTGACCCATAGGTAGAGAAAGGTATTGGGCTGCCCTTTGTCTCACATGACCCCTCGTTATCCCAACACTGGTGTCTGAACACCCTACCTTCAGAGGATTGAGTCCTCTGCTGCACATCCCTCTGCACCAACAGATAAGGATGGCCACCCTACTAGGTTAGGATAACTGGAGTTCTGTGGACAAAGCACCATCTTGTTATTGATGGCACCGCATCCCTGTCCACTCGTGTGCACCCAGGCTGATTTCCCCCTGTGATCCCGTCCTGTGGAGGCCTGCAGAACCAATGGCATAGTCATGCCCCGGCTCCCCAGGACCCCACAACACAAGAACACAGTCCACACTCTGCTGCCAAACACTCTGCGTCCAATCCCTATCAGAGCTGTGCTGCCTGCTCGGACTAGAATTAAGTGCGCAGCACAACATTACACCAATGTTGTCTGTCCGCCCCAGTCCCCAGCGCAACACAGCCCTACCGAAAACCTTGAGCACAACAGCGTCATCCGTATCGATCTGAGACCCTGGTTGCCCAGAATAATATCACATCATCCTTTGTGTGCTGCATGGAGAAGGTCCTTATGCCTTCTCCCGACCAGCAGGATTTCCCGTGTGATATTATCTGCTCGCGAACCTATACGTTCTCGATCCACAGTATAACACTGTTCCACTCCAAGGGGACACAGAATGAAACAAAGACAGCAGACGGGACTTACAACACTACATAAATCAGCATGGTAGAACACATCCGTAGACAAGGACCACCACCATCAACATCAAGAAAAACGTACAAACAGATAATAAAAACACACAACATGGACATACACAGGGAACAAACGGTGTAACAAATAGTACAGGGGTGTCAAGTGTTGCCTAGCCTAGCTTGGCCACTCTGACCCCTCAGCAGCTGGTGATGCTGCCGAGAGGTAACCCCTTTATGGCCAAGCTGACTAGACCCCACTGCCCAATTTGTTACCTGGCTGATACTGTTGGACACATTGCAATTACTTGCACAAGGGCAATTCCTTGCAATGTGTCCTTTGTTCCCACACCTGAAACACGTGACTTGGTTTCCTGTCCTGTGTGTTTTGCAGTGTCTCGCTATGTGACCTAGGCCACCACATGCAAAACATCTGATGTATGCTCTGCATGGCCCAGGTCCATCTACACTGCAGCCGTGCTCCCTTCTCCTGAATTGTTCCATCCTCAGGGACGCACTCTTCACAGTTCTTTTTCCCAAAGTCAGGGAAAAATCTCTGTTAGTCTGGACCGGCTTGACCTGATGATCAGACCGGTCACAGACTACTCTCCCCCCTTGTGGCCCTGCACAGGGCAACATTTTGGGAGATTCCGACCCTGGCTTTACGGAAAAAGAAAGGGCCGGCACCAACTTGGTGATAACCTGTTGCATGCCAGACATTAGCTGGGACCTTACAGCAACCTGAGCCTTCAATTTGGCTACCGTCACGTCAGTAGAGGCAGTCCGCTCCTTGAAGGCCTTGACTTCAGTATAAGACTGAGTCAACTTAGCCTCAATTTCCTCCTTCTGCCTCTGCAGCTCTACTAACTGTGACTCTATATTAGCCACCTGCGCATCTCGGTCAACAGTAGACTGCACATTCTCTGCCAGCTGCGCCTGCAATGCCGAAACCTGGTCCGATTTACTGGTACAGCATTGGCAGTGAATGGCCGGAGGAATTGTCTCCGTTGACTGAGACACCAGCGCCACTTCCTTTGGCTTACAGATGTTAGCCTCAAACGTATGAACGAGTTTGGCGAGCATCCGAAGCCGTTTGGTGGCCTTGTTGAACACCATCCGTTTGTTCACACAAAGCTTGTCATAACTGCAAGCCTGTGCCAACAAATCGGACCACAGCATTTCTGCTGACTTGTATGTGGTTGGGAGGATGGGGTTAAATGTGCTGTGTCTGCTCAAGTGTTGCAGTGTGGGGAAGTCCATACTCACCGTTTGCTGAGCGTCCATCTTCTCCCTCGCAATCACTTGAGCGATGCAGTGACCGTGCAAAGCAAATAGCAAAATATTAATTCACAGAACTGATTATAGATTCTCTGCTAAAGATTTTGATCTGCGCTTGGTGCCGTAAGGAAGAGTCGCGTTACCTGTCCGAATTATCAGGTCCTAGACGCTCAGACCGCTGACCACGTCTCTCTTGCCTGACAATTCACAGGATGACCGACCTCTAACCCTAAAACCAAACACAGATTTCAAAATCTAAGCAGTGGGCCTGACTCGCCAATGTAAAGGGGGAATATTACGTGTGTGTGGCAGGGTTTGAGCAGGGGCTACCACCAGGGGTTAATCAGGGTAGGGAAAGGGTTACACGGTGGAGATACAGTGGGGGTCATCAGGGGGGTGTAACTGAACCACAAATACAATCAGGGGAACCAGTGGCACAGGATCAGGGGTACAAACAAGGATACAATAAGGCAAGGGTTTGGGGGATCAGGGTGTCCAGTAACACGGCAAGGGTAAATCAGGGCCCAGGGTACACATCAGGGGCAAGGGTTATAAGGCAGGGCCCAAGGTGCACATCAGGGACACAAATATAGGGGTTACAGGACCAGGGGTGATACTTAGGCCTTATCCAGGTGGTCATCATGGAGCTCCTCTCTCCCATGCGTCTCTGAATCTAGTCTGGTTGCAAGAGAGGGCACCTCTGTCCGGTTTGGGGTTTTATAGCCCAAAAGCAACCCCCTCCTCCTTCCTCAGGCATGTGACATCATAGTGTGCCTTAGTCCCCCCTCCTAGTCCCAAAAATGCTGGGAGTAATGGGCATGGCCATGGGGCAGAGGTGTGGAAAACAGGTTATGATGTCTCTGGTTAGAAGGCCCTAACGGTGCCAGAGAGTCTGATTGTAAGGGGCCTGAACAAAAGGGGACTAGATGCTAATCAGCTGTTATCCTACAGGCTATCAGCACAAGTTTTTCTCTAAACAACTCTGTTGATAACAGTTGGAATTGCATATATGCATATATATATATATATATCCACAGATGCTTGGGGCACATCTATAAACACATACAAAACCGGGGGTATGAATGGGCAGCAATAAGCCCACATACATACTGTCATGCTGACATAAGTGTATATACATAGACACGTGTGCAAATACATACACACATATCTATATATACACACACCCTCGCATATATCTGGGGCATCACATACAGGGGACATGCATATGTCCCCACTTGCCATACAGGGCCAATATATACACGGTCATACAGGAAATATATACTAACTATAAGGGGACACATATAAGGGGGCACATATATATATACTAATATAAGGGGGATTATAAGGGGGCACAGCTTCCAGGGACCACATATTTCCCACAAGGGCCACCATGAGCCCCTGGGGATCACCATGGGCAGACGTGCGCAGATGCTGGGCACATCTGCGCACATCGTCCCATGATGCTGTGGTTAATGTATGCAGATATATACCATACATGACCGCACGTGTTTGCAGGCATGCATGGATATATGCATACGTCTCAACCGTTCCTCAAAAGACACACTCATACTGGCACTCACCACATACATGGACGCACTCATACACACACTCACCACATACATGGACGCACTCATACACACACTCACCACATACATGGATGCACTCATACAGGCACTCACCACATACATGGATGCACTCATACAGGCACTTACCACATACATGGACGCACTCATACACGCACTCATCACATACATGGACACAGTCATACAGACACTCACTACATACATGGACGCACTCATACACGCACTCACCACATACATGGACGCACTCATACACGCACTAACCACATACATGGACGCACCCATACAGGCACTCAACGCATACATGGACGCACTCATAGAGGCACTCACCACATACATGGACAGACTCGCACAGGCACTCAATACATACATTGACACACTCATACAGGCACTCACCACATACATGGACGCACTCATACAGGCACTCACCACATACATGGACGCACTCATACAGGCACTCACCACATACATGGACACACTCATACAGGCACTCACCACATACATGGACGCACTCATACACACACTCACCACATACATAGACACACTCATACAGTCACTCACCAGATACATGGACGCAGTCATACAGGCACTCACCACATACATGGACGCACTCATACACGCACATACCACATACATGGACACACTCATACAGACACTCACTACATACATGGACGCACTCATACACGGACTCACCACAAACATGGACGCACTCATACACGCACTCACCACATACATGAACGCACTCCTACACGCACTCACCACATACATGGACACACTCATACAGGCACTCACCACATACATGGACACACTCATACACGCACTCACCACATAAATGGACGCACTCATACAGGCACTCACCACATACATGGACACACTCATACACGCACTCACCACATACATGCACACACTCATACAGACACTTACTACATACATGGACGCACTCATACACATACTCACCACATACATGGACACACTCATACACGCACTCACCACATACATGGACACACTCATACAGGCACTCAATACATACATGGACACACTCATACAGGCACTCACCACATACATGGATGCACTCATACAGGCACTCATCAAATACATGGACGCACTCATACAGGCACTCAATACATACATGGACACACTCATACATGTACTCACCACATACATGGACGCACTCATACACTCATTCAACACATACATGGATGCACTCATACACACATTAACCACATACATGGACTCACTCATACAGGCACTCACCACATACATGGAAGCACTCATACACGCACTCACCACATACATGGACGCACTCACAACATACATTGACAGACTCACATACACACTCATCACATATATAGACATATACACTCACCTAAAGAATTATTAGGAACACCTGTTCTACAGGGAGTGCAGAATTATTAGGCAAGTTGTATTTTTGAAGATTAATTTTATTATTGAACAACAACCATGTTCTCAATGAACCCAAAAAACTCATTAATATCAAAGCTGAATATTTTTGGAAGTAGTTTTTAGTTTGTTTTTAGTTTTAGCTATTTTAGGGGGATATCTGTGTGTGCAGGTGACTATTACTGTGCATAATTATTAGGCAACTTAACAAAAAACAAATATATACCCATTTAAATTATTTATTTTTACCAGTGAAACCAATATAACATCTCAACATTCACAAATATACATTTCTGACATTCAAAAACAAAACAAAAACTAATCAGTGACCAATATAGCCACCTTTCTTTGCAAGGACACTCAAAAGCCTGCCATCCATGGATTCTGTCAGTGTTTTGATCTGTTCACCATCAACATTGCGTGCAGCAGCAACCACAGCCTCCTAGACACTGTTCAGAGAGGTGTACTGTTTTCCCTCCTTGTAAATCTCACATTTGATGATCGACCACAGGTTCTCAATGGGGTTCAGATCAGGTGAACAAGGAGGCCATGTCATTAGATTTTCTTCTTTTATACCCTTTCTTGCCAGCCACGCTGTGGAGTACTTGGACGCGTGTGATGGAGCATTGTCCTGCATGAAAATCATGTTTTTCTTGAAGGATGCAGACTTCTTCCTGTACCACTGCTTGAAGAAGGTGTCTTCCAGAAACTGGCAGTAGGACTGGGAGTTGAGCTTGACTCCATCCTCAACCCAAAAAGGCCCCACAAGCTCATCTTTGATGATACCAGCCCAAACCAGTACTCCACCTCCACCTTGCTGGCGTCTGAGTCGGACTGGAGCTCTCTGCCCTTTACCAATCCAGCCACGGGCCCATCCATCTGGCCCATCAAGACTCACTCTCATTTCATCAGTCCATAAAACCTTAGAAAAATCAGTCTTGAGATATTTCTTGGCCCAGTCTTGACGTTTCAGCTTGTGTGTCTTGTTCAGTGGTGGTCGTCTTTCAGCCTTTCTTACCTTGGCCATGTCTCTGAGTATTGCACACCTTGTGCTTTTGGGCACTCCAGTGATGTTGCAGCTCTGAAATATGGCCAAACTGGTGGCAAGTGGCATCTTGGCAGCTGCACGCTTGACTTTTCTCAGTTCATGGGCAGTTATTTTGCGCCTTGGTTTTTCCACACGCTTCTTGCGACCCTGTTGACTATTTTGAATGAAACGCTTGATTGTTCGATGATCACGCTTCAGAAGCTTTGCAATTTTAAGAGTGCTGCATCCCTCTGCAAGATATCTCACTATTTCTGACTTTTCTGAGCCTGTCAAGTCCTTCTTTTCACCCATTTTGCCAAAGGAAAGGAAGTTGCCTAATAATTATGCACACCTGATATAGGGTGTTGATGTCATTAGACCACACCCCTTCTCATTACAGAGATGCACATCACCTAATATGCTTAATTGGTAGTAGGCTTTCGAGCCTATACAGCTTGGAGTAAGACAACATGCATAAAGAGGATGATGAGGTCAAAATACTCATTTGCCTAATAATTCTGCACACAGTGTATTTCTCATTAATGCAATTATCTAGTCAACCAATCACATGGCAGTTGCTTCAATGCATTTAGAGGTGTGGTCCTGGTCAAGACAATCTCCTGAACTCCAAACTGAATGTCAGAATGGGAAAGAAAGGTGATTTAAGCAATTTTGAGAGTGGCATGGTTGTTGGTGCCAGACGGGCCGGTCTGAGTATTTCACAATCTGCTCGGTTACTGGGATTTTCATGCACAACCATTTCTAGGGTTGACAAAGAATGGTGTGAAAAGGGAAAAACATCCAGTATGCGGCAGTCCTGTGGGCAAAAATGCCTTGTGGATTCTAGAGGTCAGAGGAGAATGGGCCAACTGATTCAAGCTGATAGAAGAGCAACGTTGACTGAAATAACCACTCGTTACAACCGAGGTATGCAGCAAAGCATTTGTGAAGCCACAACACGCACAACCTTGAGGCGGATGGGCTACAACAGCAGAAGACCCCACCGGGTACCACTCATCTCCACTACAAATAGTAAAAAGAGGCCACAATTTGCACGAGCTCACCAAAATTGGACTGTTGAAGACTGGAAAAATGTTGCCTGGTCTGATGAGTCTCGATTTCTGTTGAGACATTCAAATGGTAGAGTCCGAATTTGCCGTAAACAGAATGAGAACATGTCCATCCTCTGATGGCTACTTCCAGTAGGATAATGCACCATGTCACAAAGCTCGAATCATTTCAAATTGGTTTCTTGAACATGACAAGGAGTTCACTGTACTAAAATGGCCCCCACAGTCACCAGATCTCAACCCAATAGAGCATCTTTGGGATGTGGTGGAACGGGAGCTTCGTGCCCTGGATGCGCATCCCTCAAATCTCCATCTGCAAGATGCTATCCTATCAATATGGGCCAACATTTCTAAAGAATGCTATCAGCACCTTGTTGAATCAATGCCACGTAGAATTAAGGCAGTTCTGAAGGCAAAAGGGGGTCCAACACCGTATTAGTATGGTGTTCCTAATAATTCTTTAGGTGAGTGTATACTGTATATATATATATATATATATATATATATATACACACATTACACACACATGAACATACAAGTAGTTATACACCTATTTCTACACACAGACACTTACCTGTCCTGTAGCCTCCTCAGGACCGCCGTACACAGGATTGCGTCTTTGCGGCGGTCCTGTTTCTCTGGGTGGACGCGCCGGTGCATCCTCTCGCGAGACGCGAGATTTCGAGTATTGCCGGCCCGCGCAAAAGTTAGAGTAGTATTGCATCAGCAACCTGCCAGCCAATGATCGTCGCTGGCAGGTTGCTGATTCTTAAAAAATCGAATCACAAGCCATATAACAGATCATATTAGTAAATATGATCTGTTATATGGCTTGTCTGCTCCTCTGCTGGTCCTTTTCGTCGGTTGGATCCAGCAGAGGAGCAGACTGAACTGTGAGTACACACCAAACACTACCCTTAGCCCCTGATCACCTTCCATCACCCCCATCATCCAAATTAACCCCTTGATCGCCCCCTGTCAATCACTTAGTGAAAGACAAAAAGTGATCAGTGTAAACTGTCAGTTTTTTTTTTCACTAGTATTGGCTGTTAGGTTTAGGATTAGTTTAGGCCCCTTGGTTAGGTAGTTTAGGGATCAGTTAGCGCCCAGCCCACCGCATCGCAGTCACTTTTATTCGCTGTTTAGCGTATCGCTAATCAGCATTTGTACTTTTATAGTATCTGTAAGTGATCAAAACTGATCACGGTCAGATCTATAATAGTATTAGTGTCACTTTAGTTCGCCCTCCACCCAAAACGCAGTGTTTGCCCGATCAGGCCTGATCGGTCGCCCACACGTGCGTTCACCCACGCCCGCCCCGCCGCAGTGACAAAAAAAAATTAGTTTTTTGATCACTGCACAATCACTTTACACGCACTGCGGCGATAAAAAAAAAATCTGTTTTGATATTTTTTATCAACCGCAGCGGCCTCCGGTACTTCGCTAGCCTCCCCTTTGTAAGACAGGCTTGCTTTTTTTCTTGGGTAGTCTCAGGGAATACCCCTAAATTTAGTAGTCCAAAATGTCAAACAGGGGGTATTCTTCTGAAGAGGCCTACAGGATTCTGACTTAGTCGGATGAGGAATGGGAACCCTCATCTGATGAATCTAGCGGGTCAGAATATGAACCTGTAGAAAGCAGTGGCTCTCTGACCCAAAGTTCGGACGAGGAGGTGGAGGTCCCTGATAGAACCAGGCGTACCAGGCCCCGTGTCGCTAGACCACAGGTTGTGCAGGATCCGCTTCAAGGGCAGCAGAGTGGGGCTGTCGCTGCCGGATCACGTGGTGAGGCATACACCAGCAGCGCAGCCCTTCCTGGACCTAGTACCAGCACTGCCGTACAACATGGTGACGTGGCGAGCACCAGAAGGGCAGTTGAAGCTGGTACGGTGGCACGTGCAGTAGTTACCCCGTCGCAGCCACCGCGCAGACAGGCCAGTAGAGCCCCTAGAATCCCTGAGGTGCTGGCAAACCCTGATTGTCAGTCACCAATTTCAGCCGCACCTGTAGTTCCCCCTTTCACCGCCCAGTCTGGAGTTCGGGTTGAGACGGCTCAGATCGGTTCGGCCCTGGGATTTTTTGAGCTGTTCTTGACTGTGGAGCTCTTGGACTTAGTCGTGGCAGAGATAAACCGGAATGCCACACAATTTATATCCGCCAACCCGGGAAGCTCTTATGCCCAGTCTTTCTGGTGGAAACCAGTCCAAGTTTCCGAACTTAAAATTTTTCTGGGCCTTCTCCTCAACATGGGTCTAACTAAAAAGCATGAATTGCAGTCATATTGGTCCACGAACCCAATTCATCACATGCCCATGTTCTCTGCTGCTATGTCCAGGACACGATTTGAGACCATCCTGCGTTTCCTGCATTTTAGCGACAACACCACCTCCCGTCCCAGAGGCCACCCAGCTTTTGACCGGCTCCACAAAATTCGGCCCCTCATAGACCATTTCAACCAGAAATTTGCAGATTTGTATACCCCCGAGCAAAACATCTGCGTAGACGAGTCCCTAATACATTTTACCGGGCGCCTTGGCTTCAAACAATACATCCCAAGCAAGCGTGCCCGGTATGGGGTCAAATTGTATAAGCTCTGTGAAAGGGCCACAGGCTATACCCACAAATTTCGGATCTATGAGGGAAAAGATCAGACCCTGGAGCCGGTCGGTTGCCCTGACTACCTGGGGAGCAGTGGGAAGACAGTCTGGGACTTGGTGTCACCCTTATTCGGCAAGGTACCATCTTTATGTGGACAATTTTTACACAAGTGTTGCCCTCTTTAGGCATTTGTTTCTAGAACGGATTTGCGTCTGTGGCACCGCGCGAACTAGTCGCGTGGGCTTCCCCCAACGGCTTGTAACCACCCGTCTTGCAAGGGGGGAGAGGGCTGCCTTGTGTAGCGAAGAACTGCTCGCGGTGAAATGGAGAGACAAGCGTGACGTTTACATGCTCTCCTCCATTCACGCAGACACGACAATCCAAATTGAAAGGGCAACCCGTGTCATTGAAAAGCCCCTCTCAGTCCACGACTATAATGCGCTCATGGGAGGGGTGGACTTCAATGACCAGATGTTGGCTCCCTATTTAGTTTCCTGCAGAACCAGACGCTGGTATAAGAAGGTGTCTGTATATTTAATTCAATTGGCTGCCTATAATAGTTTTGTTCTCTACAGTAAGGCTGGGAGAACAGGATCCTTCCTTAAATTCCAGGAAGAGATCATCGAGAACCTCCTTTATCCAGGAGGTTCCGTGGCCGCATCCACCAGTGTAGTTAGCCGTCTACACGAGCGACATTTCCCCAGTGTCGTTGCTGGTACCTCAACCCAACCGCCACCCCGAAAAAAATGTCGTGTCTGTAGCAGGAGTGGAATAAGGCGTGACACCCGCTATTTCTGTCCTGACTGTCCTGACCACCCTGCCCTATGCTATGGAGAGTGTTTCCGGAAGTACCACACACAGGTACACCTAGCATAGGGATCACATCTCACCAGGACAGGCACACAGGGCTATTAGGGCCCATTCACTCACAGCTGCTGCAAACGTCTCCTTTCACATGGGACAAAGTGCATAACGCACTTCGCCACATCTTTGGGCGATTTGCGCTTTGCACATTGTCCCATGGGGAAGGAGAGGTTTGTTCTATAAAGGTAAAAAAAAAAAAAACACCAGTAAGCAAAAAGGTTAATGTTCAGTTCAAAAAGTTAAAGTTTAGATGTTCTCTTCCAAAGTTAATAAAATTATTGTGTTGCGGCCTGTTTTTTTTTTTTTTTTTTACCTTCCAGGTGGACCAACCGATCGACTAGCTGCAGCACTGATGTGCATTCTGACAGAAGCATTGCGCTGCTGTCAGATTACACGCAAGTCGGTGTATGCGGCGCTGCAAGACGAGATTTCTCCTCTGCAGTAAAAGATACGTTTGCCGAGGCATATGAGCTGAGGAGGTGGCGGTGTTCATATACTTTGGCAAACACTTTGTATATATATATAAAAAAAAAAATCCCGCCAATGATTTATTCATCCACATCGATTGATGTGAATGGAGAAATCTGGTTTGCCAGGGCATACGAGCTAAGTGGGTATGGAGGTTGGGCGGAGCTCCTATGTCCTGGCAGACGCCATTCCCCTCCTTTTTCTTTTTTTGGCAGAGATTTTTTCATCCACATTGATCGATGCGAATGAAGAAATCTGTGCCGTTCATTTTTTTCTTTCAGCCCAGAGGCTGAACGGAAAAAAAAAATCTCATTACCTGTATGCGCAATATAAGGAGAATAGCAGAAACTCCTAATGCTGGGCATACATGTAATGATTGCGGAGACCCTCAAATGCCAGGGCAGTACAAACACCCCACAAATAACACCATTTTGGAAAGAAGACACCCCAAGGTATTCGCTGAGGGGCATATTGAGTCCATGAAAGATTTAAATTTTTGTCCCAAGTTAGCGGAAAGGGAGACTTTGTGAGAAAAAAAAAAAAAAAAAAATCAATTTCCGCTAACTTGTGCCAAAAAATTTTTTTTTCTATGAACTCGCCATGCCCCTCATTGAATACCTTGGGGTGTCTCCTTTCCAAAATGGGGTCACATGTGGGGTATTTATACTGCCCTGGCATTTTAGGGGCCCCAAAGCGTGAGAAGAAGTCTGGTA
This sequence comes from Bufo bufo, assembly GCF_905171765.1. Taxonomy (NCBI): domain Eukaryota; kingdom Metazoa; phylum Chordata; class Amphibia; order Anura; family Bufonidae; genus Bufo; species Bufo bufo. The sequence continues at coordinate 291,316,878 of NC_053389.1, forward strand.
TCCAAATGTCTAAAAATGCCCTCCTAAAAGGAATTTGGGCCCCTTTGCCCACCTAGGCTGCAAAAAAGTGTCACACATGTGGTATCTCCGTATTCAGGAGAAGTTGGGGAATGTGTTTTGGGGTGTCATTTTGCATATACCCATGCTGGGTGAGATAAATATCTTGGTCAAATGCCAACTTTGTATAAAAAAATGGGAAAAGTTGTCTTTTGCCAAGATATTTCTCTCACCCAGCATGGGTATATGTAAAATGACACCCCAAAACACATTCCCCAACTTCTCCTGAATACGGAGATACCACATGTGTGACACTTTTTTGCAGCCTAGGTGGGCAAAGGGGCCCACATTCCAAAGAGCAGCTTTCGGATTTCACAGGTCATTTACCTACTTACCACACATTTGGGCCCCTGGAAAATGCCAGGGCAGTATAACTACCCAACAAGTGACCCCATTTTGGAAAGAAGACACCCCAAGGTATTCGCTGATGGGCATAGCGAGTTCATAGAATTTTTTATTTTTTGTCACAAGTTAGTGGAAAATTATGATTTTTTTTATTTTTATTTTTTTCTTACAATGTCTCATATTCCACTAACTTGTGACAAAAAATAAAAACTTCCATGAACTCACTATGCCCATCAGCGAATACCTTGGGGTGTCTTCTTTCCAAAATGGGGTCACTTGTGGGGTAGTTATACTGCCCTGGCATTCTAGGGGCCCAAATGTGTGGTAAGGAGTTTGAAATCAAATTCTGTAAAAAATGGCCTGTGAAATCCGAAAGGTGCTCTTTGGAATGTGGGCCCCTTTGCCCACCTAGGCTGCAAAAAAGTGTCACACATGTGGTATCTCCGTATTCAGGAGAAGTTGGGGAATGTGTTTTGGGGTGTCATTTTACATATACCCATGCTGGGTGAGAGAAATATCTTGGCAAAAGACAACTTTTCCCATTTTTTTATACAAAGTTGGCATTTGACCAAGATATTTCTCTCACCCAGCATGGGTATATGTAAAATGACACCCCAAAACACATTCCCCAACTTCTCCTGAATATGGAGATACCACATGTGTGACACTTTTTTGCAGCCTAGGTGGGCAAAGGGGCCCACATTCCAAAGAGCACCTTTCGGATTTCACTGGCCATTTTTTACAGAATTTGATTTCAAACTCCTTACCACACATTTGGGCCCCTAGAATGCCAGGACAGTATAACTACCCCACAATTGACCCCATTTTGGAAAGAAGACACCCCAAGGTATTCGCTGATGGGCATAGTGAGTTCATGGAAGTTTTTATTTTTTGTCACAAGTTAGTGGAATATGAGACTTTGTAAGAAAAAAAAAAAAAATCATCATTTTCCACTAACTTGTGACAAAAAATAAAAAGTTCTATGAACTCACTATGCCTATCAGTGAATACCTTAGGGTGTCTACTTTCCGAAATGGGGTCATTTGTGGGGTGTTTGTACTGTCTGGGCATTGTAGAACCTCTGGAAACATGACAGGTGCTCAGAAAGTCAGAGCTGCTTCAAAAAGCGGAAATTCACAACCATTTTTTTTTTTACCCAAACATTTTTTTTTATCAAAGACATGTAGAACAATAAATTTAGCGAAAAATTTATATATGGATGTCGTTTTTTTTTGCAAAATTTTACAACTGAAAGTGAAAAATTTCATTTTTTTGCCAAAAAAATCGTTAAACTTCGATTAATAACAAAAAAAGTAAAAATGTCAGCAGCAATGAAATACCACCAAATGAAAGCTCTATTAGTGAGAAGAAAAGGAGGTAAAATTCATTTGGGTGGTAAGTTGCATGACCGAGCAATAAACGGTGAAAGTAGTGTAGTTCAGAAGTGTAAAAAGTGGCCTGGTCTTTCAGGGTGTTTAAGCACTGGGGGCTGAGGTGGGTAGACAGCTTATGTCTGGTCCTCACAGGCAGCCTGGACAAGTAGGTGCCATCACCCCTCTGTGCCATCCAGGAACAGCAGTGGAGGGGTTAATCAGTAACCTACTTTGGGGGGGGAGGGCGGTTAGAGAGCAAGATACATGGGGGAGGGGGGGGGGGGCAGGCATTCTAGAGCTCTGAGTGCTGGAGCAGCCAGCCTGCTCTAAAGTAGCTTCACACTGGTGGGTTAGGCTTGATCCCATAAAGTTCTGCTATTGGCTGACAGCTGATGTCATAGTAAGCTGCCAGCCAATAGTAAACAGAAAGCAGTACTGGAAAGTGGTGTGGCAGTACTGCGGTTCCCAGCCTGAGAACGGCTATAGGAGGAGAAGGCAGCAATTATACTGTATCTGCTCCTCACTGAGTAAGGACCTTCAGTGGGAGGAGCTCCAGCACTGCTGTTGTAAGTGGCATCTGCTTCTATAAAGTGCAGCAGTTGTGAGTAGGGGCAGCCCTAGATCTAATAAAAACATTGCAGTACCCTTCTGAGATCGGGCCCCGAAGCAGTCGTTTCCCCTGCTTCCCTGATAGCCACTGCCCTTACTGATTTAATGCCCCCCCAGTGTCTGCTCTTAAATGAGGATCTGTCACGGGCGGACGGAAAAAGTACAGCCCTGATATCCACAAGTACCACTATCCCTACCTACTTGCACGGCCCGTCCTAACCGACCTCGTACAACTTGCCGGCAGTCCCTCACTGAGATACATGCAGGGGCCTAAAGAAGATAAGAAGAGTACCATAACAGAGTCAAGGAAGCCAAAGTGAAAGCCGGGAGGTCACGCAGGTACACAGGGATCAACATAATAACAAGGTCAAAACAATCCGATGTCAGAAGCCAAGATGTCACGTCAATTCCAGGGAGGTCACAGGGTCGAGGTCAAAAGCAAAGCCGAGGTCCAAACACACAAAAGACACAATATGCGAAAATGCTGGTGCGGGTAGCAAGACCAATCACAGGCAACCTGTGACCAGCAGGCTGCCTGTTTAAATAGCCCCGATTGCTGAGTCACGTGACGTGGCCAGCGTCACGTGACTCGCATCACACATTTAAACACAGCTGAGCGCCGATTCATCCTTATCGGCGCTCAGCTCCCCAGCTGCTCGTTGTCTAGGGGATGGAGGACGCCGGCCACGCTGAGAAGGCGTGCGCGTCCGGGTCCTCCCCGCCCCCTGGTTACTGTGGAGAGGAGGACACCAGCCACATCCTCACTCCTCTACCTGTGTGGGATGCTGGCGGCCCTGCAAAGGAAGAACGTGTCGCCGGCTCGCCGTAACAGTACCCCCCTCCACGAGGGGCCACCAGACCCATAATCACTGGAGTGGGTTTCTCTGGGTGAGCTAGATGGAATTTTCTCACCAACCTCTTAGCATGCATCCTACTAGCTGGTACCCAAGACCACTCCTCAGGACCAAACTCTTTCCAGTGAACCAAATACTGCAACGAATTCCAGACCTTTCTCACATTGAGGATTCTAGAAATTTCAAATTTCAGTTGGCCGGCCACCTCCACTGGTGGCGAGGATTCCTGTGTAGGGGATACAAGCAACACATACTTTTTGAGTAAGGCTTTATGAAAAACATTATGGATGCGAAAGGAATCAGGTAACTGTAACTTAACCACTTCACATCCGGGCCATTTGCCCCCTACCTGACCAGGCCTAATTTAGCAAATCTGCATATCTCACTTTATGTGGTAATAACTTTGGAATGCTTTTACTTACCCAAGCTATTCAGAGATTGTTTTCTCGTCACACACTGTACTTCATGCTAGTCATAAATTTGAGTCAATATTTCACCTTTATTTATGAAAAAATCACAAATTTACCAAATAATTTGAAAAATTTGCAATTTTCTCAATTTCGAAGGCTTAGAAGTTTAGAAGCAATTCTTAAAATGTTTTAGAAAATTGCCAAAACCCACTTTTTAAGAACCAGTTCTGGTCTGAAGTCACTTTGTGGGGCTTACATAGTGGATACCCCCATAAATGACCCCATTGTAGAAACTACACCCCTCAAGTTACTTAATTTACTGATTTTACAAATTTTGTTAACCCTTTAGGCAGTGCACAAGAATTAAAGGAAAATGGAGATCAAATGTTTAAATTTCACTTTTTTGGCAGATTTTCCATTTTGATCCAATTTTTTCTTTAACACATTGATGGTTAACAGCCAAACAAAACTCAAAATTTATTACCCAGATTCTACGGTTTACAGAAACACCCCACATGTGGTCATAAACTGCTGTATGGGCACACAGCAGGGCGCAGAAGAAAAGGAGAGCCACATGGTTTTTAGATGCAATGTCCCATTTGAAGCCCCCCTGATGCACCCTTACAGTAGAGGATATGGGGATAAGGTGCCAGTTTTATTGGTACTATTTTTGGGTACATATGATTTTTAATCATTCATTATAACACTTTATGGGGCAAGGTGACCAAAAAATTTGTTGTTTTAGCACAGTTTTTATTTATTTACTTTTACAGCGTTCACCCAAGGGGCTCGGTCAAGTGACATTTTTATAGAGCAGGTCGTTACTGACGTCGCGATACCTAATATGTATACTTTTTCTTATTTATTTAAGTTTTACACAATAATAGCATTTTTTAAACCCAAAAAATGATGTTTTAGTGTCTCCATGTTCTGAGAGCTATAGTTTTTGTATTTTTTGAGCGATTTTCTTATGTAGGGGCTCATTTTTTGAGAAATGAGGTGAATGTTTTATTGGTACCATTTTGTGGGACATATGACTTTTTGATCACTTGGTGTTGCACTTTTTGTGATGTAAGGTGACAAAAATAGCATTTTTTGGCACAGTTTATATTTTATTTTTTTACGGTGTTCACCCGAGGGGTTAGGTCATGTGATATTTTTATAGAGCTGGTTGTTATGGACGCGGCGATACCTAATATGTATACTTTCTTTTATTTATTTCACTTTAACACAATAATAGCATTTTGTAAACCAAAAAAATTATCTTTTAGTGTCTCCATGTTCTGAGAGCTATAGTTTTTTTCATTTTTTGAGGGATTTTATTATGTAGGGGCTAATTTTTTGTGGAAGGAGGTGACAGTTTTATTGATACCATTTTGTGGGATATACGCCTTTGGTGTTGCACTTTTTGTGATGTAAGGTGACAAAAATGGCTTTTTTTGACAAAGTTTTTTATTTATTTTTTATGGTGTTTATCGGACTGGGTGGATCATGTGATATATTTATAGAGCCAACCGTCACGGACGCGGCAATACGGAATATGTCTATTTTATTTAATTTTTTTCTATATTTAACATTTTTTTTTTTTTATTCCTTACTTGGGGAATTATTGTTTTTTACATGTGAAACCTATTTTTATTTTTTTATTTTTTTTTAACACTTTTTTTATTTTTTTATTTTACACTTTTCGTCCCCCATAAGGTCATACAAGACCTCTGGGGGACATTTAACTTCACTTTTTTTTTTTCTCTATTGATTTCCCCTGTAACTGGGGCTGACATAGCAGCCCCAGTTACAGTGGAAATACACCCCCAGAGAGGCTGTACAGCACTATACTGTGCTGTACAGCCTCAGTACAGGGCTGATCGAGGTCTGTGAAAGACCTCACAGCTCCTGCACTCTCACATGACCGCTGCGCATAGCGCTTCCTGCACTGTATACACAGCGCTCGGTGAGAGCTGTGTATACAGCGATCTAGAAGGGAGGGACACCTGGGCACTGTCCCTGCCTTCTCTAAGGGTTGCCCTGCTGTCTCTGACAGCAGACAACCCGCTCTGCAGCTGCACGATTAGCGTGCAGCTGCGATCTCTGAATGGAAGTTCCAGAATGTCCATTCAGAGATGGAGAACCACCTCCCGGACGTTTAAAGTCAACGTGCGGACGGGAGGTGGTTAAACGACACAGGGTTAATGATTTCATAGGGACTGATAAACTGCGGTGCAAATTTATTCAAAGGTACCTTCAGAGACAAATTCCTGGTAGATAGCCACACCCTATCTCCCACCCCAAAATCCACTCCTCGGGAGCGCCTCCTGTTAGCCTTAACTTTTTGAATCTCCTGAGCTTTTTTCAGGTTCGACTGAACCTGGGCCCAGACTGTGCACAGTTCGTTAACAACTACATCCGCTTCAGGAATCTGCAAGGAAGACGGCCAAACTGAACTAAAAAGACAAAGAGATATTAAACTTATGACAAAAAGCCCTCCAAAACCTTGAGACGAATTGAACGCCTCTATTCGAAACTACATTATCTGGAATCCCGTGTAAGCGTATCACATGATCTACAAACAGGGAGGCCAAAGTCTTAGCATTGGGCAGTTTTGACAGAGAAATAAAATGCACCATCTTACTAAATCTGTCAACAACTACCAATATCACGACTTACCTTCTGAGACCAGTAGGTCGGTGACAAAATCCATGGAGATATGGGACCAAGGTCTACTAGTGATGGGCAGTGGTTGTAGCTCACCCACCGGATGGGACCTAGGAGTGTTGGATCTGGCACACATCTCACATGAGGAACATATGAGTGAACATCTCTAGACAAAGTGGGCCACCAGTAAAACTCGGAGACAAGTTAATTGGTGGCATTAATACCCGGATGTCCACTAAACACAGAATTATGGCACTCACCCAACAGTCGGATATGTAAATGACCAGGGACAAATAATTTATCAGTAGGGGATTGTACTGGAGCCAAGTGTTGTCCCGCAGTTATTTCGGTCGTCAGATCGGAGGAGACCAAAGGCACAATGATACCTGCTGGTAATATTGGTTCTGGTGGAGTGTCAGGAGATTGAAAGGCACAAAAACACAAGGATAGGGCATCTGCTTTGATATTTTTACTTCCTGGCCTGAAAGTAATACAAAAGTTATAACATGTAAAGAATAATGCCCACCTAGCCTGTCTAGGATTAAAGCATTTAGCGGACTCCAAAAACAAAAGATTCTTATGATCCTTAAGAACCGTAACACAATGTTGAGCCCCTCCAAAACATGACACCATTCCTCAAAGTCCCATTCAATAGCAAGTAACTCTCGGTTCCCAATATAATTTCAGTCAGTAGTAGAGAACTTACGAGAAAAGAACGCACAGGGCCTCATATTAGTGAGAGTTGATGACCCCTGAGAGAGTACTGCTCCTACCCCATCCTCTGAGGCATCGACCTCGACTACAAAAGGCCTCTCTTGGTCTGGTTGAACCAATATTGGGGTGTTAACAAAACACCTCTTGAGTGTGTCGAAAGCTTTCATGGCCTCCGGCGACCAATTCATTAGATCTGCCCCCTTCCTGGTGAGGTCGGTGAGAGGCTTAGCAATAACAGAAACATTTTTAATACATTTTCGATAATAATTAAAGGAACCCAAAAAAACGTTGCAATGCTTTAAGGGTGGAGGGTCTTACCCATTCCAGAATAGCCTGCACCTTTCCCAGATCCATCTTAAAGGATTGGGGTGTGAGAATATATCCCAAAAATAACATTTCCTGTACCCCAAAGACACACTTTTCACCTTTAGCAAATAGTTGGTACTCACGAAGAACCTCCAGTACCTGTCTAATGTGGCTAATGTGAGAACCCCAGTCAGGCGAATAAATCAAGATATCATCCAAATACACAACCATGAAATTCCCAATAAATTGTCATTGACAACATTTTGGAAAAAAACTGCCGGGGCATTACTTAATCCAAATGGCATCACTAAATATTCATAGTGGCCCTCAGGGGTATTAAAGGCTGATTTCCACTCATCCCCCTCCTTAATTCGAATAAGATTGTAGGCCCCCTAAGATCGAGTTTAGTGAACCAGTGAGCTCCAAGAACTTGATTGAACAGGTCTGGAATGAACGGCAAAGAGTGCTGATTTTTAACAGTAATCTTGTTTAATTCCCTGTAATCAATATAAGGTCTCAGCCCCCCATCTATTTTCTCGACGAAGAAAAATCCTGCCCCTATTGGAGACACCGAGGGTCTAATATGACCTTTTTGCAAACTCTCTTTCAATTAATTCCTCATAGACTTCTGCTCAGGACTGGACAAATTATAAAAACGACCCCTAGGGTACTTACGTTAGATTCTGGAATAAGCTTGATGGCACAATCATAAGGTCTATGAGGGGGAAGGAACTCAACATCGGACGTGGAAAAAACAAAATCTTAAATTTATAGGTGGACCCAGAATCAATAAACGTCTTCCCAGAACCCCTACATGAGCCCAGAGAAATAACCACCGGCACTAATACTTTTTCTTTAACCACTTCTGGGAGTACCTTATCCTTCAGGACGTCCAGCTGTGAGGATCTCCTGGAGAGAGGAGTCTTAGGTCAGATTCTCCACAATAAAAGCAGGCACCCCTCTGACGTCTCTGATCCCTTCTGGTCATTCCGAGCTGCATGGGCTCTTCGGGATGATTCTCCAACTTGACCCCCAAGGGTAAGGAGTCTGACTTGACCACCACCTGTGGAAAGGTCAGATGTTCTCTTTGTTTTTCCCTAATACGTCGGTCCAGTCTGACAGCCAAAGTCATAGTCTGCTCTAAGGTGTCAGGGCAGGGATAACTGACCAACATGTCCTTTAGACTTTCAGAGAGTCCTGATCTAAACTAACACTTAAACGCTGGTTCATTCCAGCCAGAGGGAACACACCATTTCCGGAACTAGGTGCAGTATTCCTCCACCGGTCTGTCCCCCTGGATGAGAGACTTCAATTGGGATTCTGCCACAGTCGACTTATTGGGTTCATCATATAACACCCCTAAGGCCTGAAAAAATGCTTCAACAGAAACCAGACAAGGGGAGTCCATGGGGAGGGAATAGGCCCATTCTTGTGGGTCCCCCTGCAACAAAGAGATAATAATTCCGACTCTTTTCTGTTCTGAATCCGAAGAAAGAGGGCGTAAATGAAAATACAACTTACAGCTTTCTTTAAAGTTAGAAAACACTTGCGATCCCCTGAAAAACGATCAGGCAGCTTAACATGGGGCCTGTGATTGTGTCACAGGCAGAAGGGAAAAGTGCAGCCCTGATATCCACCCGGACCTCTATGCCTACCTACTTGCACGGCCCGTCAGAACCGACCGCGTACAACTTGCCGGCAGTCCCTCGCTTAGATTAGTGCAGGGGCCTAAAGAAGATAAGAGGAGTACCGTAATAGAGTCAAGGAAGCCAAAGTCAAAGCCAGGAGGTCACGCAGGTACACAGTGAGCAAGACCAATCACAGGCAACCTGTGGCCAGCAGGCTGTCTGTTTAAATAGCCCCGACTGGTGAGTCACGTGACGTGGCCAGCGTCACGTGACTCCCATCACACATCTCAACACAGCTGAGCGCCCATTCATCCTTATGAATCGGCGCTCAGCTCCCCAGCTGCTCATTGTCTAGGGATTGGAGGATGCCAGCTACGCTCAGGAGACGTGTGCGTACGGGTCCTCCCCGCCCCCTGGTTACTCCTCTACCTGCGCGGGATTCTGGAGGCGCTGCGAAGGGAGAGCATGTCGCCGGCTCCCCATAACAGGATCTTTTATATAAAATTGACAATAGGTTGATAACAGCATTTGATGTTGATGACAATAAAATACTTGTGGATCTGGATCTGTATCTCCAGGTTCAGGTCCATTTGAACTGAGCATAAGCCGAGAGCAGCTGTAATTATTGTTATTGGTGCTTATGAACATGTCTGGCTCATAGCCCGAACCCTTTAAAGTATGCTGTTTAGCAACACACACGATTCAGTTGTTTAGTCTACACAGCTTGGACTTGGTGATCGTCCAAATATGCTCTAAACAGGGGTCCTATTAACCCATGTGTGTCAAGAAAGAAGGTTTTTGTTCTTGTAAAGACCTAACCTTAAAGGGGATGGTCACTTTCTAGCTTCTTGTGATCAATGTGTATGTAGATTATGACACTACTAATATAGCCTTTGTTGATATTTTGTGCCATTTACTATTTACCTTGTTAGGCAAATACTCTGTGCTGTCTGCATCCTGTCCTGTCCAGGGCTGATTCTAGCTTTTCTGCTGCCTGAGGAAAAAAATGAAATGGCGCCCACTTCCCATTAAAAAAATCAAAGGTAGGAAAGAGAAATAGCCAACTGTTTCTAGATCGCAATACTACTAGCCCACAAAGGCCAATAGTATTAAACTGCTCCTCTTTTGTTTTATTGGTATGTACCGCTCACATAAATATATACCAGCAATGGATATATTGCATAAATAAATATATACCAGGAGTGGATATACCGCACACATAAATAAATATGGAGGGACTTCACAGCTAAGTAGCGAGAAGCCAAGTCTGCACTGTGAGTGACGGCCGAACCGGATGGGAACTTCTGGAAGGGACTGACTAGTGTGAACATACGGGCGGGGTGGTGCGATAGTGCCGCCGCCGGTACACATTTTTTTGCAACTTGTACATGCGAGTGGGCGGTGTGGTCGTGTCACCGGCGGACGGTACAAATTTCTTTGCAAGCAAGTCCGGCTCTGCACTCAGACAAAGATACTGCTTACTGTAACAGCGCAGCTAAGGCTACTTTCACACTAGCGTTTTGGCTTTCCGGATCAGTTTTGCCCTAATGCATTCTGAATGGAAAAGGATCCACTCAGAATGCATCAGTTTGCCTCCGTTTAGTCACCATTCCGCTCTGGAGGCGGACACCAAAATGCAGCCTGCAGCGTTTTGCTGTCCGCCTGACGAAGTGGAGCCAAACAGATCCGTCCTGGCACACAATGTAAGTCAATGGGGAATGATCTGTTTTCTCTGACACAATCTGGCACAATAGAAAACGGATCCGTCCCCCATGATGGATCTGCAAAAAATGCTAGTGTGAAAATAGCCTAAACTATGACTGGATTTCAATCACACAAAGCCCAGCGGCGCTCATACAGTCAGCACTTTGGACAGCAGATCAGAGGTGGCGGCAGTAACTAGCCTGCAGAGAGCTGACCTCTGCTCCTGGAGCCTAAAGGCAGAGAGCGGAAGAAGCAGAGGTAGTAGCTAGAGGCTCATGGGCAATGGTACAAGAGTTCAGCTTGAGGTGGGAATGCCAACACCCAGGACCCCCGCCAATCAGCTGTTTGAAGAGAAGGCAGCTCTCATATGAGTGCTTCTTTCTCTGCTCTGTTCACCTGCTCACCGCAGCATTTGCAGTGGTGAGCAGGTAAACAGAGCAGAGAAGGCAGCACTCGTCCGAAAAAAAAAAAAGTTGACAACCACTTTAAAGAAATACTTGAAAACCATTACATACAGCACTACAGAACATACAGGGTAATACAGCGCCACATATGTACCTCTTACATCCAGTGATGTCTTCTCTCTGATGTAGATATTCTCTTTTCTCATCTTCTCCATTCAGACCAGCCCACCATGGTGATTTCTTTCAGCCATCTCTTCTCTCTGCAGAGTTTGACAGACATCTTAGTTTCCTACTTTTCCATCATCCTCCCACCTTTTCAACACCCCATCCTGCCACCCCCAATACTGTGTCCACTGTGCCCCCCAATACTATCCTGCAGAAACAGTTCCCCTGAAAATACTGGTACCACACAGTGCGCCAGTATAATAAATATCCCCTTGCCTTTCAGATCAGATCCCCATATCAAACCTCAGATGAGACCCCCCATCTCAGAACAGACCTTCTTTAGACCTCTATGTCAGACCCCATATCAGACCTCAGATCAGACCCCCATTAGACCTCCATTTCAGAAACCCACATTTCAGACCAAACCCCCCCATGTATCAGACCTCAGATCAGACCCCCATTAGACCTCCATGTCAGACCCCCAATATCAGACCTCAGATAAGACTCCCATTAGACCTCCATGTCAGCCCCCCCCCCCCCAATATCAGACCTCAGACCAGACTCCCATCAGACCTCTCAGACCCCCATATCAGACCTTAGACCAGACCCCATTAGACTTTCAGACCCCCATTAGACTTTAAGACCCCCATTAGACCTCCAGACCCCCATTAGACTTCCAGAGCCCCATTAGACCTCCAGACCCCTATATAAGACCCCCATTAAACTTCCAGACCCCATATCAGACCTCACACCAGAACATCATATCAGGCCTCCATTAGACCTCCAGACCCCTATATCAGACTCTCTTAGACTTCCAGATCCCCATTAAACTTCCAGATTCCCATATCAGACCTCAGACCAGGCCTCCAGACCCACATTAAACCCCCAGAACCCAATATCAGACCCCTATTAGACCTCCAGACCATCATTAGACCTCCAGGCCCCCATACCAGACGCCCATTAGACTTACAGACCCCCAATCAAACCTCAGATCTCCCATATCAGACCTCAGATCAGACTGTAAAATAAATAAATTAACTTACCTCTTCTGCTCCGCCGCCACTCTCCGGGCACGGTGGTCTCCCAGGCTCTCTTGTGTTCACAGTGCGCTCTGTACGTCCTGATGCTGCAGGCAGCCAGTACACAGCAGTGTGGGCACTGGAAAGAGCGAGCAGCAGGAGGGGTAAGTACAGCACTCACAGCGCTTCACTCCCCCGCCTCCCCCATACTAGTGAGAGCTTCCATAATGGAAGCGCTCACTAGTATTCCCTTTATAAGATGCACTGCATCTTACCTGCAACTATCTAATATCTGATACTTAAATTAATCTATAAGACAAATGATATATTGTTCTACACATTATAACTGCAGGGGCTGGATGGGTTGGAGAATGTTTTTTTTTTGCTGATGCCTGGGGTGGGGTCAGGTTGCTTGACCTCAGCAACATTTTATTGCACCCCTGGGCTGGACTTGCAGCCCATCACCAGGGTTGTCCTTTGTCCCTGCCACCTAGCCCTGTTGCCTAATTTTGATTCTTTGTTCTGCACATGTTGTCTTACAGTATAAGGTGGCTGATTCTTATTGGGTTACATATTGTCCTCAAGGGGCAGACTGGTCATAGACTATCCTGGGAAGATTCCCAGTGGGCCAATGCTCACCGCTCAAGCCCTCACATTCGCCCACTAGGTACATAACAAGCTGACCCTCCCAGCAATAATAGCCGAAACGGAAAGAAGCAGAAGTGGTGCGCTCACCTGAGGCAAATAGAGGATGCACGGACCATGCCAGGAACCTTGGCATGAGGGTATATATCCAATAAAAAAGAGAAGGGTCCAGCTTCCAAATAACGTGGAATCTTTTAATTATTCAGTGCAGTAAAAACCATAAACATCCAGGTCTACGCGTTTCGGATCTTAACAATATAGATCCTTACTCATGACAAGAAAAAGATAGTGTGAACTAAGACTAAATAATGGCCAGCTGAAAACGAACAGGTGGCCATAATTAATCATAGCCACACCTTCATACCAAAGAATTGACTAAAATACATTAAGGCAAGTAAAAGAACTTTGTAAAACAAATGGTGTATAACCATAAATACAAAACGAAAAATGAGAAGGATTAATAGTGCAGTATCAAATTGTGTCTGCGATTTAAACTATTAGGAATGCAGGAACCCATTCGAAATATCCAGTACGATTCTCTGTTCAGCAGTTTTTTCCTATGATCACCTCCTCTAACCAGAGGATTAACTCTTTCCAAGCCATGAACTTTCATTCCCCTTGTGTTGCCTCCATGAACCACTGCATAGTGTGAACTGGCTGCAGAGACGTTTCTGGTCAAAGCATGTGATATATTAGAATAAATTCCCCTTTGAGGATATTTTTTACCACATGTGACGGATGACAGGATGTCGCATGCAGGATGGTGTTCATGGATGCAACACAAGGAGAATGAAAGTTCATGGCTTGGAAAGAGTTAGAGGAGGTGATCATAGGAAAAAACTGCTGAACAGAGAATCGTACTGGATATTTCGAATGGGTTCCTGCATTCCTAATGGTTTAAATCGCAGACACGATTTAATACTGCACTATTAATCCTTCTCCTTTTTCGTTTTGTATTTATGGTTATACACCATTTGTTTTGCAAAGATCTTTTACTTGCCTTGATGTATTTTAGTCAATTCTTTGGTATGAAGGTGTGGCTATGACTAATTATGGCCATCTGTTTGTTTTCAGCTGGCCATTATTTAGTCTTGGTTCACACTATCTTTTTCTTGTCATGAGTAAAGATCTATATTGTTAAGATCCGAAACGCGTAGACCTGGATGTTTATGGTTTTTACTGCACTGAATAATTAAAAGATTCCACATTATTTGGAAGCTGGACCCTTCTCTTTTTTATTGGATATATTCCCAGCAATATTAGGTACGTAGGAGTGTCAGCTACTCATGTACCTGTCTGGCAGCTGCAGGTTTCTTCGGTAGCTTCCTGAATTCAACTGCATCACTGTCCTCAAAAAAGCAATACGGTTGAATACTACAGAGGAGTACAAGAGCCTATGGCTCCCTGCCCCACCATTCACCCTCAGAGGCCAGAGGTCACTATGCCTGTAGCCTATGAAGCAGTATACTGGCACACACAGTTGCAAAGAAATTACATCCTCACAACTGCCTGCGCTGGGATGTAGGCATCTAAGGCCGCAAGCCTGAAGAGGGATGTGGTCTACACTGCAGACGGCAACATGGAACAAACTCAGGTGAGTATTGGATGGAATATTTTTCTTACCTTTCCTTAAAGGACACTATAGAAGGCATTACTAGGGGCACATGGGATATTTTTTATATTTGAAACAAAATAGGGGCATTGCTGGGGGCATTTTATTATATTGGGGGTGCTATGAGTGGAATTACTGGGGGCATTTTTAATACTGCGGCACTATAGGGGGCATTACCAAGGACATGGGGGTATTTTTTATATTTGGAACACTATAGGGTGCCTTACTGGGGCGCATATAATATGGTTGGCACTATGGGGGCCATTACTAGAGTCATTTTTTTTTACTGGAGGCAGTATAGTTTTTGCACAGGGACCACTCTGGAGCACAGCAAACACAGTATGGGGTGATATCATGATGGGAAGTTTGTATTGAGAAGGTGGGGAGAACGGTGGAAAAATTAGGAATATAAAATATCTGTGTGGCAAACTCTGCAGAGACAAGATGTGGTTGAAAGAAGTTTTCACAGCTGTCTATGACGAATGGAAAGATGACAAAGGAGAAAATCTATATCAGAGGAGAAGTTACTGGATGTAAGAGGTATGTAGTGTTCTATTCTCCTGTATGCTTGGTAGTTTTGAAAGACCAGACAGAATGCTGTGGCTCACATCTCACCTCCTCAGTATCCTCCACATCTTAAGAGAACCTGTCACCCACCTGACATGTCTGTTTTAGCATCTATTCTTAGGACAGATGATCCTTGAGGATGCCAAGAGTCAGACCCATTTGATCTGATATTGATGGCCTATTCTCAGGATAGGTCATATTCTGAAACTGGAAATCCAGTTATTTAGAGGTCTTGACTTTTGTGAAGGAAAATCCAGTGGACAATTACCTTAAAGTCAAATCTTGATGTTTGTCTTGCAAAGGCTTTTCTTACTCACCCACAAAGGCTTCTAACATGCTTCCAATACTTTTTCATCCAGTGAAGTTCACTAAAATGTTAAAAGCATTAGCCATTCATATTGCTCTCTCTCCATAGATAATGAATGACATGCTGCATTCTTTAGTACAAGAACATACCCAGTTCTTCAATAACTTCCTTTATTACTCATAGACATAATTTAGCATATTACCATATAACTGACCTATGTCCCTATCCCATTGACGACATTATACAAAGCGATGGTAAGGACAAGGACACAGCCCTACTGTAAATATCCATCAAGTACAGTATAATATAACAGTACAATAATGCACAATAACCCAGCTAACCAAACATCCCAAATCCCCTACAGTCCAGACCAAAAAAAAAATCCATCAGCTGGATAGATTCCTTATCCACCCTCCACTCTGCCCTCTTGTACTTAAGAAGCAAACAATGAGTTATTTCTCTACCCACGACTGAGTGAGAGCAGTGAGGACTGGGTCAAGGGTTCCCATCCTGTCTACACTGAACTTTTGTATGTGATTTATCTACTATAAGAACATAGACAATGCCTCATGTATAAAGTATTTTAAGAGAAAATACTCTTAAAGTGTAACTGTTGTTTCAGGTAATTTTTCAGACTAAGCTACCACGTGAGTACATGAGCAATAACAGTGAATCTCGGCATTATATGACTTATGTCTGGCATATTGAGCAATTTTTCTCACAGCAATCTGTCCACAATTCTCATTTTTCCAGTAGGTGCAAACTAGCTGGTATCATGTTTTTTTTCATGTACTACACAAGAAGAAATAGAGGATCCTGGGTTAGGCAAGAATGAGGGGTTATTGGTAAACCCCCTTACTTTACTGGATCTGTAAAGGGAAGATTACTTACCTGCTTCCCAGTGCTGGCTCCCATCCCCTTCTAATCCAGGCCTGCAATACTCCATTGGGCTCCCTCAATAAAAACATCTGATCTGACAGTCACATGTCTGCAGCCAATCAATGGCTGCGATGGTGATTGGCTCTCCTTACGCCATGACAAATGGTCACATGATGCAAAGGGAGTCGGTCTTCGCTGCGGCCAGTGATTGGATGTGACGACGTCAAACCGGATGTTTACATCGAGGGAGCCCAGCTGTGAAGGAGTGGGGAGCCAGGTAAATAATGTTCCCTTTACAGGTCTAGTAAAGTGGAAGGGTTCGCCAAAACCGTCTCCCCATTCTTGCACAACCCCTTTAACTCTATGTTACACACCCTTGGAAGAAGAAGCAGTAATGGAGGACAATACATAGCAGAACTAAGCAGATTAGAACAGAACAGCACAGCATTAAGACAGTAAAACTTAAATCAGCACCAGTTTCTCTGTCTCTCTCCCCCTGTCTGTTTGCAGCAGCCACTTACTTCTCCTCCTCCCCCTCTTCTATGTAATATAACCCTTCTATGAGCAGACAACCGATCGTCATTGAACATGGATCTGAGCAATGAATTGAGAATTAGTAAAAAGAAGGAGGGGGGGCAGGAGAGGAACCCGATAAAAAGAGAAGAAAGCATTTTTCTCTGATAAGATATATTACAAAGTTTATAATAATTATGTGTACTATTTTATGAAATAAATTAAATTACAGTTAATCTTTAAAGTGAAACACCATGCAAATTGTAATTAATCTACTGGGCTCATATAACATTAAAAAAATCACAGAAAAAAAGATACAAATATCCTGCACGATATGTGTCACGGTCCCTCAGGTGACTGATGTCAGGAAATCAAGGAGATTGGCTGAGCGTGGAGGAATCTACGCTGATTTAGTGTTGATAGGGTTAATGACCACTTCCCTTTTCTCAGCTGTTGCTCAGTGGTCATCACTTCTACACTTTATACTGTAGTCTCACCCCACCCTTTTGACTATGCAGTTGATAGCTTCATTTGGGTTTGGCTGAGATGGTGTATGATCTTCTCTGGTGTTCCTGTTCTTCCATCTCTACAGAAGTTAAGTATCGCATTTGTATTTGTTATATTCCCTGTTGTTTTTGGGCCTGAGACAGAGACTTCCATTCGTCCATCTGGGGAGGAATGGGTTCTCTCTGGTCTACAGGGAGTGCAGAATTATTAGGCAAGTTGTATTTTTGAGGATTAATTTTATTATTGAACAACAACCATGTTCTCAATAAACCCAAAAAACTCATTAATATCAAAGCTGAATATTTTTGGAAGTAGTTTTTAGTTTGTTTTTAGTTTTAGCTATTTTAGGGGGATATCTGTGTGTGCAGGTGACTATTACTGTGCATAATTATTAGGCAACTTTCCAAAAAACAAATATATACCCATTTCAATTATTTATTTTTGCCAGTGAAACCAATATAACATCTCAACATTCACAAATATACATTTCTGACATTCAAAAACAAAACAAAAACAAATCAGTGACCAATATAGCCACCTTTCTTTGCAAGGACACTCAAAAGCCTGCCATCCATGGATTCTGTCAGTATTTTGATCTGTTCACCATCAACATTGCGTGCAGCAGCAACCACAGCCTCCCAGACACTGTTCAGAGAGGTGTACTGTTTTCCCTCCTTGTAAATCTCACATTTGATGATGGACCACAGGTTCTCAATGGGGTTCAGATCAGGTGAACAAGGAGGCCATGTCATTAGATTTTCTTCTTTTATACCCTTTCTTGCCAGCCACGCTGTGGAGTACTTGGACGCGTGTGATGGAGCATTGTCCTGCATGAAAATCATGTTTTTCTTGAAGGATGCAGACTTCTTCTTGTACCACTGCTTGAAGAAGGTGTCTTCCAGAAACTGGCAGTAGGACTGGGAGTTGAGCTTGACTCCATCCTCAACCCGAAAAGGCCCCACAAGCTCATCTTTGATGATACCAGCCCAAACCAGTACTCCACCTCCACCTTGCTGGCGTCTGAGTCGGACTGGAGCTCTCTGCCCTTTACCAATCCAGCCACGGGCCCATCAAGACTCACTCTCATTTCATCAGTCCATAAAACCTTAGAAAAATCAGTCTTGAGATATTTCTTGGCCCAGCCTTGACGTTTTAGCTTGTGTGTCTTGTTCAGTGGTGGTCGTCCTTCAGCCTTTCTTACCTTGGCCATGTCTCTGAGTATTGCACACCTTGTGCTTTTGGGCACTCCAGTGATGTTGCAGCTCTGAAATATGGCCAAACTGGTGGCAAGTGGCATCTTGGCAGCTGCACGCATGACTTTTCTCAGTTCATGGGCAGTTATTTTGCGCCTTGGTTTTTCCACACGCTTCTTGCGACCCTGTTGACTATTTTGAATGAAACGCTTGATTGTTCGATGATCACGCTTCAGAAGCTTTGCAATTTTAAGAGTGCTGCATCCCTCTGCAAGATATCTCACTATTTTTGACTTTTCTGAGCCTGTCAAGTCCTTCTTTTGACCCATTTTGCCAAAGGAAAGGAAGTTGCCTAATAATTATGCACACCTAATATAGGGTGTTGATGTCATTAGACCACACCCCTTCTCATTACAGAGATGCACATCACCTAATATGCTTAATTGGTAGTAGGCTTTCGAGCCTATACAGCGTGGAGTAAGACAACATGCATAAAGAGGATGATGTGGTCAAAATACTCATTTGCCTAATAATTCTGCACGCAGTGTATACTTATTCCAGGGCCTTATAGGGAAATCAGGGCCTAGGTATCCTGCTTATGAATATTCCTACCTTCAAGGTCTATTCATATTGATAGGTAGTCAGGGCACGGATTAGGGTTGTTTAGGAGGTGACCTGTTTCTTCCCTAGTTTCCAGGCCTAGTTACTGGTCCCCTCCCTCCTGTGTTCAGTGTGGAGTTTCCCCCCGACACTGATAGTGACAATATGATAGTAAATATGCGGATGTGCATGGCTACATTTATAAAATTATGAAAAATAATGCACTAAAACAATAGATGAAAACATAATATATGGATTAAGCCCTCACTCTAATGATAAAATCTGAGACTCTTAGCCAATACATTTTGATCAAAACACATCTGTGCCCGCCTACCTGTGCCACGGTGGTTTCAGTCAGGCAGGTCCTACTCTAAACCTACCTATGCCGTATGGACATCTATATTCAGGAGAACAGACCCTGCACATATAGTGTGTTGCTCCTAGTTACCTCTGGGAGTAGCATTCATGTGCATTTTTGCCTCACCTATCTAATAGGCGACAGTATCAAATAATAGCTGCAAATTTGTAAATTATGTCAGAGAATAGGCTGTGGCTCTAGCAACTTCTACTGTATAGAAAAACGATGATCGTATTATGACTCAGTTTTGTTGCTTCAAAGGGGTTGTCCCATCTGTGACATATTGCTAGAATATGCCATCAATGTCAGATACATGTCAGATACATGTGGGTTCAGAACTGGACCTTGAAGTGAAGGAGAACACACGGCACATGTGCGGTGTGCTTTCCATTTACTGCTAGCAAAGTTTTGAAAATTGCTGAGTGAGAACATTGGACTATTTACGGAACTCCCTGTAATGCTTGTAGATAGGGACAGACAAGGTCAGTGGGCCCTGACCTGGAACCCAGCTCACTTTCCCTACCTACTTAAAGTTCAAGCCCTAGGTAGCAAGTCCACAACTGGTCAACAGTCCCTATGCTATTAAGGTGCAGAGACAGACAAACACCAAGAGACAAAAACAACACAACAGGATAGTTGTATAAAAATGAGTTAAAACCAGGTGGACAATGTAGTACAAAAACAAAAGAAAGAGAGTGGTCAAAAGACAAGTCGAGATTATATACCAGTCAGGATGGATAGTACAAATCATGTGAGACAGAGAGTGGTCAAAAGAAAAGCCAAGGTCAAAAGCACAAACAAATCCAAATGAATGCAAGAACCAGGAACCTAGCTAGTAAGCCCAAACAAGACTATCACTGGCACTGGTATATGGCCAGGAAGGGGTTTAAATAGATTAAATAGAATATATACCTCCATTAGTCAGAAACACTAGCAGACTGAGCAGCGGAGATAGAGCAATAGAGCAGCTGAGCAATCAACCCACTGCTAAACTCCTCCAGCACATGTCTGCTAAGGGTGTTGTCGTGACACCAGGAGCATGGCTTTGCGGCGCATCTCTCCTGGTGCGGCCACGCCAAAGCTGGAGATCTCACCATTGGAGCCCGGACAGGTAAATTTGTCACACTCTAATAGTGGTAAATGGAGGGTGGCTGTGCCTGCATGGTACAGTCTCTTTCACTTCAGGGGGCCCATTCTGAAGATACGGGCTATCAATGCCATCAATGGTATTAATGTCTGAGATGGGAATATCCCTTTAAAGAGGTTTTCGAGAGTAAAATATTGATGCCCTATCCTGAGGGGTTCCAGGAGTTGCAGTTTGAGTAGCAGTCATAAAAGATACTATGTCTGTGAAAATGATGAATTACTATATTAGATGTGGTCTGTGAGCTCTGGTTTTAGCAGGAAGCTGGATCTCTATTTGATGAACAGCTCCTGTTCTTTAATTAGAAAGACGTATCCTGTGATGCACAACTGATATGTGATAATTATAAACAGACATTTTATTCCCTGTGCAGTTTACTTCATGACCACTGAACTGCTGTGTTCAATAAGGAAAGAATCATAGTTATTTTTCATAGCAACAGATTATATTCAATCGTTGTGGTCATATTACAGTTTTGCACTGATTTCACTGCAGTTTTGGGAAATTTATTACAAAATCGATGATATGACTCCAAATTGCAATATGTGAATATACCCACCCTAGTCTAATTGAGCTTTTATTACACAAAGTCCAAAACACAACTATTGCTGGGGCTGCACAGTGATCTTGGGCATGATAGGTGTTGCACGATCAAGGATTGCAGTGTAGTACTGGATCCATAGAATTGAGTGAGGTTGCAGTGCAATTTGCATGTTTTCCATGACCCCAGACTCTTAAAAAATCTGTAGTTGCGATCCCCATGTAGATCTAGCCTAAATATAAGCCCAAAGTAGATTTCCCAGTGCACCAGAGATCAATGGTTTCTAGAACTCTGAAGACAAGGGTGAGCAACCAGAATCTACCTTATTTCATCTCATCATGTATCAATTATACAATACAATTCACAGATGACTATTTTGGGTTGAAATGAAGGTTGCAAATACTGAAGTTTGTGGTTCTTGCTAATATAACAGGCCTACCTCCAGGGTTGGATTGAGCCTCCAAAATTACCAATGGGCCAGTGCTCTGACACAATAATAGGATCAGATGTCCAGCAGATATTGGATGTGCACGCGTTCCCTATAGATGGTGAATGGGCCATCAGAATAATTCCTCTGGTGGACCTAAAATTGTTCAGTCCAACAGTGGTTGTACATCTATCGCAGGCATGCTCAACCTGCGGCCCTCCAGCTGTTGTAAAACTACAATTCCCATAATGTCCTGCTGTAGGCTGTTCAGGCATGTTGGGAGTTGTAGTTTTGCAACAGCTGGAGGGCTGCAGGTTGAGCATGCCTGATCTATCAAGTCAGAAGTAGTTAATCATTAACAATGACCATAATGGAGTAACAACATTTACTTGCTTCAAATGCATAAATATACAATGGAATATACAATTTGGAAACATCACCATGAGGCCGCTTTTTTGTTGAAAGAACAGTCTTAGTGGACTCATTTGTGACTTTGGTCGTGTTTACTGGATGATAAAACACATTTTTGCAATTATGCCAAATATGAAGATACCACAGGTGGCTGCAGAACTGTTCATGCCAGGGCTGATTTAAAGTCTTAGCGCAGAAGATCTGGGAAAGCCTCATGGAATGTCAACCTTTCAAAACTGGAGTTTAAAAGCCTATATTGGTAACTAATCTAATAGATTTACAAGTCAAAATGTAATTAATAAGTATTATAGAATATATGCACTTACAATATTGATGAGTGGTGAAAATTGACCAAAGACCTTTTCTCAGTGAAGTCTACAAACACCATGTGACAGCCTGTTTCTCTTCTCTATATTTTAGAGGGGTATTTCCATCTCAGCTATTCATGCACAGGTTAGGTGGGGTAGCAGACGGTCAAGATCCAGAAATCAGGCAGAAGTCAGTACAAAGTAAAATGAACTGTAGCTCTTTTACAAGCTCTAGCAAGCTAGAGAGACTTAGCTAGATCTGTAGAGACCTATTAGAGAGCTATTGCTCGGGCAAAAGAAAGTGAGGTCAGCAGCACAACTATATAGTTAATTAGCTCATTAGTCAAGCAGCTAAGCACAGGATCAGAAAGGGTATTAACCCTTGCAGTGCAGTAGGGAAAGGTCTCTAATACACACAGAAAGAGGCCTTGCAGCCAGGCTGCAGCCTGCTTTATAGACATAGGAGTCTGGTGGCCAGGCAGAAACTAAGTGAATGATACGGTGTCCGTGCCCACCCCAGATAGCGAAATGGTGGTGGGCACAGAGAACCTAAATCCCCTAAATGAAATATAGGCCAGTCGGCACCAAAAGAGGTAGCATTTAGTGTAGGTTCCAGTCCTAAAGAGATTGCCTTGCCGGGCAGACATGCATAAATGATTTTTGCCAAGAATCTCACATTTATATAATTAGCATAGCATCAGCACTGATATTTTTTATAATGAGTATGGCATTATTTTATATATTTTGTTGTTTTTGTTTGAAGAGTGCTGTTGCATTTTGTTTGTTTTTGGTTTTGGGCACAGAAAGCCACCATGACAATAATTAGATAAGCTTTAGACCGCTAAGGACAGTTATTGGCTGCAGGGGTGACGTGGCATATCCCAGCACATAACTGCTGTTGTAAATCATGTATTTTTATTTGAAGCAATTATATGGGTTGTCCAAGATTTTTATTTATCTCTGACAATCTCTTTAAACATTAATGGCCTATTCTTAAGATCGGCTATCTATATTTGATCAGTAGAGGGCCCAACATTAAGGGCCCATGCTGATCAGCCAAGTGAGTATCGGGCAGAATAGATAATCATAGGAACACTCGTTAGTGATTATCTGCTGGGGTAAAGATGCCACTGAGGACATCGTTAATCATGATCATTTGTGAGGTCACCAAAATCATTGTTTGCCGGCAGCTGTCTAATTATGGTTTGATGCTGGCAATGATTCTGATTGGGGATGAGAGGAGGCATTAGCGTTCGCTCCGCCCCATACTGTGGAGGAGATCGCTGCATGTATATGTGCCATTCACTTTCACTGATGAGAGGCGATTGTCGGAAAGGAACACTTCCTTCCTGACAATCTTCTGCTTAATCTATCTTGTTTAAAGGATCCTTTAGTTTCAGTACTAGGCACATCCACACTTGCATATTTAAAGCTGATCCTGTGTAAACAATGGGGGTCATTTACTATCAGATATACGCCAGTTTTCTGATGTATATTTGGCACAGTTGTGGAGCAAATGCTATTTAATTTGCGACTTTTCCCCGCTTACGCCAGGTCTAAAAAAGGGGGCATGGCGTGGGCAGGGAAGGGGACGGGCCATTAGACCCGTCTCATTCATCATTTTCTGCACCTATTTTAGGCCTAGAAAATTGTCTAAATTTAAGCAAGCAAGGAAGCTGTCTTACATTTAGACTGGCGGGGGATGCGCTGAAGTTAAGTAGAGGCCAGTGCCATTGGCAGCTTGGTGACAGTTTTCAAGTAGCAACAGGAGATAAGAATAATCAAATAAATGAAACAAGCCCAAAAGTAATGATAATTTACAGAAAAATTTTACAATTGTAAATCATGTAGACATTATGACCAATAATGGGTTGTCACCATAACAGATTAGCAATCTCTTATCTAAATTCATGGTTTTGTTTCTGGGGACAGAATCCATTAGGCCCGACACGTGTTAAGACACCCTGGATTATTATAAACAGTCTGGTGTCCATATCCATTTGGGAGGGTTGTTTCATGACTGAAGTTTAAGCTTTAAATGGATTCCTGGATGTCATTAATTGAATCCTCTGGCTCCCAACTCTGTCTCTAATTTTATTTTTTCCTCTTCTAACAAATATTTATATCCTGATATCCGTCCTCTTTGGATAAGCACATCTACAGGTCATGTCTTAGGTCAATGCAGTCTGCCTTTAATCCTCTACTAATAATTTGCAAAAACATTGCATTAATCAAATTATGACCTAAAAGCAGATGCCACAGCCCAGAACACGTGCAAAATTACAGGAACAAATCGAATCTGCACAGTAAACAACTTCAGCAGAAATAGGAGTTTATTTTCCAGAACTTCATATTTAAAATAAAATACTATGGTTAAAACAGTCATTCATATACTGTATATCATTTTCAGATTTACACGTACAGTTAAATTCCTTTAATCCAGCATCAAATAATCTAGAAATTCTGATAATCCAGAACTTGTTAGAAGTCACCAGACCCAGATCATAGAATGGAAGAAGGGACAGTTGACCCCAAGGAATTTTGTGGGTCTCCACCTGTCAACCAGTGGAATAACGTAGGTGGTGTAACCGCAACATGGTCCGGAGGAGAAGGGAGATCCTGGCTCACCCAGTTCCCCAGGCAAGGGTCGCTTTCATCTGTGCCATCATCTTAAAAATCTGAATCCAGTTAAAAGATATGGTGGAGCACATACAGCGACCCATGGGGGAGTATGTGGAGGATCATGGGAATGGTAGTTATGACCATGTGGGTGGTTGTAGTGCTCACAGCGATATCCTCCTTCCGGCTCTCCCTGCGGCCGAGCAGTGACGGAGGGCGCAAGGGCGCATCCTTTATTTCTCTGGGGCACTCCCTGGATTTGGGGCTCCTGCCTAATGGTAGTTGCGTTTCCCTTGATGGTAGATATATGCCAGAGTGGAGTCAATAACCATGCCAATTGCTTGCAAAAAATAGCCTCTTATTAAAGTTGATGATAGGGTATTCTATTAGATTTTGGTTTGGATTGAAGGGTTCAATTGGATGTACTCCCTTGTGGTATAATAGGCATATGCACACTTTATTTGAGTTGGTAGAGATCCATTTTGGCAAAAAAGTAATATTTTATATGTTAGACAGGTAGTAGGTAATGGGAATATAGTTTCATACACGGTATTATCACAAATAGAAAAGTCGCAGAAACTATTATGGTTTCGCTACTTACAGTTAAGATCGGCACTTTCAAGTATTAAAAACAAAAATAAGCTTGAAATACACACTTCTACACAACTCAATGATTTGATAGGGAATTTGGAGCACAGGTGAAGATTTCTCAACTTTATAAAAATTTAATTAGAGCACGATTTGAAGATACCTGTTCTCCAGGACAGAGGGCTTGGCAAAATGAATGTGTAAAGACTTGCTTGGATGATCAGGAAAAGGTAGTACATGACTTAAAAGTGGTTTCACATAATTTAAATCACGTTATGGTGCAGTTTAATATCTTACATAGACTTTATGTTACTCCCCTTTGGCTTAAGAGATGTGGTATTAGGAGAGATTCCAACTGCCCGAGGTGTGATATTCCTGACGCTGATTATTTACATATGTTTTGGCTGTGTCAAGAGCTGAAACAATATTGGGAGACTAGTCATGATTACATAGAGGTAAAACTGAATGTATTGATTCCTTTCACTGCTGAATGTTGGGTACTTGGCGATCTTGCTAAGGTGGGCTGTCAGCAATATAAAAAAAATCTTCTCTACAAGATAATGTTTCTTGCCAGATTGCTGATCGCTCGTTCCTGATTTTCGCGAGATCCTCCCAGTATGAATATATAGTTAAATCTGATAAATATAAACAAGAGATATGAATATATTTTCTATAAGCAGAGAAATAGTGAGGAAAAATGGCTTAGAATCTGGGGAGACTGGAGTCCCTAGAGCTTCCTTCTTTTTCTCCAGCCCTCCCCATCTCTCCCCTGTTTGTCACCGGGGGGAGGTGGTGAGGGGAGGACGCATCATGGGTGGGTAGGGCGTGGGATGAGGAGGGTAATGTACTAAAAAAAAAAAAATGTCAAGATTTAGATGTTTTTCCAGTATTTTTATTGTAAATCTCTGATCTTTAATAAAGAAAGTTAAAAAAAAAAAAAAAAAAAGGATCGCTACTGTCTCTGATCCGAGACATGTATACTGGACTGTAACTGGCTTTTATCTGCACTGAAAAATAAAGGTAACTTTTTAACCGAAAAAAAATAAAAATAAAAAAAGTTGATGATAGGGATTGTATTACAAGTAGTAGCAAGGCACAGTTCCAAACTATATCACAGTACAATATTCTCTCAGTAGGAGCGTATGGACAGTGACAATGATGGAGGTTGTAGTACTCCTTCCTTCTGTCTCTCTAAAGCCTCTCAGCAGAACTGCAGGCATTCAGTGAGGTTCTTGTTAAAGAGGCTGTCTCACTTCAGCAAGTGGCATGTATAATGTAGAGAAAGTTAATACAAGGCACTTACTAATGTATTGGTATTATCCATATTTCTTCCTTTCTGGCTTGGTTCATTTTTCTATCACGTTTTACACTGCTCGTTTCCAGGGGTTATGGCCACCACTGCTGCGCAGATACAAAGTGGCTTGAACAGGAGGTGCTCGGGAGGCAATATGGACAACCACAACAGATTAGTAAGTGCCTTGTATTAAGTTTGTCTACATGATAAATGCCATTTGCTGAAGTGAGACAACCCCTTTAAAGTCCTTCTGCAGTTCCCAGTGACCAGTCCATCTCAAAGTGTGGGGAATGTTTTAGCGATATTCCTTTCCACAGCAGTAAGGTCTTTCTGCCATAAACATGCACAATACCTTGTTGTGTGAGTGCAATGCATGACGTTGAGGGTTTTAGACCCTCTAACTTCCTTCTCTCTGATTTAGTTTCAAAGACAGGGAAGTCTTTCTGAAGTCTCAGAGACAGAAATTCTTGGGCTTAGCTCTGAAGATCTTGCACTTGTAGGTCTTCACTGTTCCTTGGCTAGATGTAGACTGCCCCTAACCAAGAGCGGACCCAGGTCCACCACCCTGGAAACCTGACACAGTGAACCAGGGTGTTAACCCTTAGCTGTCCATACAGTACCAATAAGTACACAAACGTTACAAATCACAAAATTTAACTGAATAACATGACATTACAACAATTAACCCTTTGCTGTATTACCTCTGGAGTACTACAGAGAAACTATGGCTCTCTGCCCTGACACCCACTGCCTGCTTTAGGCCTGTTGCCTTCCAGATGTCCAGAGGTTGGGCTCCCAGAAGATATCAGGCAGCACATTGACAAAATTGCATTGCACCACCTGTGCTGGGCAGTTCAAAGTGGGGAGGATGAAGTTGCCACTCATTATGGGAACATGGTTAGGTGAATTTCAGTTTTTTTCTATTTTTACTCTCATTGGGGGACATTACTATTATAATCGGGCAACGTGGGGGACATTAATACACAGTGGGGTTCATTGCTGTTAGAATGGGGCTCTGTGGGGGACCTCGCTATATAGTGTGGGCAATAATATTATATCAGGGCACAGTGGGTGCCATTACTATACAGTGGAGGTTATTACCGGGCACAGTGGGGGGCATTAATATTATGAGGGTATAAGACAGACATTACTGTTGGGGCACAGAAGCAGACATTACTACTGTATAGGGTACAAATGGGGACCTTACTACTGTATGGAGGCACAAAGGGCGACATTTCTACTATATGGGGATGCAAGGGGCATTACTGTTGGGGCACAAAGGCATACATTACTACTGTATGGGGATAGAGAGTGGGACATTATTGTGACATTCCTACTGTATGGGTATACAAAGAGGACATTACTCTTGTATGGGGGCACAAATAGGGACAAAGCTACTGAGAGTTTTGGAAAACCAAGGAGCCAAAGAAGTGTTTGCATTACACACTGAGTCGAGGCTGGAGGAAGTCTTCATGGCAGTCTGGGCTGGATGGTTAAGAAAAGGAAAAGTGGAAAATAAAACTTTGAGAGGACGTCACCTGTAAGTCATTGGATATACAGTTGTTTTCAAAATTATTCAACCCCCACTGAAATTGAGTGTTTTGGCCAGTTTGACATTGATTTTGATAATTTCAGTCATCTTGTTTCCAATTAAATCAAAGAGACACTTGTAAGTCAGACAAATATAACATAACATTTATAATAAAATAACCACAAATGTCTTTTCTGTGCTCACATCATTATCAGTTTTATTCAACCCCCAAGTGACATTCAATCTTAGTACTTAGTACAACATCCTTTTCCAGTTATAACAGCTTTCAAACGTCAAGGATAGCTTGACACAAGTGTCTTGCAGCGATCTACGGGTATCTTCGCCCATTCTTCATGGGCAAAAGCCTCCAGTTCAGTCACATTCGTAGGCTTGCGCGCTGCAACTGCTTTCTTTAAGTCCCACCAGAGGTTCTCAATTTAATTTAAGTCTGGTGACTGCGATGGCCACTTCAAAATGTTCCAGCCTTTAATCTGCAACCATGCTCTAGTGGACTTGGAGGTATGCTTGGGATCATTGTCCTGTTGAAAGGTCCAACGTCTCCCAAGCCTCAGGTTTGTGACGAACTGCATCACATTTTCATCCAATATCTCCTGGTACTGAGGAGAATTCATGGTACCTTGCACACGCTGAAGCTTCCCTGTACCTGTAGAAGCAAAACAGCCCCAAAGCATGATTGACCCCCCACCATGCTTCACAGTAGGCAAGGTGTTCTTTTCTTCATAGGACTTGTTCTTCCTCCTCCAAACATAGCGTTGATCCATGGGCCCAATCAGTTCTAATTTTGTTTCATCAGTCCACAGAACACTATCCCAAAACTTTTGTGGTTTGTCCACATGACTTTTGGCATACTGCAGTCGACTCTTCTTATTCTTTGGAGACAGCAAGGGGGTGCGCCTGGGAGTTCTGGCATGGAGGCCTTTATTACGCAGTGTGCGCCTTATTGTCTGAGCTGAAACTTCAGTACCCACATCTGACAAATCTTTTTTCAGTTCCTCAGCAGTCACACAGGGACTTTTCTCCACTTTGCGCTTCAGGTAGCGCACAGCAGTCGAAGTCAGCATCTTCTTTCTGCCACGACCAGGTAGCGTTTCAACAGTGCCCTTTGCCTTGAATTTGCGAATGATGCTTCCTATGGTGTCTCTTGGTATGTTTAACATCTTTGCAATCTTCTTATAGCCATTGCCCTTCCTGTGAAGAGAAATCACCTCTTCTCTTGTCTTCCTGGACCATTCTCTTGACTTCACCATGTTTGTAAACACACCAGTAAATGTCTATCTAGCTGAGTATCACAGTCCTTTTAAATCTGCCTAATTGGTGCTTATTATGCTTGATTGCTGCTCCTTGACATCCACAGGTGTTTTCAATACCTGATCGAAAACACTTGAATGAACCTCTGTTCTTAAGAGTAGTAGTCTTTAAGGGGTTGAATAATTGTGTCAATGAAGAAATCACAAAAAAAAAAATTAATACTGTATTACAAAAACAATTGATGTCATTTTAGTTGCATTTGGTTCTTTAAAAAGTCCTTGTAAGATTTCATTCTGAACACAATTACAAATGTACACTAAATTCCCTAAAACCCTTTACAGCATTGGGGGTTGAATAATTTGGAACACAACTGTAACTGTACTTCAGTCACTTACAGTGGGGGAAATAATTATTTGACCCCTCACTGATTTTGTAAGTTTGTCCAATGACAAAGAAATGAAAAGTCTCAGAACAGTATCATTTCAATGGTAGGTTTATTGTAACAGTGGCAGATAGCACATCAAAAGGAAAATCTAAAAAATAACTTTAAATAAAAGATAGCAACTGATTTGCATTTCATTGAGTGAAATAAGTATTTGAACCCTCTAACAAAAAAAGACTTAATACTTGGTGGAAAAACCCTTGTTTGCAAGCACAGAGGTCAAACGTTTCTTGTAATTGATGACCAAGTTTGCGCACATTTTAGGAGGAATGTTGGTCCACTCCTCTTTGCAGATCATCTCTAAATCCCTAAGGTTTCGAGGCTGTCTCTGTGCAACTCTGAGCTTGAGCTCCCTCCATAGGTTTTCGATTGGATTAAGGTCCGGAGACTGACTAGGCCACTCCATGACCTTAATGTGCTTCTTCTTGAGCCACTCCTTTGTTGCCTTTGCTGTATGTTTTGGGTCATTGTCGTGCTGGAACACCCATCCACGACCCATTTTCAGTTTCCTGGCAGAGGGAAGGAGGTTGTCGCTCAGGATTTCACGATACATGGCTCCGTCCATTTTCCCGTTTATGCGAATAAGTTGTCCTGTGCCCTTAGCAGAAAAACACCCCCAAAGCAAAATGTTTCCACCCCCATGCTTGACGGTGGGGACGGTGTTTTGGGGGTCATAGGCAGCATTTTTCTTCCTCCAAACACAGCGAGTTGAGTTAATGCCAAAGAGCTCTATTTTGGTCTCATCAGACCACAGCACCTTCTCCCAGTCACTCTCTGAATCATTCAGGTGTTCATTGGCAAACTTCAGACGGGCCTGCACATGTGCCTTCCTGAGCAGGGGGACCTTGCGAGCCCTGCAGGATTTTAATCCATTGCGGTGTAATGTGTTTCCAATGGTTTTCTTGGTGACTGTGGTCCCTGCGAATTTGAGGTCATTAACTAACTCCTCCCGTGTAGTTCTAGGATGCTTTTTCACCTTTCTCAGAACCATTGACACCCCACGAGGTGAGATCTTGCGTGGAGCCCCAGAGCGAGGTCGATTGATGGTCATTTTGTGCTCCTTCCATTTTCGAACAATCGCACCAACAGTTGTCACCTTCTCTCCCAGCTTCTTGCTAATGGTTTTGTAGCCCATTCCAGCCTTGTGCAGGTCTACAATTTTGTCTCTGACATCCTTGGACAGCTCTTTGGTCTTTCCCATGTTGGAGAGTTTGGAGTCTGCTTGATTGATTGATTCTGTGGACAGGTGTCTTTTATACAGGTGACTAGTTAAGACAGGTGTCCTTAATGAGGGTGACTAATTGAGTAGAAGTGTCTAACCACTCTGTGGGAGCCAGAACTCTTAATGGTTGGTAGGGGTTCAAATACTTATTTCACTCAATGAAATGCAAATCAGTTGCTATCTTTTATTTAAAGTTATTTTTTCGATTTTCCTTTTGATGTGCTATCTGCCACTGTTACAATAAACCTACCATTGAAATGATACTGTTCTGAGACTTTTCATTTCTTTGTCATTGGACAAACTTACAAAATCAGTGAGGGGTCAAATAATTATTTCCCCCACTGTATGTAGTCTGCAGAGCATCTGTGTAGAATTGATATCTACCACTATTCGGTCATTGGTCATAGTATACTGGTTTCTATTTAGTGTCAGTATGGAGTGTGGGGATTCGCTCTGTTAGGCAGGTTAGCGGACGCAGTATAGAGGCAACAGTATAGAGGCTCTCCCTCCTTTGCAAAATTAGTAAGGGTGCTCTATAATTTGTGACTGACCCGGTCACAAAATTTGCAGAAGATGGAAATGAAAAAGCAAAACAAGCATCACCATCTGGGACCGAAAGGTAAATAAGGAATGACTATTTTATTGTTTAAAAATAATTGATAAAATGTCTATAATCGATGATTGATACCTATAAACATTCAGGTGGTGTTAGCGGTAAAATTTTCACAAATATATTGAAGTGAATAAACAGTGCATAGATGTACCATTAAAGAATAACAATCAGATAGTTACAATTTTGAGGTAAAAAATAAAACAAAAAATAAAAAATAAATACGGTGTAAAAAGGTAAAAAAGGTTGAAGAATTGAATTGGTGTAAAAAGAATGTCTTTCAATTTAGTTGATAATTGTGCAATTGTGCAAAAATAAGTTTATTGGGAACCAATGCCACCACTAAGGCTTCCAGTGCAAGATGTGTAACTCCGTATAGTCACTCCAGGTTGGTATAAATATTTGAAAAGGTATCCACCTAATTGGAATACATACTTGAAAGATAAAATGGTAGTAATATTAGGAATAGTAATAGTAAGTATCAAATGTCTGTACTTGCAGGAGACTTTTTGTAGAAGTCACATTTGAGGGGTATAGTATTAATGCGGATAGTAAGTATCGATCGTCTTTACTTATAGAAGACTATTGTGGAATTCACACTTGAGGGATAAAATAGTGTAAACCATCTCTGCTCCCGGCTGACTTCTGTGGATACCCTGCACTTTGGGTAGATGACTTTCCCAGTCGGTACTGTGGATGACGATATCGTCCAGGTAAGCCGACGCGTACCGACAATGTGGACGAAGTACAATGTCCATGAGTCGTTGGAATGTGGCGGGGGCACCATGCAGACCAAAGGTTAACAGTTTATACTGATACAGCCTCTCAGGGGTGACAAAGGCAGTTTTCTCTTTGGCAGCCTCCGTTAAGGGCACCTGCCAGTAGCCCTTTGTGAGGTCCAAAACAGAAAAATATTGGGCTCGTCCTAACCTCTCGATAAGCTCATCTACCCGGGGCATGGGATATGCATCGAACTTGGAGATTTCGTTTAGTTTGCGAAAATTGTTACAGAACCGTAATGTCCCGTCCGGCTTGGGTATTAAGACTATCAGACTGGCCCATTCACTTATGGACTCCTCAATGACTTCTAGTTGCAGCATTAGCTACACTTCCTCCGCGATGGCTTATCGTCGAGCCTTGGGTACCAGGTATGGTTTTAACCGGACTTTTGCCTGAGGCTCAGTGACGATGTCATGCCGGATTATGGAAGTGCGTCCAGGAAGCTCCGAGAACACATCCGTGTTCCGACTAATGAACTCCCTGGCTTCCTGAGCCTGTTTGGAGGAGAGGCTGTCAGCAATTTTTACTGTGGCAACTGCTTCTCTTGCATCAGACCGAGGAGCCTGAACCTTTTCTCCTACAAAACCTGGCCGCGGGCTGTCTTCAGTAGAGGACTCCCTATCTTTCCATGGTTTTAGTAAATTCACATGGTATACCTGCTCCAGCTTTCGCCGCCCCCGGCTGGTGTACCTTGTAATTTACCTCTCCCACTTTCTCGAGTACCTCGCAGGGCCCCTGCCACCTAGCTAGGAACTTACTGTCTATGGTTGGTACCAGAACCAAAACCCGATCACCCGGATTAAAGTTCCAGACCCGAGCCTGCCGATTTTAGACCCTACTCTAAGCTCGCTGCGCTGCCTCCATATGCTCCCTGACCAGAGGCAACACTGTCTCCATCCATCCTTGCATCTCGGTGACGTACTCAATAACACTTTTGTGCGGTGTGGGTTGTTGTTCCCACGCTTCTTTGGCTATGTCCAACAGACCACGAGGGTGTCTGCCATATAGCAGTTTGAAGGGCGAGAACCCAGTAGAGGCCTGGGGCACCTCTCGCACTGCGAACATGAGATAGGGCAGAAGAAGGTCCCAGTCCCTCCCATCCTTAGACACCACTCTTTTTAACATGTTTTTCTAATGTTTGATTAAATCTATCTACCAAGCCATCCGTTTGCGGATGATACACGGACGTCCATAGCTGTTTTATGTGGAGCAACTTACAGAGTTGCCTCAAGACCTTGGACATAAAAGGGGTCCCTTGGTCAGTCAGAAGGTCATGAGGCCTCGGGAAAACATCTCCATTAACTCCTTAGCTATGAGTTTAGCTGAAGTAAGTCGCAGTGGCACTGCCTCCAGGTACCGAGTGGTATAGTCGAGTATGACCAAGATGTGATGGTGGCCTCTAGCGGACATCGGTACTGGGCCTATGAGATCCATAGCGATTCACTCGAACGGGACTTTGATAATCGGGAGAGGCACCAGGGGGCTCCAAAAATGTGGCTGGGGGCTATTTATCTGGCAGGTTGGGCAAGACTTACAAAACTCTTCTATCTCTCTGAACACACTGGGCCAGTAAAACCGCTGTAGTATCCGGTCCTGCATTTTCTGCCACCCCAAGTGACCCCTAAGAACATGTTGGTGGGCAAGCTCCAATACGAGCTTGCGATACGCCTTGGGCACCACCAGCTGTTCAATATACTCACCCCGTAGTTGGTTTACCCGATACAGCATTTCCTGGTGAACGACAAAACGGGGAAACATCGACTCGGCCCCAGGTTTTTGTGGTTAAACATCAATTATTACAACATTCTCCCAGGCCCGGGATAAGGTTGGGTCCCGTTGTTGTGCAGTTCTGACATTTTCACCGGAGACATTGATGTCTGCCAATTCAGGACCCGGCGGCAAGTTCTCAACGTCTCCTACCAACACACTCAACTGGATTGTCTCCCCCTCTTCCACCGAAGTGGCTGTCACCCCTACCGCTAGGCCACTCTGCTGAAGTTACCCCTGACTCAGGGGCATCAACAACTCTCACAGCCGGCTACAGGGCCGGAAAGCCCGGAAAGTCTCTCCCTATTATTAGTTCATAAGGTAAAATGGTGGCAACGGCGACCTCATGGGTCCATTTGTCGCCTCCCGTGGATAAAGACACCAGGGTGGCAGGATAGTCCTTTAAATCTCCATGTATGCACACGACCCCGATTTTTCGGGCAGTATACTTGTCGGGCCGCACCAGGGTAGCTCTTACCAGGGACCCCAGACTCCCTGAGTCCAACAAAGCCACTGCCAGAGTCTACCTGGCACAGGTGGTTATTGTCTATAGTCTCTTGGATACCTGATGCACACAGCTTCCTGGCGTACAACACGTTGCGGTATCCATAGTTAGTTTCCATGGGTTCACCCCGATGGGGACAGCCGGCCCTTACGTGGCCAGGCTCCTGACACCGCCAGCATACTATCGGAGCCGGGTCTACGTGGGTACACCCCGGGCGGGCTTGGTTGGCACAAGTCTCTGGGTCTGGGATGGAGATAGCGGGGGTTTGGCTGCCCCCCTCCCAAACGAACCCCCTTTTAAATTCCTGGTAGCCTCATAGCGTTCCACCAGGTCCACCATCTCAAGGGCATCACCAGGAGACACCTGGCCAATCCAGTGCTGTAGGGGGTACGGCAAAGCCCTCCAGAACACATCAGCCAACAGACTGTCCAACATAGCAGTGGGACTCAGCACGTCAGGTTGCAGCCATTTTTGCAACAGGTGTAATAGGGTATAATACTGGGGCCTCGCGGGCTGAGCCGGGCTAAACTCCCACTGATGCACCCCCAATCTCACCAGGATCTCACCCTTTACTGTCGGTTAATCAGCCGCTTGATCATCCAGTAAGTGAAAATACATCTGCTGGGGTACAGACGCCAGGAATGAAGCGACGACCTCAGCCCATTGCTCCCGGGGTAGCTTCTCTCTCACGGCCACCTTCTCAAAGATCGCCAGATAGGTTTCGACATCGTCTGCGGGGGTCATCTTGGGGATTGCCGCATGGACCGCTTTCTGGGCATCGTGGACGCTCTGGGATGCTCCTGCTGCTTGTAAAGCCATCACATGTTGTAGCAGCAGCTGGTTTGTTTCCTGCTGTTGCTTATTGGCCTCCCGCTGTTGCTGGTTAGCTTCCACGAGGGCCTTCACGACAGCCTCCATTTTGTCGAGGGACACGGGTTGTAATCTCGCTGGTTTGATTTAAGACATACAACCGTGCCCAGAAAAACTAAAATATTTCAGCCTTCACGCCAGCCTCACTGCAATGAGGGGGTTCGCTCTGGTAGGCAGGTTAGCGGACGCAGTATAGAGGCAACAACAAAGTCTTTGAATTAAACAGTTCAGTGTTGTTTCACACATTAAGTAAATGACAAAACTAAAAGTCTGCTTCAAGGAAAACAGTCACCTTGTGATTCTGATCTTCGTTCACACCATGCGGCAAAGAAGAAGTCATTGGACAAAGCCGAATCCACCTGCTTTCACACCAACAAGGTAGCAGGCCTTAATCCAGGCCCAAACTCCCAGGTCCCAACACAGAGACTGACAGAGTTCCACTGTCAGAGAGAAGTAATCCACTCACAGCTGACACTGCTGGCTGGGTTTTTTATAGGCCAGTCAAGACCCGGTCAGGAACGTGGGGAGTAGTCACCCACCCATCACTTTGGTTACTCCCAGTAAGAGTTGTCCTGATCAACTATACAGCCATACTAAAATAACAAAGTGTCAATCAGCATTAGCTGCCGCTGACACCTGAAAATACTTACTTCACCGAGGCCAGGAACCTCGGTGGCACATACCTTCCATAATCTACGGACCTTTGCGCCTTCCTAAAAGAGGTATTCAGTTACTATATGGTAATATGTGTTCATGGTCTATCAGTATTATTGACCAATATTATTAGTGGTAATATAGGTCTTGGTTTACTTGGTTTTGTTCAGTAAGATTATGGTTATAATATTTGTAACTTTTATAATGTTATTGTTTATTAACTGTATTATTTAGAGGTATGCTATCATATATAGGAAATTGTATTATTTTGGAGGAGGGAGACCATAGCAACAGCAGTAGGTCTCATGCAGGTGGTAGTGGTGGAAACCCATTTGGATGGCTGAGTCTAAAATTTGTCCTGGGGACCACAGGATTCTAGTTATGCCCCTGCAGTCTACCCCTGTGTACAGTCTACAGATCTGGTAGAAATATGACTTGGCGATGGACCTCTACTGAAGCTCATTCTGTTTATGAGACCAATTAAACACAAGACATGCACTGGAATTTTATGTCTACCCATCATTCACACATACAGTACATGTGGCTATCTTTCCTTTCAGTGGATCACAGTCTCAGCCTAATCTTTGTTATTTTTTGCTCAAGGATCTCCACCAACCTTTTTTGGCCTTGTTGCCTATAATCTTTTAATATATATACAGTATATATATATACAATATATATATATATATATATATATAATGTATATATAGAAGATATATATTCTATTCAATTATTGTATTCTTTTATACATAGGAGTGATTAAAAATGTAGTAATGCATCCGTGGGTCCATATCTACTAGGCTCTGGGCTCCTCCCATTAACCCCAATAGATTATTGTGTTCTATAAATATATAGTTATTTCGGTTTATCATACTTTACTTGTCAAGTGAGTGCAATTCAGACTTTGTACAGAAGTCATGTTATTTTGTAGGTTTTATGAGTATGGTTAATCATTATGATAATTATGTTGAATGCTCTTTGCACCCGCAGTATAAATGTACTGTACCACTGTAGAATATCATCTCCACATATAGGGGCAGGGTCGGCGCTTCCATAGAGGCAAGGGGGGCAATTGCCCCCGGGCCCCGAGTCCTTAGGAGCCCCCCCGCGCCGGCCCGCAACTAACTATAGGCAGGACAGTTACAGTCACACGGAGATGAGCGCTTCCATTATGGAAGCGCTCATCTCCAGTCATCTGTATCGCCGTCCTCAGGACAGCGATACAGATGGCTGTGCAGCGGGCAGGGGAGGGAGAGGTGTGTCCCTTCCCCTTCCTCTGATAGGCTGCAGGCACTAGGCCGGCAGCCTATCAGAGGCCGGCGCAGGCTGCGCAATGATGCCATTGCGTCGCCTGAGCCCTGAGCCGTACAGCGCGGGACACAGGCCGGAAGAGGCCTGCATCACATCGCTGCCAAGGAGCTAAGTATAAGTGTTTTTTTTTGTTTTGTTGTCAATACTGGTGGCTACTGGCACATGATGGGGGGCTCTGGCTACTGGCACATGATCGGGGGGGCCTATGGCTACTGGCACATTATAGGGGGGGCCTATGGCTACTGGCACATGATAGGGGGGCTATGGCTACTGGCACATAATAAGGGGGGCTCTGGCTATTGGCACATGATAAGGTGGGCTCTGGCTACTGGCACATGATAGGGGGGGGGCTCTGGCTACTGGCACATTATAGGGGGGCCCTATGGCTACTGGCACATAATAGGAGGGGCCTATGGCTACTGGCACATGTTGATGGGGGGCTCAGGCTACTGGCACATGATAGGGGGGCCTATGGCTACTGGCACATGATGGGGGGGCTCAGGCTACTGGCACATGATAGGGGGCCTATGGCTACTGGCACATTATTGGGGGACATCTATGGGGTCACTTCTTACTGGCACATTATTGGTGGGCACTATAGGGGCATCTACTGAGGCCACAATGAACGGTTATTTTATATGGGGGCTCTGTATAGGGGCATTTCATACTGGGACACATTATGGTGGGTACTATGGGGAAGGTGGGAGAGGAGTACTATGGGGTCATCTACGGGGGCACTGAGAAGGGGTATTTTATACTTACAAATTATAGGGGACACTGAGGGCATCTACTGGAGCACTATATATGGGGCATTTTATACTGGTACATTATGGGGGGCACTAGGAGGGGGGAGAGGAGCACTATGGGGGCATTTACTGGGGGCACTATATAGGGGTATTTTATACTGACACAAAATGGGGGCACTATGGGGACATTAGCTCAACTGGGGGCATTATAAGGGGGTATTTTTTGCACTGTCACATTATAAGGAGAATTATTACTACTGGGGGGGGGGCATTATGGTGGGCTTTATTACTCCAACATGGTATGAGCCCCCTAGTAGCAGCACAAGCCTCTCCCTGCTCTGCCATCCCTCTGCCCTTTCTCCAAATCCTTATTATGAAATCTTTCTCATTAGGATAAAATACATCACCTCCGCCGAGCCCTCGGCCAAAGTGTTGAAGTGGTGTCCGAGATCCCCAAGGGTCAAGCCAAGTAACTGTAAGTTTTCATATGAAATATGTTTGTTATACACATATAGCATACACCGTGCCCCACAGTATACAGTTTCTTCTGTATGGGGGGGGCCTTATTGTTTTTCACCCCAGGGCCCCATTTCACCTAGAACCGGGGGAAATTTATCAAGCTTTGCAGGCCAGAATTCTGGCTACAAAAAGAGTCACTTTTGAGCACTGCGCCTTTCAGTGCTACTACCGATTTGAATAAAAATTTTTATCGGAATTTAAGAGTAGATCACTTGAAGTGTTACTTTTAAAACATCACAAAACTCCATAGC
Organism: Bufo bufo; assembly: GCF_905171765.1. Classification (NCBI taxonomy): domain Eukaryota; kingdom Metazoa; phylum Chordata; class Amphibia; order Anura; family Bufonidae; genus Bufo; species Bufo bufo. Next base: position 291,356,108 of record NC_053389.1, read on the forward strand.
AGGTATACCCCAGGCATACTGTTACTGAAGTAGTTGAAACCACATTGCATTTACACCAAATTTATTATTACTATGCCCTGCTTTTGTATAAATTTGGTGAAGGTGCACATAGCAAATAACCTCAAATTTACTTACAATAATAAATTCTCCCCATAGGCTTTGTTTTTGCTAAAGTCTGTTTATTTTTTATTTAACTAGGGGCATAGCTATAGGGCATGAGTAGCAGCCATATCCGGGCCAAAGTGCCAGAAGGAATGTAAGAAAACACTGGTGTTATAAATGGCACATGGTAGATAGGGGCCCCTGACTAGTGATGGACGAAAATTGGCCGGGACCGTTTGCGAATGCGATCGCGCGAATGCGATCAAATGTTCGCGAACCGGATGTTCACAGCGGGCACCATTCACTTTAACCCCTTCAGGACACAGCCTTATTTCACCTTAAGGACCAGGCCATTTTTTGCAAATCTGACCAGTGTCACTTTAAGTGCTGATAACTGTAAAACACTTTGAATTATCCAGGCCATTCTGAGATTATTTTTTCGTCACATATTGTACTTCATGACACTGGTAAAATGAAGTCCAAAAAATTATTTTTTATTTATAAAAAAATACCAAATTTACCAAAAATTTATAAAAAATTGCAAATTTCCAAGTTTCAATTTCTCTACTTCTATAATACATAGTAATACCTCCAAAAATAGTTATTACTTTACATTACCCATATGTCTACTTCATGTTTGGATCATTTTGGGAATGATATTTTATTTTTTGGGGATGTTACAAGGCTTAGAAGTTTAGAAGCAAATCTTGAAATTTTTCTGAAATTTTTAAAAACCCAATTTTTAGGGACCAGTTCAGGTCTGAAGTCACTTTGCGAGGCTTACATAATAGAAACCACCCAAAAATGACCCCATTCTATAAACTACACCCCTCAAGGTATTCAAAACTGATTTTACAAACTTTGTTAACCCTTTAGGTGTTCCACAAGAATTAATGGAAAATAGAGATACAATTTCAAAATTTCACTTTTTTGGCAGATTTTCCATTTTAATAATTTTTTTCCAGTTACAAAGCAAGGGTTAACAGCCAAACAAAACTCATTATTTATGGCCCTGATTCTGTAGTTTACAGAAACACCCCATATGTGGTCGTAAACCGCTGTGCGGGCACACGGCAGGGCGCAGAAGGAAAGGAAGGCAGGTTTTACTGGACTGTTTTTTTTGACACCATGTCCCATTTGAAGTCCCCTTGATGCACCCCTAGAGTAGAAACTCCAAAAAAGTTACCCCATTTTAGGAACTACGGGATAGGGTGGCAGTATTGTTGGTACTAGTTTAGGGTACATATGATTTTTGGTTGCTCTATATTACACTTTTTGTGAGGCAAGGTAACAAGAAATAGCTGTTTTGGCACCGTTTTTATTTTTTGTTATTTACAACATTCATCTGACAGGTTAGATAATGTGATATTTTTATAGACCAGGTTGTCACGGATGCGGCGATACCTAATACGTATACTTTTTTTTTATTTATGTAAGTTTTACACAATAATATCATTTTTGAAACAAAAAAATAAATCATGTTTTAGTGTTTCCATAGTCTGAGAGCCATAATTTTTTCAGTTTTTGGGCGATTACCTTGGGTAGGGTATGATTTTTGAGGGATGAGATGACGGTTTTATTGGCACTATTTTGGGGTGCGTGTGACTTTTTGATCGCTTGCTATTACACTTTTTGTGATGTAAGGTGACAAAAATGGCTTTTTTTACCCCTTTTTTTTTTTTTTTTACGGTATTCACCTGAGAGGTTAGGTCATGTGATATTTTTATAGAGCAAGTTATTACGGATGCTGCGATACCTAATATGTATACTTTTTTTTTATTTATGTAAGTTTTACACAATAATATCATTTTTGAAACAGAAAAAAAATCATGTTTTAGTGTCTCCATATTCTGAGAGCCATAGTTTTTTCAGTTTTTGGGCGATTATCTTAGGAAGGGTCTAATTTTTTGCGGGATGAGATGACGGTTTGATTGGCACTATTTTGGGGTGCATATGACTTTTTGATCGCTTGCTATTAAACTTTTTGTGATGTAAGGTGACAAAAAATTGTTTATTTAGCACAGTTTTTATTTTTTATTTTTTACAGTGTTCATCTGAGGGGTTAGGTTATGTGATATTTTTATAGAGCCGGTCGATACAGACGCGGCGATACCTAATATGTATACATTTTTTTTTATTTATGTAAGTTTTACACAATAACAGCTTTTTTAAAACAAAAAAAATGATGTTTTAGTGTCTCCTTATTCTGAGCCATAGTTTTTTTTTTTTTGGGCAATTGTCTCAGGTAGGAGCTCATTTTTTGCGGGATGAGGTGACGGTTAGATTAGTACTATTTTGGTGGGCAAACGCCTTTTTTATTGCTTGCTGTTGTACTTTATGTGATGTAAGGTGAGAAAATAATTGTTTATTTAGCACAGTTTTTTTTTTTTTTACGGTGTTCATCTGAGGGGTTAGGTCATGTGATATGTTTATAGAGCCGGTCGATACGAACGTGGCGATACCTAATATGTATACTCTCCCCCCCCTCTATTTTTTACCAATTTTTTTTTACTTTATTTTGGGAAAATTAAGTTTTTGTTTATTTTTACCTGAAACTTGTAATTTTTTGGGGGGGGAAACTTTATTTTTTCAACTTTTCTTTTCACTTAATTTTTTGTCCCACTTTGGGACTTGAACTTTTGGGGGTCTAATCCTTTACAATGCATTCCAATACTTCTGTATTGGAATGCATTGGCTGTATGAGTTATACTGTGTGTATTACTCATACAGCTTCCGGCCTGTGCGATCCAGGGGGCTGGATCTCACAGGCTCGTCACTGGAAGGGGACCCGATGGCACCGCCGATCGCCACCGCAAACCACAGGTAAAGCCACAAACTGCAGGTCTGAATTGATCTGCGGTTTGCGGCGATCGCCGACACGGGGGGTCACGGGACCCCCCTTGCATTTAGCCAAGGTGCCTGCTAAACGATTTAAGCAGGCACCGGGTTCCGATCACCGCCCGCCAGGTGGCGGTGATCGGAAATACACAGAACGTACCCATACGCCCTGTGTCCTTAATTACCGGGACATCAGGGCGTACCGGTACGCCCTATGTCCTGAAGAGGTTAATGGCAGGCGAACCTTAAAAACCTTCAGCTCATAGTTGCAGCCACTAAATACTTAGAAGTGTACAAATAGTCCCACAACATGGACAGTGACATACTATAGGGGAATTAATGACAAAAATTCCAACAAAAAATATGTGTCTTAATCAGGGAACATTTTTATGCATCTTAAAGGGAAATTCTCTGAAATGTGCCCTGTTGGAGCCTAGACAAATTATATTTTAGGCCACGGGAGTTCGGGCCTTAAAAATTAGGCATTCACCTGACATGAATAAATTCTGACTATGTGGCCGGAGGTACATTATGCAGTCAATGGATAAAAATTTTACTGCAGGCCAGTACAAATACAGGTCAAATACATGTGTTTAAAAGAACTAAAAATATAAAATTGGATTAAAAACATGGCTAATGAAATCCCCCCTCTTGAAAAAACCCATAATGATAATAGTTTAAATTCGATAACACGTGGTCGTCACTGGTGTCGAATTCCTCAGAGGCCGCAACAATTATTCATTCACCGTACAGAAAAGAAGTAAGTATGTGGCTGGAGGTAGATTACACGGTCATTGGATATCAATTTTACAGCAGGCCAGTGGACTTACTACCGGCCCCAAAAAATATGCATTCAGCATACATAAAAGAACAAGTAAGTATGTGGCTGGAGGTAGATTACACAGTCATTGGATATCAATTTTACAGCAGGCCAGTGGACTACAGGCCCCAAAAATTATGCATTCAGTGTACAAAAAAGAACAAGTATGTGGCTGGAGGTAGATTACACGGTTATTGGATATCAATTTTACAGCAGGCCAGTGTACTACAGGCCCCAAAAATTATGCATTCAGCGTACATAAAAGAACAAGTAAGTATGTGGCTTGAGGTCTATTAGACGGTCAATGGATATCAATTTTACTAAAGGCCAGTACAAATACAGGTCAAATACATACCGTATGTTTAAAAGATCTAAAATTATAAAATTGAATTAAAAACATGGCTAACGAAATCCCCCCTCTTGAAAAAAAACCCTAGTCATAATAGTTGAAACACGTAGTTGTCACAGGTGTTAAATTTCTCTGAGGCCCAAAACATTAGGCATTCAATGGACAGAAAAGGCCATTTATTCCGCTGTATTTACCTAAGACAGGGACCATTATTTGTTCTGGGGTGTGGCGGATATTTGTGGGCTGTCATGAGGAAATTCAATTAAACGTGGTCGTCACATGTGTTGAATTCCTCCGAGATCCATGCCTCATTCATTTTTAGAAATGTGAGGTAGTTCTCACTGTCGTGAGCTAGGCGAGTGCGCTTATCGGTCACGATCCCACCTGCTGCGCTGAACGTCCTTTTGGACAGGACACTGGACGAGGGGCAAGCCAAGAGTTCCATGGCAAATTGTGCCAGCTCTGGCCAGAGGTCAAGCTTGCACACCCAATAGTCCAGGGGTTCCTTGCTTCTCAGTGCGTCCACGTTAACCCTATGTAGTCGGACACCTGACGGTCTAGGCATTCGTTAAAGCTGGATCCGGAGGACGGCTGTCGATGGGTTGGCTGCAAGAATGATCTCATATCCAAAGTGAGCAACACATCTTCAAACAGCCCTGTACTTGCAGGTGCTGTTGGATTGGTACCCGCGACTGTTTCTCTGTGAGTGAAAATTCCTCTGAACGCGCCCGCAAAAGCAGAATGCAGCATTTCTTGAAGCAAGGCCTGGAAATGATGCATTCTGACAGCCCTCTGTAATGCTGGTAACATTTTGTGTTTGTACCGGGGCTCTAAGTACGTTGCCACCCAGTACTGGTCCTTGCCCTTTATGCTTTTTATACAGGGGTCCCTCTTCAAACACTGAAGCATGAAGGCCCCCATTTGCACTAAACTGGAAGCAGTGGAGTGGCCTGGCTCCTGCTCATCGTCCAGGAAAATTTCATCCTCGGTCTCCTCCCCCCAGCCACGAATAACACCAGGGATCCCAGAAAAGTTTAAAGCATCCTCCGCCCCGGCACCATCCTCCTCTGACTCCCCTTCAGACTCCTGTTGACTTGTCTCAGATGGAGTAGCCCCCCCCCGGGAATTCATCCAGCATTGCGACTTCCTCATCTTCCTGCTCCTGCTCCTCGACGGCTTGATCAATGACACGACGCAATGCACGCTCCAGAAAGAAGGCGTAAGGTACGGTATCACTGATGGCGCCCTGGCTGTGACTGACCAGTTTGGTGATCTCATCAAATGGCCGCAGGAGTCTGCATGCATCACGCATGAGCAGCCACCTGTGCGGTGAAAAAAAAACAAGCTCCCCAGAACCTGTCCTGCCGCAGAGTTCGTACAGGTAGTCGTTCAATGTACGTTTCTGCTGGAGCAGCGTATCAAGCATATACAAGGTGGAGTTCCAGCGCGTCGGGCAGTCACAAAACAGATGTCTGATGGGCAGGTGGTGTCGTCGCTGAACGTCAGCAAGACGAGCCATGGCCGTGTAAGATCTTCTAAAATGGACAGAGATTTTCCTGGCCAGCCGCAAGATGTCCTGGACAATTTGGCAACAAATCGCTGCACAACTAAGTTCAGGACATGTCCCATGCACGGCACGTGTGTCATTTTGCCCTGTTTCAGTGTGCTCAGCAGATTGGCACCGTTGTCGCACACGACTTTACCAACTGTCAAATTGAGCGGGGTTAGCCACTGATCGTTCTGTGACCGCAAAGCTGAAAGGAATGCAGGACCAGTGTGGCTTTTGGCTTCCAGGCACAACAGTTGCAGCACAACATGGCAACGTCTCACCTGGCACGTCTAATAGGTTCTGGGGAGATTGGGTGGTGCAGTGGAAGAGGCGGTAGCAGTGGAAAAGGAGGATTCAGCCGAGGAGGAGACGGAGGATGGAGTAGGAGGAGGAGAAGAGGCAGGCCTGCATACAATCCGTGGCGGTAGCACCAAATCCACACGGGTGCCACGGGTTGCATGCTTGATGGCCGTCAGAAAGTTCACCCAGTGGGCAGTAAAAGTTATGTACCTTCCCTGCCCGTGTTTGCTAGACCACGTGTCTGTGGTCAGATGTATCTTGACACTGTGTGCCAGAGATACATTCACTTGCTGCTGAACGTGGCCATATAGCTCAGGAATGCCCTTCTGGGAGAAATATTTCCTTCCGGGGACCTTCCATTGCGATGTGCCAATGACTACAACTTTTCTAAAGGCCTCTGAGTCCACCAGTTTATGTTTAATCATATTTTATTTAATGATTTTCATAAGATTAAAGTATACAATACAGCAAAGGAATGCCTTTGAATTAGGCGCTCCGTATTAAATTATGATAATTCCGATACATGACAGTACATCATTAAGTACACGAGTAAGGCTACTTTCACACTATCGTTCGGGGCTCCGCTTGTGAGCTCCGTCTGAAGGGGCTCACAAGTGGCCCCGAACGCATCCTTACTGCCCTAATGCATTCTGAGTGGACGCGGATCCGCTAAGAATGCATCAGTCTGGCAGCGTTCAGCCGTGCGGAGGCAAACGGATCCGTCCAGACTTACAATGTAAGTCAATGGGGACGGATCCGTTTGAAGATGACACAATATGGCTCAATCTTCAAACGGATCCGTCCCCCATTGACTTTCAATGTAAAGTCTGGACGGATCCGTCTGAACTACTTTTATACTTAGAATTTTTTCTAAGCTATAATGCAGACGGATCCGTTCTGAACGGATCCAAACGTCTGCATTATAGGAGCGGATCCGTCTGTGCAGACAGCAGACGGATCCGCTCTGAACGCTAGTGTGAAAGTAGCCTAAAGTGTATGACAATACCAATTCTAACATATCATGGTACAATCCATCAACCAGTTTGTCATCAGATCATTGGTATAAGTCAAAATAAAGACTAGGAGACAGAGTAAAGAGTGAGACAAGAAAAGAAGAAGGGGAAAAGGCTAAGAAAGAAGGAGGGGGGAAGGGGGAGGAGAGAGGTAGAGGGAGGGGGAAAGGGAACAAATATATCTCCATTACAAGGAGAGATTCACGATATGGTGTTTTCAGCACAACATGAAACATATTATACCGCTAGAAGAGAGAGGAAGTCAGAAGATTCTAATGCATTAACCCAACATGCCCAGATCTTGCAGTATTTAGTAGACAAATCAGATGCTTCAGCCGAAATCTCCTCCATCCTAGCTATCTGTTGCATTTCTTGGAACCAATCCCTCATAGTGGGTACATGTGTTGAACGCCAGTATCTAGGAATCACTGTTCTAGCGACCGTAATAAAGAATCTTAGCAGGGACCCTTTTTGGGATGATACAGAACCTGGAAGGATGGAGAGGAGCGCTATTTGAGGAGAATCGTCAACTTGTTTTGGTGAGATTTTATTAAAGGCTTTAAATACTGAATCCCAAAAGGGTTTAATTAAGTCGCATCCACACCAAACATGAAGCATCGTACCTCTTTCCCTACAACAGCGCCAGCAAAGCTCCAACACTGAAGGGAAGATTCTATGAAGTCTAACTGGATATCTGTACCAACGGGATAAGATCTTGTAATTCTTTTCTTGGGCGGCACAAGCCATAGAAAGCTTATGAGAGTATAGGAATGCTTTTTGACGATCAGCTTCTTCTATGACAATACCTAAATCTGATTCCCAGACACTAATAAAATTAGGTCTGTCCTTGTGAGAGCCTGTTAGAAGAATCTGATATAAATGGGAAATTAGGTGAGTCGGAGGAGAGGATACCGTGAACAACTTTATTAATGTCCCTAACAGTCTGTCCCTGCTCCACACAGTAACCTCTCCCTACACTGGCAAAAGACTGAATGTAAAATGGTGGCCTGATCGGGTTTATTTATAGGGTAGGGGGTATGTTCATGTGCTGAAACATCTCAACTGGCGCGTTCGTCGACCCAAAAGGCATAACCAGATTCTCAAAATGACCCTTGAGCGTATTGAAGGCCGTTTTCCACTCATCCCCTTCCTTGATTCTGATCAGATTGTAGGCCCCTCTCAAATCCAACTTGGAGAACACCTTGGCTCCAACAATCTGATCAAAAAGGTCGGAGATCAACGGTAGGGGATACGGATCCCGGACCGTAATACGGTTCAATTCCCGGAAATCCAAACAAGGTCTCAGCGATCCATCCTTCTTTTTTACAAAAAACAAACCTACTGCCACCAGAGACTTAAATGGCCTAATATGACCTTTTGCCAAACTCTCGGCGATATACTTTCGCATGACCTCTCTTTCGGGTTGAGAAAGATTGTAAAGCCGAGACTTTGGCAACTTAGCCCCTGGGATGAGATTAACTGGACAATCATAGTCACGATAAGGGGGCAATTCCTGAGCCCCACCCTCCGAAAAGACATCCGCAAAATCTGAGAGATACTGAGGTAAAGCCATAGTGGACACACCAGAGATAGATGTGCCAAGACAATTATCCGAACAAAATTCACTCGAACCAATGATTTGTCTTGCTTGCCAATCTATAATTGGGTTATGTTTAGTCAACCATGGTAACCCCAAAACTATAGGAGCCGGCAAATCCTTCATGACAAAACAAGACATAATCTCAACATGTGAATCACCCACCATTAAGTGAATACCATGAGCAATATGAGTGAGACTCCTTTGAGAAAGAGGGGAAGAATCAATTGCAAAAACCGGAAATCTCTCTTTCTAAGGTACAGGTACTTAGGCCCAGATTTTGAAGAAAAAGAAAGTCAATAAGGTTTACCCCAGCACCACAGTCAAGGAATACTTCAACAAAAGCTGGAAGGAGAAAACGGGTATTACAGGGAGCTTGCATACCTGCTTGCTCCACCACACCATTCACGCTACCAAGAGTCAGGAAAGTTTTTTTTTTCTTTTTCTCATCAACATGCAGTTTAACAAAAGGACAAGCAAAAATAAAATGACCACTTTTCCCACAGTAGTAACATAGTTTATGCAATTTCCTAAAGTCTCTACTACCAGAACGGAAAGAAACCTGACACAGCTGCATGGGTTTCTCCCCTACCCCAGAGTTACCTGTAACATCACCCTGGGGAGCAGTAGAGACGAAACCACTCACAGAAGGGATCCCTTGCGCGGAGGGAGCCCTACACCTTTCTCTAATATGTCTATCTAACCATATTGTCAAAGACATAGCATTCTCCAAAGAATCTGGGTACTCATGAAAAGCAAGGGCATCTTGCAATCTCTCAGATAACCCCTGACAAAACTGACTACGTAACGCGGGGTCATTCCACTCTGACTCGGTAGCCCATCTCCTAAACTCAGCACAGTAAGCCTCTGCAGTATGTTCACCCTGTAATAAATTACATAATTTCGATTCCGCCATCGAGACCCGATCTGGGTCATCGTAGACCAATCCCAGGGCCTCAAAAAATTCTTCCACCGACCAGAGGGCCCGAGAACCGGGCGGCAGAGAAAAGGCCCAGGATTGCGCGTCCCCTTTAAGCAGAGAAATGATTATACCTATCCTCTGACTCTCATCACCTGACGACGATGGACGCAACCGAAAATACAATTTGCATGACTCTCTAAAACGGATAAAGTCATTCGTACCCCCTGCAAATCTTTTTAGGCTCCCCACAAATTTGACCTGCACCTGATGCCAGAGCATTCTGACACCATGTGACCGAATTACGCAAATCCGCAACCTCTAGGGATAATCCCTGCATGCGCTCAACTAGCGCATCAATTGACGCCATCACAAAACCGCTGAGCAATGACAGTCAAAGTATTGGCGGGTTATAATGTCACGGCGGACAGGATCTCAGATACACAGATAAACCAACCAACAAGTTTCTAGGCGAGAAGCTGGGGATCAGGTCACCTCCTAGCAAATCCCTAACTGCTCTCCCTATTCTGCTTTGCCCACATTCAGACCTTGAAGGTAGGAATAATGTGTCCTCGTGCCTGGGCTGAGAATACCCTAGAATCCCTGAGATGGTGAAAGGGGAAAAGGGGCAGTCTGCTCCCTCAGAACCAGGAGGGGACAGACGTAACTCAAACAGCCTAGACAGTAAACCACAAAAAACAGAAACCAAACTTATCTTATCTGAGCCGGAACAGACAATCCTTCCTTCCTTGCTTCCAAGGCCAGACTGATCTCTATAACCCGCACGGAACACTGGGAGTGAGTGTAATTTAAACCAATGACCCCACCCAGTGCACCTGAAGGGAGGCGGATCCAGCATGACTCCAAAACAAAACAAAAACTAAACACGTGCTTCCAATCTGGCCGACCTCCGCACATAGTCAGAGCAGGGCATGACATCAGGTATTCCAAAGGTATTAAAGCAAAATAGAGGTGAAATTTCAAAATTTCAAATTTTTTGCAGATTTTCCATTTTAATCAATTTTTTCATGGAACACAGCAAGGGTTAACAACAAAACAAACCTCAATATTTATTACCCTGTTTCTGCAGCTTGCAGAAACACCCCATATGTGGTTGTATACCGCTGTTTGGGCACACGACAGGGCACAGAAGGCAAGGAGCACCATATGGTTTTTGGAGGGCAGATTTTGCTGGAATGGTCTTGGGGCACCATGTTGCATTTGAAGAGACCCTGAGGTTCCCCCACAGTGAAAACCACCAAAAAGTTACTACATTTTGTAAACTACACCATGTTAGGTGTACTTCACTCAAGAGGTGTTTCATAGAATTTTTAATACTTGGGTGTGAAAATGAAAAATATATATATTTTTATTTGCATAATAATTGTGCTTTAGGCCCAAACTTTCTTTTTCACAAAAGATAACAGGAGAATATCCCCCACAATTTGCTACTCACTTTCTCCTGAATACAGTAACACCCCAACTGTGGTCATAAACTGTTATTTGGGGATACGCCAGGGCTCAGAAGAGAGGGAGAGGCATCTGGATTTTCTAACATGGAATTTTCTGTCAGGGTTTTTAAGAGCAATAACTTTTTTTTTTTGTTGTTGTTGAATGAGCTGTGTGAGGGCTTATTTTGTGCGGGACAAGCTGTAGTTTTTATAGGCACCATTTTGGGGTACATTTAGCTTTCTGGTTGCTTTTTATCTCATTTTTTGGGAGGTGAAGTCACACAAAAAACTGGTGTCATTTTTCTATTTTTTTTTATACCATTTACTTGATGGGGTAGATAATGTGATATTTTTATAGATCCGGTCATTACTGACGCAACGATACCAAATATGTCTATTTTTATTTTTACATTTCACACAATAAAAATCATGTTTTTGTGCTGACATTTTCTTTCATTTCCATATTTTTTTAATTTTTCTGTCTATAGTCTCGTGTGAGGGCTTGATTTTTGTGTAACGAGGTGATGTTATTATTGCTACCAATCTGGGGTACATACAACTTTTTGATTGATTATTATGTTTTTTTGTGAGGTGACTAAAAAAGCTGTTTTGGCATAATTTTTATTATAATTTTTTTACACCGTTCACTTGATGGGATAGATTATGTGATATTTTTGTGGCGATACCAAATATGTCTATTTTATTAAATTTTTTTCCGTTTTACACAATAAAAGCATTTTTAGAAAAAAAATCATGCTTTTGTGTTGCAATTTTCTTAGAGCCATCATTTTTTTAATTTTCTGGCTATGGTCTTGTGTGGGGGCTCAATTTTTGTGGGATGAGGTGACGTTTTTATTGCTACCTTTATGTTTTTTGGGAGGTGAGCTAACTAAAAAAATCTGTTTTGGCGTAATGTTTATATTTTTTTTTACGGTGTTCACCTGATGGGGTAGATCATATGATATTATGATAGAGATAGTCGTTGTGGATGCGGTGATACCAAATATTTTTAACATTTTTGGTATCTTCTATTTTTAACATTTTTTAAATAACAGATTTGGGGGGAAAAAATTTTTATGTGAAACTTTTTTTAATTTTTTCAAAACACTATTTTTTTTAACTTTTTTATTTTTTATTTTACACTTTGTGTCCCCCATAAGGTCATATAAGACCTCTAGGGGACATTTAACTTAGTTTTTTTAATCTATTGATTTCTCCTGTAACTGGGACTGACATAGTAGCCCCAGTTACACTGGAAATACACCCCCTAGAGAGGCTGTATAGCATAGTACTGCACTGTACAGCCTCAGTGCAGGGCAGATCGTGGTCTATGGAAGACCTGTCAGCTCCTGCACTTCCCCGGCCTCGGCGGTCACATGACCACTGGGCCGGGACAGGATGCGGCATAGTGCTTGCTGATCTGTATACAGCGATCTAGAAGGCAGGGACATACAGGAACGGTCCCTGCCTTCTCTCTGGGGTGTCTTGCTGTCACTGACAGTGGGCCCCCTGCTTGGCAGCTGCATGATTAGCATGCAGCTGCCATCTCTGAAAGGACGTTCCAGAACGTCCATTCAGAGATAAACCGACCGCCCAAGGATGTTTATAGTTAATGGGCGGTCGGGAAGTGGTTAAAGAGGACCTTTCACCACTCCTGACATGCCTGTTTTAATAGCTTCCTGCATTCCCCATGTAATAATAATTCTGGAGCATCTAGTCGTATGACTCTATGTTGTGTGATTCCTTTATTATTTCCACAAGAAGTTATGAAATAATTACTAGAGGTCTGCAGTAAGGGTACAGAAGGGAGGTAACAAGTTGGGGTGTGTACCTGCACAGTCTGAAAATGGCAGCACTGATGGGATAGAGTGAGTCTGTGCAGGTACACAATCCCAACCGGTTACCACCCCTCTGTACCATTACTGCAGACTGCTAGTTACTCATTTATAACTTCTAGTAGAAATAATAAAGGAATGGCACAACATAGAGCAATAAGGCCCCTTTCACACGGGCGAGAATTCCGTGCGGGTGCAATGCGTGAGGTGAACGCATTGCACCCGCACTGAATCCGGACCCATTCACTTCAATGGGGCTGTGCACATGAGCGGTGATTTTCACGCATCACTTGTGCATTGCGTGAAAATCGCAGCATGCTCTATATTGTGTGTTTTTCACGCAACGCAGGCCCCATAGAAGTGAATGGGGCTGCGTGAAAATCGCAAGCATCCGCAAGCAAGTGCGGATGCAGTGCTATTTTCATGCAAGGTTGCTAGGTGACGATCGGGATGGGGACATGGTTATAAGGGAAAATAATAGCATTCTTAATACAAAATGCTAAGTAAATTAGGCATGAAGGGGTTAAAAAATTTAAATAAATTCACCTCATCCACTTGTTCGCGCAGCCCGGCTCGTCTTCTTTCTTCTTCTTTGAGGACCTGGGAGGAAAAGGACCTTTGGTGACGTCACTGCGCTCATCACATGGGTGATGGATCATGTGATGAGCGCAGTGACGTCACCAAAGGTCCTTTTCCTCCCAGGTCCTCAAAGAAGAAGAAAGAAGACTAGCCGGGCTTCACGAACAAGTGACTGAGGAGAGTTTAATTTTTATTTTTTATTTTTTTAACCCCTCCATCCCTAATTTACATTCTGTATTAAGATTGCTATTATTTTCCCTTATAACCATGTTATAAGGGAAAATAATAAAATCTACACAACACCGATCCCAAACCCAAACTTCTGTGAAGAAGTCCGGGTTCGGGTCTGGGTATCAAACATGCCGATTTTTCTCACGCGCGTGCAAAACGCATTAAAACACTTTGCACTCACCCAGAAAAATCACGCATTTTCCCGCAATGCACCAGCAACGCCCGTGTGAACCCAGCCTAAGACTAAATGCTTCAGAATTGTTATTACATGGGGGATGTAGCTATTAAAACAGGCATGTCAGGCATGGTGAAAGGTCCTCTTTAACACCTGTTCGGATGTTTAAGATGGGTAGGATTCCCAGATGCAGATTTTTTACATATCTTATGGTACTGCTCAGAGCTGCAGAAGTTTTGGAAATCAGCGACGGATTTGCTTTTGGATGTGGTAAACTGTCCGGTGCCTTTTACTCTCAAGATGCGTATTTTGGGAATTATGGAGAAAGACCAGTGGCCATACCATACACAGCTTTTTTTGCATAACTCTTTCTAGCTCGTAAATTGGTAGCGCTGAGGTGGATGGCTAGGTGTCCTCCATCTATTCTTCAATGAAGTAATTTAGTCAATACGGTTATTTTATATGATAGAATTGTGTATAAAAAAAAATAAACCATAGGATAACATTTCACAAGGTCTGGGATCAATGGTGCCAATCTCTACTAATAGTCTACACACAAAGAGGTTTTGAACAATCTTTAGCTTTTATACAACATTATCCCTCTGGTCACTGATTTGTCAGCAGCTTCTGTACCACACAGGCATCTCTCAGAGGGCTATCCATACACATTTGCATATGAGATTTTACAAGTGTTCATGAGATATACTTTTATGGTAAACGACTATATTTCATACTGGATACTTTATGATTGTGACTTTGGCTAAGTATAATGCCATAATCTCTTTTATGCTACAGTACTGCTGGGTGCATGTGCTTATATTATATTGCTCTTATTTACATGTATTATTGCTCTACTTTGTTGAAATCAATATGTTTTATTCTTCAATAAAACAAGTTTAAAAATTACTTTAATGCTTCTTTTCATGGCCTATATTGAAGAAGGAGTAAAGAATGATATTTTTCTGGTGACAGTAATGCCTTAAATAGGAGTATAAATAGTACTTGTATAAATCCTAATGAAAAAGGAAATACATTGTCGTAAGATCATTGAGTATTTAGAAGAGGGAGGATGTCTCGGCCCAGTCATTAATCAGATCATGTAAATGGATTATACAACCTGTCATAACTATTTGATTTGTACATTATTTATGGGCACGCCTATTTAAATATGCAACGATCAGCAATAACATTAAAGGGTAACTGTCATGTTTTCATCAAAAAATCTATTTTAGCATATGTTACTGCTGCAGCAGAATTATGCATAAAGCAATCTTTCGTTTCTTCACATGCCACTGTTTTCCTTGAGTTTTTCCCTTAGTTACGGCTGTTTAAACATTTACAATATGAGGACCTTCTCAAGATGGCTCCTCTGCCAGTTCTGAGGCCAAAACTGCTTTTCCTCACTTCCCATACACACTTGCTGTAGCCAGCAGCTCCATGCCAGCCAATCATATTGGATTACTGAGAGACATGCCTCCTCACTCTGAAGCCTAATGCAGGCGTGCAGTGTGAAGGACCGTCCCTCCATCTTCCTGTCTTCTTAGCCATAGACAGACAAGCCATAGAAACTGTCTTTTAAGGGAGTAGTGGAAAGGGACAGAGGACATTAATTAAAGCTGTTATTATAAGGTAATTACAGATCGTTTGACAATCATTGACAGACTAACTCAGGTATACATGCTTAGCTCTAATAAACTAGCAAATAAAATAAAAATATGACAATTACCCTTTAAAACCACCTCCCTAATGCTTTGTACACCTCCTTTGTGCTGGCAAAACAGTTCTGATTTAATGAAATTTGGACTCCACAATACCTCTGAAGGTGTTCTGTAGTATCAGTTATCAGTCCTGTTATGTAGTGAGGCCTCCAAGGTCCAGACTTGTTTTTCCAGCACATCCCATGGACGTACCATCAGGTTGAAATGTGGGGAATTTGGAGGCCAAGTCAACACCTTGAACTTTATTGTGTTCCTTAAAACATTCCTGAACAATTTTTGCATTGTGGCCGGGGACATTATCCTGTTGAAAGCAGTCACTGCCATTAGAGAATAGCACTGCCATGAAGGGGTGTACTTGTCCGTACAATGTTTAGGTAGCTGCACAGTCCAAATGAATGCCAGGATCCAAGATTTATCAGCAAAATCACCTTTCTTGTTTTCTCATAGTGCATTCTGGTGCCATATTTTTGCTAGGTAACTGGCCACCATGAGCCATTGGAGCAGGCCACCTTCTTCCATTCTTCCATGGACCAATTATGATTCTGAAGTGCTTATTGTAGGTACTTTAAGGAGGTCCTCTTATGTTCTCTAGTACTGCAGCCTAGCTGACACCCCAGCTGGCCATGTTAGCATAATAACTCAGCAGTGCTGTTGCAATACCCCAGAATAGGCTACTTGCAAAGTTGTTTTTGTTATTTAATATTTTTTTATGTTTTGCACCTATATAGTTCTGTATGGATCAGTCAGGTTTACCAATACTAAGTTTGCCCTTTTTAGGAGGATAGGAGATTGACCTAGGTCCACCCCTAATTTATTGTCATTCTACTGTTAGCTGAGGAAGAGAGAGGAGCTCAGTAAATGTGCTCAGTTCTTAGAAGACTAGGCTTTGAGTCAAGGCCAGACATATTTTAAAGGGATTGTATGACCAAATATATTGATGACCTGTCCTTAGGATAGGTCATCAATATCTGATCTGCGGGGATCCAACACCCAGCACAATGCGAGCATCGCACTTTGTCTCGGAAGTGCAGTTTAATACAAGTGCTCGCTCCATTTAAGTGAATGGAGTGAGTACTTGTAATTACACTACACTGCTCCCACAGGAGGTGACACGTAGTGAGACTAGGAAGCAGCACTCGCATTGATCGCTGCCTCCTCATCAAACAGCTGATTATTGGGGATGTCAGGTGTTGGACCCCCGCTGATCAGATTTTAATAACCTATCCTGACAATAGGTTATCAATAAATATGTGCAGGCAACCCATTTAATTCTGTAGCCTTCAGCTTGGGAATTACAGACAAGTTTCCAGTCTTAGATTCTGCAGAGAGAAAGAGACTTTGGAAAAATAAAGAGAAGGAGTTGTACAACCTCATTATTACTCATATCTATTTGTAGAAGCCATCTTCTTTTCAACTTCAGATTTTTTTTTATAGTGGGTGTTATGTTTGCTTCCAGAATTTGCTGGAATTTAATTGAATCCATTCTTCTATCTACCCATGAAATGTTACCTGTGCCATTGGTTGCAACACAACCCCAAAGCATGATTGATCCACCCCAATGCATAATGGTTGGAGAGATGTTCTTTTCTTGAAATTCACTGAAATTCAGTGCCCTTTTTTTCTCCAAACATACGTTTACTCATTGTGGCCAAAAAGTTGTAATTTAACCTCAGTCCACAGGACTTGTTTCCAAAATGCAACAAGCTTGTTTAGATGTTCTTTTCCAAACTTCTGATGCTTCATTTTGTGGTGAGGATGCAGGAAAGGTTTCTTCTGATGAGTCTTTCATAAAGAGTCCACCATATTTATACAATTGTCAAACAATGTACCGCAACTTCAGTGTCTGCTAAATTTTCCTGAAGGTCTTTTGCAGTCAAGGAAGGGTTCTGATTTGCTTTTCTAGCTAGCTATCCTACAAGCAGTTTTCTCTGACATTTTTCTTGGTTTTCCAGACCTTCTCTTGACCTCCACAGTCCCCTGTTAACTGGCATTTCTTAATTATATTTCATACTAAGGAAATGGCAACCTGAAAACTCCTTGCTATTTTTTTATAGCCTTCTCCTGCTTTGTGGGCCTCAACCATTTTCATTTTCAGAGTGTTAGGCATCTGTTTAGTAGAACACATGGCTGCTATTTTTTCGGACAAGGTTAGAGAAGTTTTTAAAACTTTGAAATTTGCATTAACTGGCTTTTCTTAATGATGATTGTGTATTTAATGTCTGAGACCTTGGTCAAAGTTATTGGAATGCTCAAATGTCCTTGGATTCCCATACTTTTGCAAGGTACCCCTTTCCTTTTTCACACTGATATTGCTTAAAATGTTGAAAAGTGTGTTTCATTTTTAACTTTATGCCTTTTGTGGGTCATTTTATCTTCAACTTTCTTAATTGTTCAAAGTAACAGTAATTTTGACCAGGAGCGTTAAAACTTTTGCATACCACTGTATCTTTCTAACCCGTTTTTTATATTAAATTATAGAGGAAATCTACAGTCAACTTTGGATTAATTATAAAACTACAGAGTTCTACCCAGAAGGCCCTGTCCTGTGTCTGCTGGACCTGACATGTTTCATAGAATTGTGTTGGTGCCAAGAATATTATAATGAGTGTTTTGTTCATTTCATAGATATCTGATTAGTGAGTTTTATCCAGGGTCTGTTATATGAGGACCCTCACACTGTTATTACAGCTGGACGCCCGCTTATGAGGTATGGCAGGTCTGCTTATGTTTTTCTTTTCTGGTTTATTTTTTCAGTGACCGGTCCAGCCATTAACTTATAAATACTGTAGTAATTAAAAAGAAGAAGAATAGACTGCTATTTTTGACACTTTGACGCACAGCCCATGTATGCTTTCCCCAGGATGAGGGTGACATCACAGAATCTTACAGTATGGACCTCTAACTGTTGCAAAACCCCATTCTCTGTAGTCAAGGCTGAAAAACTGTACAAACCTAATAACTCTCACAGCTGAGGACTTGATATAATTGTATCTAGGCTAAGCAATCCTCTGTAAGCTAAAAAATAAATCTAGACCCATGAGGTATACATTTTACCTGCACTGATATATTACAGCAAACTCTAATATATCAGCAAACTCTCAAAATTCTTAAAGATGTTTTCCGGAAGTTCAATTTTGAATACTACTATTAATATTAATCTTTATTTATATAGCACCATCATATTCTGCAGCACTTTACAATTCAGAGGCAACATGTACAAATCAAAATAAGACATTACAGTATTACAGGCCGATATACTGTACAATTAAAACACAAGGAGCGAGGGCCCTGCTTGGAAGAGCTTACCTTCTCTGAGGAAATGCGGGTGACACAAAAGGTAAAATTGAATGCTTTCTAAAGTGGTCAGCCGTCTTTGAATTAAATCGAGTAATGCAGATGGAGCTGCATGAACTAGTACAGGAGTCAGCAAACTCCAGCATTACAGCTGTTGTGAAACTCCCAGCATGCTTCATTCACTTCTATGAGAGTTATGAGAACAGTCAACCAAGAGTGCATGCTGGGAATTGTAGTTTTAACAATACTGTAGTGCCAGAGATTGCTGATCCCTGAGCTACTGCATTGATTGTGGGGATTAGTGGTGGATAATGGCGGGAAATGGGGAAAAATTGGGAAAAGTCAGTTCAGGAAATATAAGCCTGCCAAAAAATGTGTTTTTAAGGCACATTTAAATCTAAGGAAGTTGGGAATTAACCAGATTGTTAAGGACAGTGCATTCTAGAGAACTGGTGCAGCTTGAGAAAAGTCTTGAAGATGGAGGTGGGAGGTTTAAATTATAGAGGATATTAATCTTACAGTAGATCGCAAGTAGGATGGTAGAAAAAAATTAGGTAGGATATGAAGGGAGGTGCAGCATTGTTGAGATCTTTGTGGGTGAGAAGTTTGTACTGTAATCTGGTGGATGGACAACAATTAAAGTGACTGGACACGGTGGAGGCATTAGAGTAGTGGTTGGACAAAAAGATGGGCCTGGCTGCTGTATTTAGGACAACCTGAAAAGGGGAAAGTTTAGAGAGGGAAAGACTGATTAATCATGAGTAAATGTAGCCAAGACAAGACCCCTACAGATGTGGCATTAAAATAATCAGCATGATAAAACAAACATTATCAAAACATGTTGGCGCCTGTATGTCCTTCAAAGCAGAAGGCTGGGCCAAAAATGGGAGGGCGACCCCCCTTAGCTCCACCCTCTGCCGAATTGGGATAAAAATGAGAGATTTTGGAAAATGACACAATTTCTTTGACAATGGTGGTGTTCCGCATTCTCCCTATCCCCAGGACCAGAAAACAGACTTTTACCAATCCATCTGCTAAGTATAATGACTGTTTCTGTTTTTCTCCCATTTATTTTCAGAACTGTTCCTGCACATCTATGTATTTCTGTTATTTCTTTTCATTTTTCATAATCTAAGTACTGTACATTTTTATTACATTAATGCTGCATCTTTAACCCTTTCCCACATTTTCACATACATGTACGTGAGAGAATGCGGTCTCTTGCTGCATGTACGTGATATGATCGGGCGGGTGCAGGAGCGGCGCCTGGCCGATCAGCATCATGGGCCTGGCTGTTACTGACAGCCGGGCCCCTGCTGTATCCACCAGCATTGCTGTATCCACTGGTGCTGGCGGATTAACCTTTCACATGCCGTGGTCAATGCTGACCGTGGCACGTGTGGGTTTTACAGGTCTGACTCCATGGCCCCCCCCACATTTCTATGAAAGAGGGCCGATGGTTCCTATAACAGGCCCATTGCCTTACACATTGGAGCCTGCTATCTACAGAAGCCTAGGAAATCCAGCCCCCCAGACTTTATCTCTTAGGCAACTGTCAGCATCTTACACTGTAAGATACTGACAGTTCAATGCAGCACAATACAGCATGCATTATATTGCATTAAAACAGGGATCAAACTCTGAAAAGTTGAAGTCCTACAGTAGGACAAAAAAAAAAAGTAAAAAAAGTAAAAAAAAAAGTGTTTTTTTAATAATAAAAAAATTAAAGTTTCAAGAAAAAAAAAGCCCTTTCACCATAAAATTTTGTATAATAAAAAAAAAAACAGACATATTAGGTATCCCCGCATCCATAACGACAGGCTATATAAAAATATCGCATGATCTACCCCCTCAGGTGCCCAAATTATTTTTGTCACCTTACATCACAAAAATTGTAACACCAATTGATCAAAAAGGCATAAGTACCCCAAAATAGTGCCAATCAAACCATCACCTCTTCCTACAAAAAATGAGCCCTTACATAAGACAATCGCCCCCAAAAAAATATTGCTTTCAGAAAATGGAGACACTAAAACATGTTTTTTTCAAAAATCTTTTTATTGTGTAAAACTGAAATAAATTTTAAAAAGTAGATATTTTGTGGTTACCTTGCTCACAAAAAGCATATTATTGAGCGATCAAAAATCATATGTACCCCAAAAGAGTACCAATAAAACTCACTTTATCCCGTAATTTCCAAAATGGAGTCACTTTTTGTTAGTTTTTACTGTAGGGGTTCATCAGGGGGTCTTCAAATGCGACATGGCAACTTAAAATTATCCCAGTGAAATCTGCCGTCCAAAATACATAAGGTGCTCCTTCCGTTTTGCGCCCTGCCATCTGTCCATACAGCAGTTTATTACCACATATGGGGTGTTTCTGTAAACTGCAGAATCAGGTTAATAAATAATGAGTTTTGTTTGACTGTTGACCCTTTCTGTGTTACAGGAAAAATGGCTAAAAATTGAAAATCAGCAAATTTTGAAATTTCACCTCCATTTTTCTTTAACGCTTATGAAACACCTAAAGGGTTAACAAAGCTTTTAAAATCATTTTTTAATAATTTGAGGGGAGTAGGTTCTAAAATGGAGTCCTTTATTGGTTATTTTCTATTATGTAAGCCCCACAAAATGTCTTCATAATTTAATTAGTACATTAAAAAGTAGGTTTGGAAATTTTCTTTAAAAATTTCAAAATTGCGTCTAAAATTCAAAGCCTTTTAATTTTCTAAAAAACTAAATGACATTTACAATTTTTTTTAATAAATAAAGGTAAAATATATTGACTCAAATTTACCACTAACATGAAGTACAATATGTCTCGAGAAAACAATCTCAGAATCGTTTGGATATGTAGATAAGTAAAAGCATTCCAGAGTTATTAACACATAAAGTGAAACATGTCAGATTTGAAAAATGTGGCTTGGTCCTTATGGTGAGAACTGGCTTGGTCTTGAAGGGGTTAATGGTTTGCCTTGTAGCCTGGAACAAGCCCAGTGTGGTTTGTGTTACCATGTGTCTGCAATAAGTGTGGCTAATGCTACTGTGCACCTGTTTGTGAGTGGGGTGATGTGGGGGTTTCTCTGAGCCTCTAATTAATCTGTATATTAATTTAAATATTATAGATGGTTGCAGTGTGTTGGGGTGTGTGAGAGGCTGTGTTGAGGTATGATTTATGTCCAGTATGTGGCCTGTGTGTAGGAGCATGCGAGATTGAGTGTGTGAAATATATTAACCCTTGACAGTCACGTGACTATACCACAGACTGAAACTGAAATATCAGGCTTAGGTAGGTTAGTAAATAGGGGGAAAGACAATAAGTTCAGTTTTGAGTGATTCTGTTTCAGATAGAGAGAGGACATGATGTTAGAGACAGCTGCCAGACAATCGCTGAATCAGAAGAGATTAGTTGCTATCATTAGACACTTTGGTAAGGAAAGTTTCTGTGGAGTGCAAAAGCCATATTGTAAGGGGTCAAGAGGAGAGTTAACAGAGAGGTGGCTTATTAGACAAGAGTATACCAGACATTCCAGGAGTTAAGAGACGAGGGGAGATTAGAGACAGGTTGGTAATTAGCAGCCCAAGTCGGTTAAAGAGATGTTTTTGTTAGCAGTGTGGTTATAACGAAATGTTTAAAGGAGGACGTAAAGATACCAGAAGATAGAAAGAAGTTAAATATTGTAGTTAGGTGAGTAGTGACAGGTGGTAAGAGAGACGGGGGCAGGTTTAAAGGAATAGCATCAGTACTACAGGTAGTCAGTCAAGAGGAACAGAGGAGCCCGGAGATGTCTTCTTCTGGTATAGGGTCCAATGAGGAGAGAGATGAAGTGTGGGAAGGAGGAGAATCTACAGAATGCTGGTTGGGGATTGGGAGATTATTTCCTGCTGTATGTTTTCAAACGCATCTTTGAAATAAGTCTTCAGCACAGAGGTCAGTGATGGGCACGTGCACTTTAGCTATGCGGAAGGAGTGAAAAGTATCAAATGGTCATTTCGGACTATTTGAAAGTGAGTAGATGAGAGAAGTAAAGTCGGCTTGTTTGGCATTGTAAAGGGAAGAGATATGTTCACACCACGGATTTTGAAAATCTGCCTCCAAAAATCAGCTCAGAATCTGCACTAATTTTGAAGTGTTTTTTTTGTGTGCAAATTTTTTTGCCACTTTCATTCGATTTAAATGGGAGATTCAGGACGGATTCCGCACCAAGATAGGGTATGTGTTTCTTTTTTCTGACGCAATATGAACCATGCTGAAAGAAAAACAAGTGCAGCTTACTACTGAAATGAATGAGAGGCTGTTTGGAGGCTTTTTTGGTGTTTATTGTGACTTTGAAAACATGGCAAAATCAGCAACAAAAAACTCAGTATGAATGGCCAATATAGGTTTTAAGCATAAATTATCCTGATCGGTGGGGATCCAACTCCCCACACCCTGTTGAACAGCTGTTTCAAGAGGCTGCAGCACTCCAATCAGTCTCTTATCTATTTATCTACCTATTGCATATCTATGCATGTTATATCTATCTAATATCTATCTTTTTTATCCATCTGTTTTGTTTTTTCACTTACTGGTCATTCTTTCAAGTCATCCGGTTGCAGCATTGTGAGAATACTATATAATTTATCATCATTATATTATTATCACCAGTTCCAAATTGTGCAAACACCAGGAAATGGAAACTATTTCCTTAAAGCCATTTGCGGTAACATGTAGATGACTGGATTTCCTCCAGAGAAGCTGGCATTTTTCTTAAACATTTCTTATCATAGTAATAAGAACCACTCCCTAAAACAGGATTTCTCACCTCTTAGGCTCCATTCACACGTCCGCAATGTGTTTTGCGGATACACGGAGACACGGATCCGCAAAACACGGAAAGCGGCAATGTGCATTCCGCATTTTGCGGACCGCACATTGCCGACATAATAGAATATGCCTGTTCTTGTCCGCAATTGCGGACAAGAATAGGACATGTTCTATTTTTTTGCGGAAACGGAAGCACGGATGCGGAAGTGCGGATCCGCAAATGTGGTTGCGGACAGCACATTCCGTCCCCATAGAGAATGAATGGGTCCGCACCCTTTCCGCAAAATTGCGGAAAGGATGCGGACACATTTTGCGGACGTGTGAATGGAGCCTTACACATACCCCAAGTAATACTTCTGAAAAAATGAGAACATGACAACCTATTTTAGTTAAATATACAATTTTTGTGTAAATATTAGTGTAAATCAAACAACATCATTTTTGTATTTTATTAAGGAGTTGTCCCATAAAGAATATTCTACATTTTTGAAACCAACATCTGGATCTTAATACTTTTGTAATTGCACATAATTAAAAGAAGGGGTGCCAGAACATAATCACTAGAGATGAGTGAATCGAAGTTGACGAAGTGGAGTTCGATCCGAATTTCGCAACGAATCCGAATTTTCTCACGCTTCGTGGTAACGAATCGCATTTTGTTTACTAAAATGGCTGCTGCACGTGTTAGGACATGGAGCAAAAAACTCTGGGAACGAGGGATCACCTACAGTGCCATGCATGCAGACAATCAGCAGCCAGCCAGCCCCTGTGATGTCACAGCCTTATAAATATCCTCAGCCACATTGGATTCTGCCATTTTCCAGTGTGCTTAGTGCAGGGAGAGACGTTAGCAGGCGCTAGGGAAAGTAGTAGGAAAGACTTTATTGTGCTGGAAAAAAAAACTATTTACAGGTTCAGAGAAAGCATAGGGAGGCATCATCCATGCTATAAAAGGAGAACAGGGTGCAATAGGAGAGTGTACAGGCTGGGTAATAGGAGCAATTCTATTACACCTTGCTGCACTTATTGAGGATCCGAATTATACTGCTGCTTTTAGGTTTGCACTAGATAATACCTCTGTAATTCCAGCAAACCTTGTTTGTTATTGGGGTGCAAGTGCTGTGTTGCAGGGTGTATTTATAGTAAATATACATACGTCATATTAACCATTCTGCGGTGCATAAAAAAATTGTTCTACATTCTCTTTTGGGGTGTATTAGTGTAAAATAAAGGACGTCTTATTTGCCGTTCTACGGTGCAGTTACTTTGTACTACAGACTTTTTTGGGGTGTATAAGTGTAGAAAAAGTACATCTTATTTGCCATTCTGCGGTGCAGTTACATTGTACTACAGCCTTTTTTGGGGTGTATTAGTGGGGGAAAAAAAGTATGTTTTATTTGCCGCTCTGTGGTCAAGTTACATTGTTCTCCAGCTTTTTTGGAGTGTATTAATTTCCTTTTAATTTAATTATTATATCTAACAGTATGTCAGACAGACAAGTGACAGGCCCTTCAAAGGGAACGGGCAGTGGGCAAAATGTTTCTGTCGCAGGTAGCAGAAGAAGGAGGGGTGGCAGCAGGAGTCGCATTGAGAGGCCTGAGCTCCCAGTGTCATCTAGCAGTCGTGTCTTGACCAGCAACCCAGCGGTGCTTGAATGGTTGACTCGGTCTACTTCGTTGAAAGTGACATCAGACACCCCCAGCCAAGAGTCGATGGGTTCTTCAGACACAACGCTTAGTTGGCATGGCCCGGGAGCAGGCCCTGTGAAGAAGGGTGAAGAAGGGGCTTCATCATCATCAGGAGAACAGGGTGGCAGCTTGCGTGTGAAGCAGCGGCTGAGCCAGCAAGGTGGTAGCATGGCCGGGAGTCAGCAGGGTGGCAGCAGTGGGGGGTCGGGTGCCAAACCAGCCCGGGGTAGACCTCCCACTTTGCAGGAGACTACCTGCCCAGGAAGTAGCGGTGCAGGGGTTCAAAATGGCCAGGAAACTTTGCATGCACTTCAGCCACTCGTACACTGCAAAGCACACTCTCCTTGAGCTGCATTAGCAGAACAGCATCCCCCAACATAGGCTGGAATTCCACCCTTCATATGTTGGACCGCTTATATGAACAGAGAAAGGCCATAAACAATGGTCAACACAAACTTACTGCTGACCCCCTCTCCACTCCGTCACGGGGGCTCTACTTGTATAAGCTTTTAATAGAACAAGTTCTGTAGACATCTATGTGGAATCAGCTGACGACGGTGTAAAAGGAGTGCGCTTCTTCTTGACGCTAACATCGACCTGTAAGGCTGAGTTCACACTTGAGTTAGTTGGTCAGTTTTGGCCCCGTAATAAGTGAAGTGTGCAGTGATTCTAAGAGCGACGCCTGTCATCTGTGTGTCATACTGACTTACAGTATTGTTTTACTACCACTGCAGACTCCCTATGCGTGTTACTGCAAGGCACAGTGTTCTACACCACTATGCAGGCTCTCTGCAGCCAGGAAATAGCTGTTTTTTTAATGCGGTTCACCACAAATAAATTCTGATTGAATTAAATCTTTTCAGAAAATTTGGCGAACTGACCGAATTGAATTTTTTTAGAAATTCACTTATCTCTAATAATCACTTTTCAGAATATTTGTAATACGATTAAAAACTGGCTTAAAGGCTATATACACCTTTGGGTCCAATTTTTTTTAATGATTGTATTTTACTAATTTAGGGCTAAAAATAATTTTTTCAGTTTTCTATTGGTCTTTATCAAAAGTACTGTCACAAAGGGTTAACTGTTTTTCTAGCTGTGTGAATCCTACTTTCACTTTCACTTTGTGCCAGTCATCTAATAACCCTTATCTCTAAATTACTAAGAGGTCATAAACACTTATTTAAGCCACATTCTTATCAATAAGATAAGGATTGAGATTTGATGAGTGTTTATAAGGTTTGAGAGCAGAGATAAGGAGCACTCAGCTAGCTGTCTGACAGAGCAGGGAAAAACTTTAGATCCTGCTAGTAGAGCATCTCAGCTCTGTACAGAGAAAAGGGTTCCATATTTTTAATAAAGACCAATTGCAAAAATGATTTTTAGCTCATAATGAGGACAATGCACTAATATAAAAATGCCCTCAAAGGTGCACATAGCATTTAAGGGCCATGTTCAGAAAGTTGTGCTCAATGATTCCTATTATGAATGGTCCCCGGTTATAAGTGGTGTACCCCAAGGTTCAGAGCTGGGTCCCCTATTATTTAATTTATTTATTAGTGATATTGACGATGGGATAAATAGCACTGTTTCTATTTTTGCAGATGACACAAAGCTATGTTGTACTGTGCAGTCTATGGAAGATGTCCATAAACTACAAGCTGACACTCTGAGTGTATGAGAGGATACTCTTGGCAAATGATGTTCTACAGTATGTGGATAAATGTAAAGTTATGCATTCGGGTAATAATAATCTACGTGCATCATATGTCCTAGGGGAGGTAACACTGGGAGAGTGACCTGTAGAGAAGTGTGTACTTGTACATTTGGGTGTACTTGTAGATCATAGACTAAATAGCAGGATGCAATGTCAATCAGCTGCTCTTTGGGCCAGCTAGATATTGTTGTGTATTAAACAAGGCATGGACTTGCGGGACAGGGATGTAATATTACCACTTTACAAAGCATTGGTGCTGCCTCATCTGGAATATGCAGTTCAGTTCTGGGCACCAGTTTATAGAAAGAATACTCTGGATCTGGAAAAAGTACAGAGGAGAGCGACTAAACTGATAAGGGGAATTTAGTCTTGAGAAGAGACTTCTAAGGGGAATTTAGTCTTGAGAAGACACATCTAAGGGGGGACATGATTAACTTACATAAATATATAAATGGCTCATACAAAAAATATGGTGAAAAGCTATAACATATAAAAATCTTTTCAAAAGATAAGGGGGCATTGACTCCATCTAGAGAAGAAAAGGTTCAGTTTTTGGTTATTCTTGGTTTCTATTTTTATTTTTTTTGAAGGGGCAGGGGAGGATAATACATTCTCATTGGGAAAGTAAAGCTACTTTTTGTAGGCTGTAGATATCATACTTTTGGGATATTTTTTTCTTTCAAGAACTCTGTAAACTAGATAGCATAGATAAAGGACTACTTCCTGAGGGTAATACAGAGTCAAATCTATTTGATATCCTAACACACAGTGCAAAAGCAGTCTGCAAGTTTGTGTGAAAAGGGGACCTTATTAAAAAAGATATCAACTTTTTGCTAATTTCTGCATGCTAATCACGTAGACAGGAGGGTAGCACAATGAGTCAAAATGGGAATGACAAAGAAATGAAACCTTCATTGGCAACATTTACAAACACATCATAAAATTGCACGCATGATACTATAAAATATTTTCTCATGCAACTTAAGCAAGAAAGTGATCTTGGCAGGAAGCATGACCTAGTGGACTCAAAACCATATTTGCTTTGAATGAATGTAATACATATTCTAAAATGAAAAAAAATGAAATTCATACAAAATCTCAAGGGAACAGTTGACAGGTCAACTCAACTGATCAGGTATTTGAAAATTATGGACCCATGAAGACATATGTGGACAAAATTGTTTGTACCGTTTCCGTTAAAGAAAGAAAAAAACCACAGTGGGCACTGAAATAACTTGAAACTGACAAGAGTAATAATAAATAAAAATTTACAGAAAGTCAGACATTGCTTTCGAACTGTGGTTCGACAGAATAATTTATAAAACAAACTAATGAAGCTGGGCTAGACAAAAATGATGGGACCCTTAACTTAATATTTTGTTGCACAACCCTTGGAGACAATCACTGTGATCAAGCAATTTCTGTAACTCTCAATGAGACTGTCCACAGGTATTTTGGCCACTTTAAAAGAGTCCAATGCTTTGTTCTTAGCCATTCTTGGATGTTTTTAGCTATGAATCATTATTCTGTTAGATGACCCATGACCTGCGACTAAGGCCTCTTTCACACGGGCGTTGCGGGAAAATGTGCGGGTGCGTTGCGGGAACACCCGCGATTTTTCCGCGCGAGTGCAAAACATTGTAATGCGTTTTGCACTCGCGTGAGAAAAATCACGCATGTTTGGTACCCAAACCCGAACTTCTTCACAGAAGTTCGGGCTTGGGTTAGGTGTTCTGTAAATTGTATTATTTTCCCTTATAACATGGTTATAAGGGAAAATAATAGCATTCTGAATACAGAATGCATAGTAGGTGATCAATTGAGGGTTAAAAAAAAAATAAAATAATTAACTCACCTTCTCCTCTTGTTCGCGTAGCTCCCGGTCTCTACTTTACTTCTCAAAAGATGAATTATCGGCTAGGACCTGTGGTGACGTCAGATCACATGCTCCAATCACATGGTCCATCACCACGGTGATGTACCATGTGATTGGAGCATGTGATCTGACGTCACCAAAGGTCCTTTTCACAGCTCCTTTGGTTTAGTTATCCATAGCAACCAATCAGATTCCACCTTTCACTTTTCACAGCTCCTTTGGAACATGAAAGGTGGCATCTGATTGGTTGCTATGGGCAACTAAGTCATTTCTACTTTACATCAGTTTAATAAATCTCTCCCAATGTTCTTTTCTTTGTATGCTTCATTTTTGCGCTTGTGAAAATGTTTGCGTCTGTGAGGTGATGCAACTTGCCAAGAAGCTACAGTTTTGTCTCATCTGTCCAAAAGACATTCTCACAGAAGCTTTGTAGATTGTCAATATGCATTTTGGCAAATTCCAGTCTCAGGTTTTTTATGCTTTGGGTTACTCCTTGGTCGTTTTCAATTAAATCCACTTTGGCTAATTTTCTTTGTAGTCTCCCGAGACAATTCTCTTTAAAACTTCATGATTCCACATTTAGTCTGGTATACACAATGATACCAAACAGCACAGTGACTACTTTTCACCCTTTAAACAGGGAGTCTAAATGATTTGAAGATACCTGTGATGCTGATTACAGGACACATCTTAGTTTAACCCTTTCAGTACTAGGCCACTTTTCACCTTAAATCCCAGGTCGATTTTTGCAAATCTGACATGTGTCACTTTATGTGGTAATAACTTTGGAATGCTTTTACTTATCCAAGACATTCTGAGATTGTTTTCTCGTGACACATTGTACTTCATGACAGTGGTAAATTTGAGTCGATAGATTTCACCATTATTTATAAATTCAAAATGTACCAAAAATTTGGAAAAATTCCCAATTTTCAAAATTTGTATTTCTTTACTTTTAAGACAGATTGTAATACCTCATAAAATGGTTATCAATAAGCATTCCCCATATGTCTGCTTTATGTTGGCATCATTTTGTAAATGTCATTTTATTTTTTTAAGACATTAGAAGGCTTAGAAGTTTAGAAGCGATTTTTAAAATTTTCAACAAAATTTCAAAAACCATTTTTTAAGCACCAATTCATATATAAAGTGAATTTGAGGGGCTTATAAAATGGAAACCACCCATAAATGACCCCATTTTAGAAACTACACCCCTCAAATTATAAAAAAATGATGTTACAAACGTTGTTAACCCTTGAGGTGTTCCACAAGAATTAAAGGAAAATGGAGGTGAAATTTCAAAATTTCACTTTTTTGGTCAATTTTTTATGTTAATCAATTTTTTCTTGCAACACAGCAAGGTTTAACAGCAAAATAAACCTCAATATATATTACTCTGATTCTGCAGTTTACAGAAATACCCCATATGTGGCGGTAAACTGCTCTATGGGCACGTGGCAGTGGTCAGAAGGAAAGGAGCGCCATATGGATTTTGGAGGCAGATTTCACTAGAATGGTATTCAGGCACCATTTTATATTTGAAGAGACCCTGACGTACCCCTACAGTGGAAACCCTCAAAAAGTGACCCCATTTTGGAAAATACACCCCTTAAAGAATATATTAAGGGTTGTACTGAGCACTTTGACCCCCTAAGCGTTTTATGGAATTTGGAAACACTTGGCTATAAAAATGAAAAGTTTAGTTTCTTGCAATAAAATGTTGCTTTAGCCCCAAATTTTTCATTTTCACAATGGGGTAACAGGAGAAAAAGCACCCCATAATTTGTTAACCATTTTCTCCTGAATATGGCAACACCCCATATGTGGTGGTAAACTGCTGTTGGGGCACATGGCAGGAGCGCCATATGGCTTTTGCAGGGCAGATTTTGATGGATCGGTTTATGGGTGCCATTGGTTTTTATTTTTTAAGTAAGTGTCTTATGTGGGGGCTAATTTTTTGCGAGATGAGGTGATGGCTTGATTGGTAACATTTTGGGTTACATAAGACTTTTTGATCGCTTGGTATTTTGTGAGGGAAAAAAATGGCTGTTTTGGCATAGTTTATTTTACATTCACCTGAGGGGCATATAATGTTAGAGAGCATATATAGAGCAGGTTGTTACCGACGCGGCAATACCTAATATGTCTATAATTTTTATTTTTGTTAAGTTTTACTCAGTGAAATTTTCTGAGAGCCCTATTTTTATTTTATTTTTTGGCGATTGTCTTACCATTTTGGGGTACATAAGACTTTTTGATCACTTGGTATTACACTTTTTTTTGAGGCAAGTTGACCAGAAAATTGCTTTTTTGACATTGTTTTTATTTTTTTATGGTGTTCACCAGACAGGGTGGATCATGTGATATTTTTATAGAGCAGGTCAATACGGATGTGGCGATACCTAATATGTCTACTATTTTTTACTCTGGGACTTCAACTTTTGGGGGTCTGATCCCCTATACAATGCATTACAATACTTCTGTATTGTAATTCAGTGGCTGAAAGTGTATTACTCACTGTAAGGCCTCTTTCACACGAGTTTGACGGATTTGGTCCGGATGTGTTGCGGGTTCGTTCAGGGAAACTCACACGAATTTGCTTGCGAGTGCTGTCCGTTTTGTATGCTATTGTGTTGCGTTATTGCGTTTTTTCCACGTCGGTGACATGCGGATTGCATGCGTTTTTTAACGCGCATGAAAAAAACTGAACCATTCTCTTGATTCATCTTTTACTGCAAAGAGATATCAAAACTCCCAGCATACATTATTTTAAAGGAAATGTCCTTTTTTTGGGGGGGGGGGGGGGGGGAATTGGTTGTGTGGCTGGCTTATGTGTTGGGTTATTGTTTGTTTTTTGCAGGACAAATATTTTTCTTTAACCCCTTCAAGACAAAGCTAGTTTTCACCATATGGACCAAGCCACATTTTGCAAATCTGACATGTTTCACTTTATGTGGTAATAACTCTGGAACGCTTTTACTTATATAAGCGATTCTGAGATTGTTTTCTCGTGACATATTGTACTTCATGTTAGTGGTAAATTTGGAGTCAATATGTTTCACCTTTATTTATAAAAAATTCCAAAATTTACAGAAAATGTTTTGAAAAATTCGCAATTTTTCTAAATTTTTATTCTCTGGCTCTCTGACAGACAGTGGTAACGTACAAAATTGTTATTACTTTTTCATTTACCATATGTCTACTTCATGTTTGCATCATTTTGTAAATGTTATTTTATTTTTTTGGGATGTTAGAAGCTTAGAAGTTTAGAAGCAAATTTTTAAATTTTTCAGAACATTTCCAAAACCACTTTTTAAGGACCAGTTCATGTCTGAAGTCACCTTTTGAGGCTTATATAATAGAAGCCACACAAAATTGAAAAACTACACCCCTCAAGGTATTCAAAATTGATTTTACAAACGTTTAAATGTTCCACCAGAACTAATGGAAAATGGAGGAGAATTTTAAGAATTTTGCTTTTTTTGCAGATTTTTCCATTTAGATCCATTTCTGGTGCAACCAAGCATGGGTTAACAGCAAAATAAACCTCAATATTTGTTACCCTGATTCTTAAGTTTACAGAACAGCCCCATATGTGGTCATAAAGTGCTATATGGGGGCACAGCGGGGCTCAGAATGAGAGGAACACTGTGTGGCTTTTGGAAGGCAGATTTCGCTGGAATAATTTTCAAGCACCATGTCGCAATTTGAAGACACCCTGAGGCACCCCAACAGTGAAAAAAAAAACAAAAAGTGACACCCATTATGGAAAGAACACCCCCAAGGAATTTATTCAAGGGGTGCACCTGAGCACTTTGGCCCAATAGCCATTTCATAGAATTTCGAAAGACTTGGCAGTGATATGTCTAAATATGTAATATTTTACAAGAATATCTCGCTTTAGGCCCAAACTTTTCATTTTAACAAGGAGTATCAGGAGAAAATGCACCGCATAATATGTTACCCATTTTCTCCTGAGTACGTCAACACCCCATATGTGGTTGTAAAGTGCTGTATGAGCACACAGCAGGGCTCAGAATGGGAGGAACACTGTGTGGCTTTTGGAAGGCAGATTTCAAGCACGTTGTCGCATTTGAAGACACCCTGAGGCACCCCAACAGTGAAAAATAAAAAAAAAGTGAGCCCATTATGGAAAATACACCCCCCAAGGAATTTTTCAAGGGGTGCACTGAGCACTTTGGCCCAATAGCCGTTTCATAGAATTTAGAAAGACTTGGCAGTGAAAATTAAACATTTCATATTTTACAAGAATATCTCGCTTTAGGCCCAAATTTTTCATTTTAACAAGGGGTATCAGGAGAAAATGCACCCCATAATCTGTTACCCATTTTCTCCTGAATACGTCAACACCCCATATGTGGTTGTAAAGTGCTGTATGAGCACACAGCGGGGTTCAGAATGGGAGGAACACCGTGTGGCTTTTGGAAGGCAGATTTCGCAGGAATAATTTTCAATCACCATGTCGCATTTGAAGACACCCTGAGGTACCCTAACAGTGAAAAAAACCCAAAAGTGACCCCATTATGGAAAATACACCCACCAAGGAATTTTTCAAGGGGTGCACTGAGCACTTTTACCCAATAGCCGTTTCATAGAATTTAGAAAGACTTGGCAGTGAAAATGAAAAATTTCATATTTTACAAGAATATCTCGCTTTAGGCCCAAATTTTTCATTTTAACAAGGGGTATCAGGAGAAAATGCACCCCATAATCTGTTACCCATTTTTTTATGAGTACGTCAACACCCCATATGTGGTTGTAAAGTGCTGTATGAGCACACAGGGGGGCTCAGAATGGGAGGAACACCGTGTGGCTTTTGGAGAGCAGATTTCGCTGGAATAATTTTCAAGCACCATGTCGCATTTGAAGACACTCTGAGGCACGCCAACAGTGAAAAATGCAAAAACGAGGCTCTAGGGGTGCCAGAACATAAAAGGAAATTGAAGAAATGCCTCATTTAATAAAATGACACCTTTCAATGTATTCATCTAGGGGTATAATGGAAATTTTTAAGGTTTTTCTTTTAGTTTTTTTGGGGGGAGCTATTATTGGATTGCCAAATGGAAAAATGCTCAACTGAAAATGTCTTGCCATGGATTAATTAAGAAATTAGTGAAATGGACTTAATGGAGGTGTGATAAACTTGAAAGCACTCTCCAATGCAGAGGCCCGGTTTAGAGGGGCAGGTCTGACAGTAGTGAGTGGTGTCTTTCCTAATCCCTTTAACCAAGCAAACTCTACACCTTTTTTGGAGTCGCCTTTTTTTTTACGGGGGGGGGGGGGGGGGGGAAGTACTCCAGGGAAATGCTGCCCACGTATTATTCTTGATACCCCAAAAGCACTGCTGGATGAAAAACTGCCCTCTCCTTCCTGAACGCCAAAAATCTATTTTTTTATTATTTTTTCCTGAAATTCCAAGAAGGTCCCCCCGTGACCAGCTGTTCTGTGGATGACAAAGGCATTATATAACCTAACACTTTGGTTAGGTACACAGCTAATTTTTTGTACCACACCTTAGATTTTCTTAAAGGCACTGTAGGGCTGTAGTACCTGGTCTGAAAGATCCACTCCACCCATGAACTTGTTGTAATCCTGGATACACACAGGCTTGATGTTCTGCTCTGTGGTTCCTCGGACTGGGACTGGGGTGGACTGAGCTGCATGGATGGTAGTCAACACAAGAACATCCAGTTTGTCCTTGTATTTTAGCAGCATCAAATTTTCTGAGCAAACAGCCCTGCTTTCCCCATGACGCACTGTCTGATCTATAAAGCATTTAGGGAGCCCTTTTTGATTTCTTCTAATTGTGCCACATGTGCCTATGCCTCTGGCAGCAAGGCCCTTCAGGAGAGGGACACTATTGTAAAAGTTGTCCAAATACAGATGGTATCCGTGGTCCAGCAGGGGGTGGACTAAATCCCATACTATCTTCCCACTTATACCCAGAACCGGGGGACAATCGGGTGGCTCAATTTTGGAATCTTTTCCTCGTAAATACGAAAGCGCAATGTATACCCGGATACACTTTCACAGGCCTTATACAACTTCACACCATACCTAGCCCTTTTATTGGGCAGGTACTGGCGGAAATGTAATCGGCCTTTGAAGTGGACCAATGATTCATCCACTGAGAGACATTTTTGGGGGGTATATACTTGACCAAATTTGGAATTGTAGTGGTCAACCACTGGCCTAATTTTACATAGTCTGTCATAACTGGGGTCGCTTGGGGGTGGGCATTCATTATTATTGCTGAAGTGTAGAAATCTTAGAAGAGCTTCGAAACGGGCCCGGGGCATTGCAAGAAAGTGAAGAGGGGTGTGATATAAAATATCTTTGTTCCAATACGAACGTATTGTTGTTTTTTTTATAATGCCCATGCTTAGGAGAAGTCCCCAAAACCTTTGCATTTCAGTCGTGTTAGTAGGGGTCCATTTGCGGGGCCTTGAGAGATAACTGTCTGGATGTGAGGCAATAAATTGCACTGCATATATATTTGTTTGTTCCACCATCAAGTTAATTAGGTCATCAGTGAAGAATAATTGGAAAAAATGTATTTCACTGAAACCTGTTGTATCTACATTGATGCCTGGAGTGGCTGTAAATTCAGGCACCTGGGGCACATAGTTATCTGCCGGGATCCATGAAGAGTCGCTTGAACGGGGCTGCAACTGCGCACTACCCCTAGGACGCCTACGAGGGGGTTCATCATTAGATTAATCATCTGAGGAAGAGGAAACTAAAAATGTCGCTTCATCTCCACTGTTGGAGTCAGTGTCCTCAAAAAGCATAGCATATGCCTCTTCGGCAGTGAAAAGCCGTTTAGTCATTTTAAACTGTAAACTAACGTAGATTTTATTTTTGTCTTTTTTAATCTTTTTTTATCTTTTTTTTTTTAAATAGAACAGCAGACTAAAATACTGTATATCCTTTAAGATATGATAAAAACTCCCCGAGTCACTTGACTTGCAAATTATTGACAGGTGTCACAGGTAGCACAGATGGCTGGCGATGAGCCAGGGGTCTAGTATGGGGCACAGCGTAGTGCCAATATCCTTACTGGGGCAGAAAAGGGGTTAATTAATGTATTATTTTACAGTATTACGTGGCACAAATCCACATGGGGCATAAGAGACTTATATTTTACAGAATGGTGCCACTCAAGCACAGGACACGAGTATATACACACAGGAGGATGGCACACCTATTGACGGTTATTTTTTAAAAATTTTTATGTAACTTGGGAGTGTGTGACAGGTGACTTGACGGACAGACAGGCTAGTGTGACAGGTGTCTTTATTGAACTGACAAACTGGAGTCACAGGTGTCTTGATGGACGGACAGACTGGACTGACAGGTGTCTTGATGGGCAGACAGGCTGGAGTAATAGGTGTCTTTATTGAACGGACAGACTGGACTGACAGGTGTCTTGATGGGCGGATAGGCTGGAGTGACAGGTGTCATTATTGAACGGACAGACTGGACTGACAGGTGTCTTGATGGACGGACAGGCTGGAGTGACAGGTGTCTTTATTGAACGGACAAACTTTAGTGACAGGTGTCTTGATTGACGGACAGACTGGAGTCACAGGTGTCTTGATGGACGGACAGGCTAGTGTGACAGGTGTCTTTATTGAACGGACAGACTGGACTGACAGGTGTCTTGATGGGCGGACAAGCTGGAGTGACAGGTGTCTTTATTGAACGGACAGACTGGACTGACAGGTGTCTTGATGGACGGACAAACTTTAGTGACAGGTGTCTTGATGGACGGACAGACTGGAGTGACAGGTGTCTTTATTGAATGGACAAACTGGAGTCACAGGTGTCTTGATTGACGGACAGACTGGAGTGACAGGTGTTTTTATTGAATGGACAAACTGGAGTCACAGGTGTCTTGACAGACGAATAGGCTGGACTGACCGGTGTCTTGATGGACGGACAGGCTGGAGTGACAGGTGTCTTTATTGAACGGACAAAGTGGAGTGACAGGTGTCTTGATGGACGAACAGGCTGGAGTGACAGGTGTCTTGATGGAAAGACAGGCTGAAGTGACAGGTGTCTTGACGGGCAGACAGTTGTCTTAACAGATGGACAGTAGTGACAGGTGTCTGGATGAGGTGATGATGACAGGACTGGACAGGACTAATCTCACTGACTGGGGCAAATCAGGCACAGAAGAGTGGCAAATCGGTACTGAAGGGGTTAATTAGGGGTTAATTATGTACGAGGCAGGGGATGAGGCACAGAACTGACTACAGATGACAGACAACAGGCTGTTGATGAGGCACAGAACTGATCTGTGTCACTGACTGGGGCACAAAGCAGCTTTTCGGCACAAAAGGGGTTAATTCGATTTGGTAAGTATTAATGTACAGCAGCTTTTCACACTCTCTCCTTCTCTGATCGCTTCCCTGACAGGAATTGGGATGATCAGAGAAGGAGAAGCACATAGTCCCTCCCTAACCCCCCCCCTTACCTGCCCCGATGCGCTGCGATTGGTCCCTCTGCAGTATTGGACCAATCACAGCGATCGTGGGTGGGTCAGAGCTCCGATGCAGTTCCCGCCGGCGTCTCTGGTTGCCTAGCTGACAGAGAAAGCCGATCACGCACATGCACGTGGGGATGCGGTGACGCACCACATTCCCCCACGTACATGTACGTGATGTTGCGTGAAGGGGTCAAACACGGTATGTGAAATAGGTTCAAATATCTCATTACTATAAAGCTTAAATGTAAGCACTATTAAATGTATGCCAGTATCACCATCATAATTCATAAAGTAGTAGTTGGCCTCATTATAAATAACAACTATCATGTCACTAAACTCCATGTGTATTGTCTATACCAGTGGTGGGCAACCTTTTTTTTCAACTGAGCCAAATCTCGCCAAAACCACGATTGAAATTTATTTTGAGAGCCACATTTTTAAAACCGAAAATACATAGGATGGTACACTGTTTTTAGTTTCAATAAGTTTTTATTGAGAATATTGTGCATGCAAGTATCCACATAGGTCGGGTACTGTGGGACTCTTTGCACCGGCCCTGTCACGTGGACGTGACCAGAGCCTGTGCAAGGATTTTTTGGCAACACAAGCGAAGCTACATCTCGGTGACCCCCTTCTCCCACCGCCCCGCCCGCAGCTCACCTGGTCCTGGTTCTGTCTGCAGCAGCTGCTTCTCCTCTGTGTGGTCCTGATATCTTCGATCTGGTTTGAGGACTGTACTTTTCGCCCTATAAGATGCACATAGGTTTTAGAGGAGTATAATCAGAAACAATATTTTCCATTATACCTCAGGTCAGACCACCAATCAGACCCCCAATGTTAATCATACCTCAGATCAGCCCCCTATATCAGCAGTCAGCACCCCATCCATCATGCCCATGTCAGCCCCCATCCATCATGCCCCCATGTCAGCCGTCATGCCCCTATGTCAGCCGTCAGCCCCCCATGTCAGCACCCCATCTATCATGCCCATGTCAGCCGT
The DNA here is from genome assembly GCF_905171765.1 of Bufo bufo. NCBI lineage: Eukaryota > Metazoa > Chordata > Amphibia > Anura > Bufonidae > Bufo > Bufo bufo. Next base: position 291,394,477 of record NC_053389.1, read on the forward strand.
CAGCACCCCATCCATCATGCCCATGTCAGCCGTCAGCACCCCATCCATCATGCCCATGTCAGCCGTCAGCACCCCATCCATCATGCCCATGTCAGCCGTCAGCACCCCATCATGCCCATGTCAGCCCCCATCCATCATTACCCCCATGTCAGCCATCAGCCCCCCATGTCAGCCATCATGCCCCCCATGTCAGCCGTCAGCACCCCATCCATCATGCCCATGTCAGCTGTCAGCCCCCATCCATCATGCCCCCCATGTCAGCCGTCATGCCCCTATGTCAGCCGTCAGCACCCCATGTCAGCCGTCAGCCATCAGCCCCCCATGTCAGCACTCCATCCATCATGTCCATGTCAGCCGTCAGCCCCCATCCATCATGCCCCCCATGTCAGCCATCATGACCTTATGTCAGCCGTCAGCACCCAATGTCAGCACCCCATCCATCATGCCCATGTCAGCCGTCAGCACCCCATCTATCATGCCCATGTCAGCCATCAGCCCCCATCATGCCCATGTCAGCCCCCATCCATCATTACCCCCCATGTCAGCCATCAGCCCCACATGTCAGCCATCATGCCCCCCATGTCAGCCGTCAGCACCCCATCCATCATGCCCATGTCAGCTGTCAGCCCCATCCATCATGCCCCCCATGTCAGCCGTCATGCCCCTATGTCAGCCGTCAGCACCCCATGTCAGCCGTCAGCCATCCCCCCATGTCAGCACTCCATCCATCATGTCCATGTCAGCCGTCAGCCCCCATCCATCATGCCCATGTCAGCCATCATGACCTTATGTCAGCCGTCAGCCCCCCATGTCAGCACCCCATCCATCATGCCCATGTCAGCCGTCAGCACCCCATCCATCATGCCCATGTCAGCCGTCAGCACCCATCCATCATTACTCCCATGTCAGCCATCATGCCCCCCATGACAGCCGTCAGCCCCCATCCATTATGCTCCCTAATGGGGGACAATGTTGGAGTCTGCACCATCGGGGGGGTGACATGATGAGGGACAATGTTGAAGTCGGTACCTGATATATCACTGGGGTCTGGCTGGAGTGGGGTCGGTCTGGTCCTGGCTCCAATCTCAGCTGGCTCTGCCTTAAGGTGTCTTCTCCAGAGTCCAGACTAGAGTCCAGCAGGGTCGGCCAGTTCCAACAAGTCGTGCCTCAGTGTTACTCTGTGACTGTGTTCTTCTGCTGCCAGCCTGGAGGGGCAGCTTTTACAGGTCATAGCAGACAGAGCAGCTCCGCCTCCTCGCCTCCCTCCGCCGCGGCCCCACTGACAGTCAGTGACGCCTCCTTTGGCCTGAGCGCGCACGGCACACATGTAGGCAGGACAGCCGCAGGCTGCCGCCCCCGAGAGGAGGGAGGGGAGCGGGCGCCGGGCACACAGAACAGTGCTCCAGACTAAAAAAAATTCCAAGTAGCCATTGGCTCCTGAACTGAAAAATTTAGGAGCCAAATCAAATTTTTAGTTGCCAAATCGAAACTGAATCAATCGATTTGGTATCGTGACAACGCTACGCCGATCAGATCGGCGTAGGGTTGTTTTGAAACCAAAATTTTGATTCGCCTTTTCGTCACCATATAAAAAGTATTGTGATATCCAATACCGTGCAAAAAAACAAAACAACCAAAAAAAGCTGTGTGCATTTCGCTTTTATGAAACATTCGGCCCATAATAGAACAGTCCTATGCTATTTTTTGGGTGGTGACAAGGTGACTAAAAAGGCTATGTAATATGTATATTTATTTATTGTTTATATATTTTATAAGTAAATTGGAATGGGGGGATTTAAAACTTAATATTTTAAAAGTACTTTCCATTTAGCGTTTTTTCATTTCCGGCACTGAGTTCCGTCACAGGGGCTCTATACCGGAAAATAAACTGATTCATGTTTTATCCCCATGCATTCTGAATGGAGAGTATCGTTCAGGATGCATCAGGATGTCTTCAGTTCAGTCATTTTGACTGATCAGGCAAAAGAATAAACCCGTAGCATGCTACGGTTTTATTCTCCGGCGAAAAAAAATGAAGATTTGCTGAATGCCGGCCTCCGGCATTTTTTCCCCATAGGAATGTATTAGTGCTGGATCCGGCTTCAAAATATCCGGAATGCACCCGCACTACATCCGGGACCCTATTCACTTCTATGGGGCTGTGCACATGAGCGGTTGATTTTCACACATCACTTGTGCGTTGCGTGAAAATCGCAGCATGCTCCTGTTGTGCGTTTTCTTTCCGCGCAACGCAGGGCCCCATAGAAGTTAATGGGGCTGTGTGAAAATCGCAAGCAAGTGCGATTTTCACGCATGGTTCCCTAGGATGAACGTCTATTCACTGTATTATTTTCCCTTATAACATGGTTATAAGGGAAAATAATAGCATTCTGTAATACAGAATGCTTGATACAAGGTCAATATAATAAACCATTGGTGGCGCAAGTGCGCCCCCCCACTACCCCAATATAATAAACATTGGTGGTGCAGTGCGCCCCCCTCAATATAATAAACATTGGTGGCGCAGTGCGCCCCCCCCCATCCCCCCAATATAATAAACATTGGTGGCAGTGCGCCCCCCCTCAATATAATAAACATTGGTGGCGCAGTGCGCCCCCCCTCACCCCAATATAATAAACATTGGTGGCGCAGTGCGCCCCCCTCAATATAATAAACATTGGTGGCGCAGTGCGCCCCCCCCATCACCCCAGTATAATAAACATTGGTGGCGCAGTGCGCCCCCCCATCACCCCAATATAATAAACATTGGTGGCGCAGTGCGCCCCCCCAACACCCCAGTATAATAAACATTGGTGGCGCAGTGCGCCCCCCCATCACCCCAATATAATAAACATTGGTGGCGCAGTGCGCCCCCCCTCAATATAATAAACATTGGTGGCGCAGTGGGCAGTGCCAATGAGGGTTAAAAAATAAAAAAATAATTAACTCACCTCCTCCAATTGATCGTCTCCTGTTCTTACTTCTTTCTAGTTTCTTCAGGACGCAGGACCTGTGGTGACATCACTGTGCTCATCACATGATCCATCACCATGGTAATGGGCCATGTGATGAGCTCAGTGACGTCACCACAGGTCCTGAAGAAACTAGAAAGAAGTAAGAACAGGAGACCGGCAGCTACCTGATCAACTGGAGGAGGTGAGTTAATTTTCTTTTATTATTTTTAACCCTCATTGGCACTTCCCACTGTGCCACCAACGTTTATTAACTGGGGTAGGGGGGCGCACTGTGCCACCAACGTTTATTATACTGGGGGGGGGGGGGCGCACTGTGCCACCAACGTTTATTATACTGGGGGGGGGGGGTGGCGCACTGTGCCACCAACGTTTATTATACTGGGGGGGGGGGGCACTGTGCCACCAACGTTTATTATACTGGGGGGGGGGGGGCACTGTGCCACCAACGTTTCTTATACAAATACAGGAGGCGGGTGCCGGAATCAAATAGCCGGCACCCGACCTTTGTGACAGGGAGCTGCGATCAGCGGCAGTTAACCCCCTCAGGTACCGCACCTGAAGGGTTAACTCAACTGCAGCGGATCGCAGCTCCCTGTCACAGAGGTCGGGTGCCGGCTATTTGATTCCGGCACCCGCCTCCTGTATTTGTATTAACAGGTCAGTTTTCTTCATTGGTGGCGCAGTGGCCACAGCCCCTCCCCTCCTCCTCCTGCCTCTTCTTATTGGCAGCAGCAGCACAGGGGGGAGGGAGAGACTCCTGCGCTGCTGAGAACGATCATCTCCTGTGCCCGCCGCTGTATTGAGCAGAGCTGCGGCGGCGGTCTAGTCGCTAATGGCATCTGGAGCCCTGCAGAAGAGCCGCATTAAAGTGTGTAAAGAGCCGCATGTGGCTCGCGAGCCGCGGCTTGCCGACCACTGGTCTATACTATCGTGTGCATAATGGACATTAAATTGTGTTTAATTTTGTTTGGAAGATATGTATTATAAAAACCAAAATGTTGAATAAAGTATTTCAATTGGTTTATATTGTTTTTAACTAAATGTGTACAATTATTAATGTGTTCTATGTGTTTGTGCTACATAAATATAATTATTTAATGTGTATGATAAAGTCATCAAACAATAAAATGGCTGAAAATAAAACTCGGTTTTTTTTCGCCACAGAGTACTAATAGGATTTTTTACACAAATAACATAAATAAAATATATAAAGGAAAATGTACTGTAACGGAACGCCTAGCACCCCGACCGGGTACCTCCGTCGATAGTTGCTCCTAGTGCTTCCAGAGGAATCCAAGCACTCCACTAGTCACCGTCAGCACTGCAGACCCCACAAACCGCCGAAGCTTGGTGGAGGTCTCGCCGTCTCCTACCCACCCTGGACCTACGACAAGGCTCCAGGCTCCAGTGGGTGAACCTCTCCTAAATGCAGAGAGCAGTAACCATGAACAAGCTCTTACAAGAGCTTATACTCAGGGGAGCATTGTGATGAAGCAATCCCCAAGAGTGTAGTTATTCCATCCCCCAAACATGAGCCAAAACTTCATGAAGGTATAAAACAGGAACTCTCTTTATTTTAACACAAGCATTGATTTATACACATCTTCCAACAAGGTTACCACCCACAGGGTTTTTGTAAAAACGGCCAATAACCACGTACAATACACTCAGACACTCCCACACAAAATCCTCCCCTCTGCCTGTGATAGAATTACCTCACACTGGGTTGATGCAATCATCACAGGCAGGTGAATACACAATATCCTCTGTCCTGGAGACAACCGAGAAGTAATTCAATTATCTCTCAGGACAAAGGACATCGCCAATACACACAGAGAGACAATGGAACAGACGTACTCAACGTATACAATGTCCCACCCTTTTCAATTTACATAGACATTTAACATCCCAAAATGGCACGAATTAGACCAGGGTTCAAGTTAGTCCAAGTCCTTTGTGAACAAATGAGGCCTGGCTGATGAGAGGGCCCATAATCCTGGGGCAAGAGGCTAGTAGCCAGGCCCCTCTAAAACCCAGTGGCGAGGTTGGTTTCGCCACACATCTCCCCCTCCCAGGGAAGACTAACCAGATACCTGACCTCACGCTCAGTACCTGAGTTAGTCTGGCAGTCCAACCACAACCCAATACTGGACCTGTTGAATTTTGGGGCCTGGCTCTGTTCTGTATGTCCCCAGCTGTTGAGTGGGCATCTGCGACTCCTTGCTTCCTTGTGGTTCTCTAGCTTGGAGCTGTAGGTACTTGGTGGGCAGAGGCCGACTGCGCTCTGCCCAGATGCCAGCTCTTCCGCTGGGGTAGCCTGTGGGAAGTCCGGCTCTGAAGAAGGGGAAAGGGGAGGGCAGAGGCCAGCGGCGCTCTGCCCTGATGCCAGCACTTCAGCTGGGGTGCATGGTGCCAACTCCTGCTGGGTAGTAAATGAACGGTTAGGGCAGAGGCCAGCGGCGCTCCTCTGATGCCAGCTCCTCTGCTGGAGAGGGGTCAGTGGGGTTTAAAGCCTTACCCACTACCCTCAGTATTGGGCTGGGAGAGAGCTGTGGAGGGGGGCTATCACTTACCCCCTCCTCTGGATACCCCATCTGCCGCTGGGGAGAGAGACCAACTGTCTCCTCTCCCTGTAGAGTATACTGCCGCTGGGTAGTGAGACCGGCTGTCTCCACTACAAGTGATTTTGGTTGTTGCAGAGATGAGGGACTGACAATCTCCTCTCCCTGTACTACCAGTGGCAGTTGGGGATCTGGGCCGGCTGCCCAGCCACCCTGTTGGGACGGTGGAGTGACTACGGTCCCATCTTCACCTGCCGACTGGGGTTCCTCCCAGTACCAGTCTATGAAGTCCCCTACCTCCACAGTTGGTGAGGAAGTAGGGGATACCTCAGCTGTGACTTGCCAGGGGTAGGGCTGCAGGTCTGGGCCTGGTATCCAACTGTCTTGTATCTTGCGCTGGGCTTGAATGGAGCGAAACAACTGTTGATAATATTGCTCCAGTTCCCACTCCCTTTGGACCAGAAAGGTCAGATCTGCCCTCACCCCACTAGTTGTAGGCCAATTGTGCAAGTCCCACCTGTAGTCAGTAATGTCCCAAAATCTAGACTCTTCTGTGCTCCCAAAGTCAATGTCTTCAAAAGACTCCCACAATAAACCAGGGCAATTATATTCCTCACCTTCGGGCTTGGCATACTCCTCCATCCATGGAGACTGTCGTACTGTGTCCCACCATAGTGCTTGGTAAGCGTCATCCAGCCAGGTTTCCTGCCATACCAGTGTCTCAAGCTCTGACACCCTCTCCATCAATGGTTGCTCTCCCAGTAGAGGTAGTCGCAGCGCCAATCGCATTCGCAATTTCTGCTCCTCACTGGGAAGACTCTCACCCCTCTGACGCTGCACGTCCTCCAGGGCCTGGTGCCATATGCCTTTCCGCTCGGCATCCCTGTAATCCGGGTGATCTTCCTCATGGAATGCTCTGCAGGAACCAACGGCATCCATATTGCTGTAGCCAGGGGCGCTGTACGGATACTAGCGTTTCCCTCAATATACTCCACGAACGGTGTCTCCGAGCTGCTTCTCCTCACACTAGGACGCCATCCCACTGCTGCCACCAATTTAACGGAACGCCTAGCACCCCGACCGGGTACCTCCGTCGATAGATGCTCCTAGTGCTTCCAGAGGACTCCAAGCACTCCACTAGTCACCGTCAGCACTGCAGACCCCACAAACCGCCGAAGCTTGGTGGAGGTCTCGCCGTCTCCTACCCACCCTGGACCTACGACAAGGCTCCAGGCTCTAGTGGGTGAACCTCTCCTAAATCCAGAGGGAGTCTCCTCCTCACATGTACTTGAGTGCTGGTGAGCGGACTCATCAGCTTCCTCCTCAAGGTTGTCCTCCGTTCTTCACAATTTAAAAAAAAATAGTAAATTAATATGTGAACACACTGTTTGACTAAAAATGTCAAGTCATATATTACTATCATCATCAAAAATACATTTAGCACATTGTACTACATTAAAGAGGACCTTTCACCACTCCTGAAATGTCTTCTTTATAATTACTTCATGTATTCCCCATGTTATAACAATTCAGGAACATTGATTCTTATGACTCTATGTAGTGGCGTTCCTTTATTATTCCCGTTAGAAGTTATAATTGAATTGCTATTAGTCTTCAATTAAGGGTACAGAGGGGTGGTAAAAAGTTGGGGGGGGTGTACCTGCATACCTAAACATGACAACACTGATTGGATAGAATGAGTGTGTGCAGGTACACGCCCCAAACTTGTTACCACCCCTCTGTACCCTTAATTGAAGGCTAATAGCAAATCAATTATAACTTCTAGCAGAAATAATAAAGGAACGCCACTACATAGAGTCATAAGAATAGATGCTCCTGAATTGTTAATGTGTCATTAAAAAATGCAACTTGTCCCGCAAAAAATAAGCCCTCATATGGCTATGTGACCGGAAAACTTAAAAAGTTATGGCTCTTGGAATGTGAGGAGGAAAAAAATTAAAACGCATAAACGAAAATGGTCTTGGTCTTGAAGTAAGTGCAGCATGTCAATTCCTTCTATGGATTATCACCACAGATTTTACCCTTTGCAATGGATATAGGCAAATCAGCATTAAAATAATGCAGATTTACTGTAAAACCATAACAATCTCCATAACAATCTCACTACATATTTTTAATGCTGTATGGCCCAATGGGCCAGGTGGCTGCATGCAGTAAAGCAAACATATGCCCATGACAGCCATTGGTTTGCACAATGTTACTGTGAAATCATGCAATCGTTGGCTGTTGTGAGTAGGTATGGCCTTGGCTGCATACTGCCATTCAGGCCATTGAGCTTTTCCATAGGATGATTCCAAAGGTAAGCTGGTAGGGATTCATTGTTGAGGCTTCCTTAGATGGTATTCCCCAATTTCTCATATTCTACATGAGATGGTCAGAGATGATCTTAGCACAGGTTATAATTTTTTTTCTTATATAGCACCAACATGTTCCACAGTGTTGTAGAGAGAAATGTCACCATCTACATCAGTCTTTGTTTCCAGTGGGGTTTACAACCTAATTTCCATTATTTGGACACACTATTGCAAATGTCATAGGAAGCCAATTAACAGTATGTTTTTGGACTGTGGAAGGAACCACAAAGAATCCCACGCAAACAGAGATCTTAAAGACTGAGTGTAGATGTTTCCCTTCAGAATCTAACCCAAGAACACAGTGCAGCAAAGGGACAGGATTTGTATTGACTACAGCCTTACCACTAGATGCACAGAATTATATGGTATCAAGGCAGTTATAAATAGATAGTAATTACTGTTAAGTTGGGTGAGGTCAGAGTTCACGAGTCTACCAGACATCCATTAATCTAGTGACATTTGTTTTTGTTAGTAACTTATTGAGCTTTAAAGGTAGCTTGTTTAACTTATATATGTGCCCCAAAGGAATATTTAGCAGAATAAAAGGCCTCTATACCTATATTTGTCTTGTGATTTTAGGTACATGGTCAGGACTAATGGTGTACAGTAATAATCAACTAAGTCATAGACGGAAAACATCCAAATTCATAGTATTTCCAGAACTAATTTGAGAACTGTGCCTAAATGGTCCTCTGCTGTACATATTTCCATATGTCATTGCTGCCTACACTTAGACTTTCAGGAAGAAACAAATCCTAAGAACAAAGTACCAAATCATGGGGTATTTGATTTGGTGAAGGTTGTCTGAAGACTTGAGTTCCAGCTGACCCATGGGGTATTAGATAAGCTTTGAGTAGAGTAATGCATAAAACCTATAGATATGGTCGTTATAGTAGGACCATAGAGGTAGATATTCTACCATAACAGATACAATTGGACAGACTATACTAATATGTCTATTAGGATTCAAAGGGAATAAGGCCATGGGGAAATACTTGGCTTTTAAATGACATTAGCAGGAAGGGGTTAAGGGTTTTTCCTTTGCTTCCTCTTCTCCTGACCTAGACCAGATGCTGTAATTATAAGAACATATTGTCTTTCCCCAGACTGATTGAAAACGCCTGATGGAAGGAGTAAGTTGCTGGACCTCTGCCAGCCCGTCTCTGTGTAAAGCCTCAAGGAGTCAGGACGCAGCCTGCACTAGTCTAGCACTTACATATGTTGTCTACTGAAGCATTGGATGTCTGCAGGACTGAAGGTGTTAATGGCACAGCATACCTGTGAGAGAACCGAGCAGGTAACTCCCAAGATTAGCAGTGAGACAATTCTAAATTCTAAGCTGATCAACCCGGTACAATGTGTGCTATGGTGAAACCATTAGACCTGGCAAGACAAATCTTGGATCTCAATGGGCTTTCCATAAGGAGCATGTAAAAGAACAGGTCTTGGGGATTTGAGCAGTAAGATGTAGTTTTTAGGAGAAGTTTGAACCTATGGTCTATACCTTAGCTCTGTTTCTTAATTGACCCTTCCATGTTAAGTGTTTGAGCTGACCATGTGTGATGGATCATACCACATGAACTCCTTATAGGCTTATGGGACAAGGAAACAACTGCATGTTAGACTTACGCTTACTACTTGAATAAATCTTTTTTTGAAAAACCAGAACACTTCATCAACAGCATTTCTGTTTCCAGCTAAAGTCTGGTGCCCAACGTTGCTTGTAGAAGATTTAAAAAAAAGTTGAGATTCCTTAGTAATTGATACCTTTTTAAAGGCTAAATGAAAAGATGATGACAAAATTGCCAAGCTTTCAAGGCTACTCAGTATCTGGAGATTCATTCATTTATACACAAATGTATAACATGCCTGAGGAAGAGACCTGAGTAGTCTAGAAAGATCGCATCTTTTCCGTTAGCCATTAAAAATGATCAATCAGGTAAGCAATCTATTTTTTTTTATCTTCTATTTGCTGGCTAATATGTACAGAGATACTATAGATTTTTTACTTCAACCATGCTTGTCTCATTTTATGTTATAGCAAAATGTATACGTAGATTGATGCATTGACTGGATGTTCTCCAGAAGCACATTATCATAACGCAAGTTTTATGGTAGAAAAATCATAAGTATCACATAACACTAAAACCCTCAAGGATGTTGAACGTTTGATCTTAATACAATTGGGAGAATTAGGCATGGCGGTCTTATTTTTTATATGTTTATTCATGAGTAGTGCAGAACTATATAACGTCCATTGTACTTATGTTTAGTACCTTCATTTATTATAATAGTTATACCCATACAGCATACTGTGTGCATATCTAGCCTTCACTTGTAAGACTAAGATCAACAACCTAACCCTAGACAGAGTCCAATATCTCATGATCCCAACAAAGCCACCTTCTAACTTTACAGACCAGTTTAGTGACTGATATGGTCAGAAAGAAAGCCCCTGCTAAAAACTATACTGTGTACATCTCTTGTGACTTATGGCACTTGACAACTGTGTGTTCATTTCTCTATTGATGATTGTGAGCAGTCCCCTAGATACAATCATAGTAAACAGTAGGACAAAATGTTTTTCTAGTAATTATGGTGGCCCCTACTAGCGTTTGGGAGCTTGCACAGGCTGCACAAGTGGTATGTCTACCCCTACCACTGGTTTATTGTTTTTCATCTTTGGGTATTTTGGTGTGTATCTTACTAAAATGTACTCTACTGGGGTTAAATTATCATAAACGCAACTTTTGCTGTCAATTATTGCTACATTAGAGTACATTGTCTACGCTGGAGTACTTTGCACCAAATTTCTCATGTTGCATTTGGTTTGATAACTTTGGTGTATCTGTAAACGTTATACTTTTGTCTGGATATGCTGCTCCAGTTTATGGGTTTTTTTTTTATCACCCCCTACTGGAGTAAGTTTGCAACACTGTTTTACAACTGTTTAAAAAAGTCACAGTGATAAATCTGGAGTGAAACTAATCAACATAGCTAACCACACCCACTTTCCCATCCAATTTTCAAAAGTGGTGAAGTTGCCTTAAAATCGGTACACATATTTTTTTTAGCAAAATGGCACTTGCCACAAAACTTACTCCTTGTTCTACGCCAGCTGGCATACCCTAATGATATATTCCTCCCTAAAAATTTTTGCATACCATAAAATACAGTAACCCTTTAGAATAACAATATATGGATTCATCCAAAATGATGCATTCTGTAAAGTAAAAATCATATACCCACCTTAATGACAAAGGCAATTAGGGCCATGTTACCTGATAAGATCACCCTTCAATCCACAAGTAATGTAATACAAGGCAGAGCCGTCTGGAATCTCATTGCTGATTGGTGCGATGACTAGGTACTCTTGAAGACACCAAGGACAGATCTGAAGAATCACAGTGACATGCCAACTTACAAAAATACTTTCTGTGTTCTATTCAAGTCTTGTGATGTATGGTATCAGGCTGCAGGAAGATCGCAGAGTATTATAGTCAAGGTCATCACAAAGAGATTATTTAACCTTAATGTTGTCCAGTTAACATAAGGTCATTATTTCAGAATAAAGGCCACAATATGGCACTTTAAGGCCAAGGTTGGGCATTGACTTTTTGATGCTACTGCAGCAGCCAAATCACATAAAAAATAAACATGCCCGAAAAGTTACTTCTGACATAAAAGGGATGTCATTTGTGTTAATCCCTGTGCAAAATATTATATATTGGGGGGGGGGGGGGGGTTCAGTCTGGAATACTGAAAAGAAAATTTGAATTTACATAAAAGTTGCATGCATGAAATGATGTGCAACTCGCCTGTAAAATCACATATGCATTTTATTCCTATTAAGCTACCTTACAATTGTTGGCCTAAAGCAATAGTCCCCAACTTGTGGCCCTTCAGCTGTTGCAAATTTGCAACTCCCATCATGCCTTTACAATTGTAGTTTTGCAGAAGCTAGGGAGACACAGGTTGAAGACCACTTGCCTAAGGTTGAATGAAGTTGGTGGCTTTTCTATAAAAAAAAAACAAAAGAAACCGAAACGAAACACTTTGTCCCATGGAAATTTCTATGAGGTGCTCAATGGGTGCAGAAGTTGCTAGATTACTATGGTTTGTTGTGTCATCACTAGTTCTTGGTTTATAAAATCCAGGAATAATTCTTACTCTTTCCTGGAACTATGTAGCCTTCACCAATAATCATGGATCAAAACCATGGGGGAGGTTTATTTTCTCCCTGCGCTAGAAAAGTGGAATTACAAAGTAGTACAGGGCAGTTTTATGCTGCCTTCGATATTTTTCAGAAAGGCTGTGGCAAGGGTGGGGAGGGGGCATGCCTAGCTGAAACTAATTTATCACCATTATGCGAGTTTTTAGGTGCAAATTAGGCCATAAATCTATGGCTCAGAGCTGCCCTAGATTTCTGCTTAGGCTCACAGACTGCTGGAGGATGTGCCTAATTTCTGAGGAGGTATATGCCTCAGAAAGCACTGGTCTTGATAAATCTCCTCCAATGCCTTCATCTCTTTGGTTTATTTAATATGCTACTCCCATTCAAGCACAAATAAAGGTTAGATGCCTTCAAATCGGTGCCTATTCCATCTACCACTACCCCCCCCCCCCCTCATTTCTTTCAGGACAAGAAGAACAAGCACTTGTTAGCTATGAACATTGTGCCTAGTTTCCCATGCAAGATCCGACTGCCCTCTAAAGTCCCAGAGGATCAAGGGGAGCTAGGTTCTGATACAATAATGGGTCCTAAAGGTTCAGCAGAAGACAACCACGTTCAAAGTGGATTTAAGGGTGGGGATTAAAACAAATAACCTATTAGAATTTATTACTGACATGCTCTTTATGTGCAATGAAAACAGGATAATTTAGGATGCACTTAAAGTGGAATTACAGATTAGGTGATCAATCATTTCTTCTTGTAGGCCCAAGACACCCTTGTTCAAAAATGTTTTGTGCTTGTGGATATGGAAAACCCTATGCAGGTTCACACCATGTTTTTATTGAAACCATGCTTTGAGATGTATTCATGGTCCCAAACTCATGGATGTATCTGTGGTAACTTTTACCCTTTAAATCCTTATACAGTCAGGTCCATAAATGTTGGGACATCAACGCAATTCTATCATTTTTGTCTCTATACACCACCACAATGGATATGAAATGAAACAAACAAGATGTGCTTTAACTGTAGACTGTCAGCTTTAATTTGAGGATATTTACATCCAAATCAGGTGAACGGTGTAGGAATTACAACAGTTTGCATATGTGCCTCCCACTTGTTAAGGGACCAAAAGTATTGGGACAGAATAATAATCATAAATCAAACTTTCACTTTTTAATACTTGGTTGTAAATCCTTTGCAATTACAGCCTGAAGTCTGGAACGCATAGACATCACCAGACGCTGGGTTTCATCCCTGCTGATGCTCTGCCAGGCCTCTACTGCAACTGTCTTCAGTTCCTGCTTGTTCTTGGGGCATTTTCCCTTCAGTTTTGTCTTGAGCAAGTGAAATGCATGCTCAATCGGATTCAAGTCAGGTGATTGACTTGGCCATTGCATAACATTTCACTTCTTTCCCTTAAAAAATTCTTTCGTTGCTTTTGCAGTATGCTTTGGGTCATTGTCCATCTGCATTGTGAAGCGCTGTCCAGTGAGTTCTGAAGCATTTGGCTGAATATGAGCAGATAATATTGCCCGAAACACTTCAGAATTCATCCAGTTCTATTGGCAGCCATACATGCCCACACCATGACACTACCAGCACCATGCTTCACTGATGAGGTGGTATGCTTAGGATCATGAGCAGTTCCTTTCCTTCTCCATACTCTTCCCATCACTCTGGTACAAGTTGATTTTGGTTTCATCTGGCCATAGGATGTTGTTCCAGAACTGTGAAGGCTTTTTTAGATGTCGTTTGGCAAACTCTAATCTGGCCTTCCTGTTTTTGAGGCTCACCAATGGTTTACATCTTGTGGTGAACCCTCTGTATTCACTCTGGTGAAGTTTTCTCTTGATTGTTGACTTTGACACACATACACCTACCTCCTGGAGAGTGTTCTTGATCTGGCCAACTGTTGTGAAGGGTGTATTCTTCACCAGGGAAATAATTCTTCGGACATCCACTACAGTTGTTTTCCATGGTCTTCCGAGTCTTTTGGTGTTGCTGAGCTCACCGTTGCGTTCCTTCTTTTTAAGAATGTTCCAAACAGTTGTTTTGGCCACACCTAATGTTTTTGCTATCTCTCTGATGGATTTGTTTTTAGCTTTTTCAGTCTAATGATGGATTGCTTCACTGATAGTGACAGCTCTTTGGATCTCATCTTGAGAGTTGACAGCAACAGATTCCAAATGCAAATAGCACACTTGAAATGAACTCTGGCCTTTTTATCTGCTCATTGTAATTGGGATAATGAGGGAATAACACACACCTAGCCATGGAACAGCTGAGAAGCCAATTGCCCCATTACTTTTGGCCCCTTAACAAGTTGGAGGCACATATGCAAACGGTTGTAATTCCTACACCGTTCACCTGATTTTTATGTAAATACCCTCAAATTAAAGATGACAGTCTGCAGTTAAAGCACATCTTGTTCGTTTCATTACAAATCCATTGTGGTGGTGTATAGAGCCAAAAATATTAGAATTGTGTTGATGTCCCAATATTTATAGACCTGACTGTATACTGATACTGGAAGGAACATGTAAAAATGTCACATTAGTTATGTTAAGGTAATGGATGCAATTGGTGCTTTCTGAAAGGGTTAATAAAGTTTTGACAGCAAACAAATCAGTGACTACTGTTTCATACCAATCACTGGATAAACATATATCAACATCCAAAGTAGCCTTTAGATCTGTGAATGAACTTCAGTGGCCTTTGACATCTACATCAGTGAAAGGATTTACTGTTGGAAAGGCCAAAGATGACATCATGAGGATAAAAATATGCCTGGTCCAGCCGCTATCAGTGACCTTGGAATCCTAATGCATCTTTTTCAACATGATGAATTCCAATCTATAACACGTTATATTCTTGTTTGATATTCTAATATAACACCTGCATCAAAGAGAAAAAGTGATGTATCAGTGAAAATAAGACATTGCTTTTGAATTGTGGTTCAACAGAGTAATAAAAAATAAAAAAACTAATGAAACTGGCCTGAACAAAAGTGATGGTACCCCTAGAAAAGCATGAAAATAATTTGACTATAGGGACATGTTAACCACCTCAGCCCCCAGTGCTTAAACACCCTGAAAGACCAGGCCACTTTTTACACTTCTGACCTACACTACTTTCACCGTTTATTGCTCGGTCATGCAACTTACCACCCAAATGAATTTTACCTCCTTTTCTTCTCACTAATAGAGCTTTCATTTGGTGGTATTTCATTGCTGCTGACATTTTTACTTTTTTTTGTTATTAATTGAAATTTAACGATTTTTTTGCAAAAAAATGACATTTTTCACTTTCAGTTGTAAAATTTTGCAAAAAAAACTACATCCATATATAAATTTTGCTCTAAATTTTTTGTTCTACATGTCTTTGATAAAAAAAAAATGTTTGGGTAAAAAAAAAAAATGGTTTGGGTAAAAGTTATAGCGTTTACAAACTATGGTACAAAAATGTGAATTTCCGCTTTTTGAAGCAGCTCTGACTTTCTGAGCACCTGTCATGTTTCCTGAGGTTCTACAATGCCCAGACAGTACAAACACCCCACAAATGACCCCATTTCGGAAAGTACACACCCTAAGGTATTCGCTGATGGGCATAGTGAGTTCATAGAACTTTTTATTTTTTGTCACAAGTTAGCGGAAAATGATGATTTTTTTTTTTTTTCTTACAAAGTCTCATATTCCACTAACTTGTGACAAAAAATAAAAACTTCTATGAACTCACTATGCCCATCACGAAATACCTTGGGGTGTCTTCTTTCCAAAATGGGGTCACTTGTGGGGTAGTTATACTGCCCTGGCATTCTAGGGGCCCAAATGTGTGGTAAGGAGTTTGAAATCAAATTCTGTAAAAAATGAGGAGTGAAATCCGAAAGGTGCTCTTTGGAATATGGGCCCCTTTGCCCACCTAGGCTGCAAAAAAGTGTCACACATCTGGTATCTCTGTATTCAGGAGAAGTTGAGGAATGTGTTTTGGGGTGTCATTTTACATATACCGATGCTGGGTGAGATAAATATCTTGGTCAAATGCCAACTTTGTATAAAAAAATGGGGAAAAGTTGTCTTTTGCCAAGATATTTCTCTCACCCAGCATGGGTATATGTAAAATGACACCCCAAAACACATTCCCCAACTTCTCCTGAGTACGGAGATACCAGATGTGTGACACTTTTTTGCAGCCTAGGTGGGCAAAGGGGCCCATATTCCAAAGAGCACCTTTCGGATTTCACAGGTCATTTTTTACAGAATTTGATTTCAAACTCCTTACCACACATTTGGGCCCCTAGAATGCCAGGGCAGTATAACTACCCCACAAGTGACCCCATTTTGGAAAGAAGACACCCCAAGGTATTCCGTGAGGGGCATGGAAAGTTCCTAGAATTTTTTATTTTTTGTCACAAGTTAGTGGAAAATGATGATTTTTTTTTTTTTTTTTCATACAAAGTCTCATATTCCACTAACTTGTGACAAAAAATAAAAACTTCCATGAACTAACTATGCCCATCAGCGAATACCTTGGGGTCTCTTCTTTCCAAAATGGGGTCACTTGTGGGGTAGTTATACTGCCCTGGCATTCTAGGGGCCCAAATGTGTGGTAAGGAGTTTGAAATCAAATTCTGTAAAAAATGACCTGTGAAATCCGAAAGGTGCTCTTTGGAATATGGGCCCCTTTGCCCAGCTAGGCTGCAAAAAAGTGTCACACATCTGGTATCTCCGTACTCGGGAGAAGTTGAGGAATGTGTTTTGGGGTGTCTTTTTACATATACCCATGCTGGGTGAGATAAATATCTTGGTCAAATGCCAACTTTGTATAAAAAAATGGGAAAAGTTGTCTTTTGCCAAGATATTTCTCTCACCCAGCATGGGTATATGTAAAATGACACCCCAAAACACATTCCCCAACTTCTCCTGAGTACGGAGATACCAGATGTGTGACACTTTTTTGCAGCCTAGGTGGGCAAAGGGGCCCATATTCCAAAGAGCACCTTTCGGATTTCACTGGTCATTTTTTACAGAATTTGATTTCAAACTCCTTACCACACATTTGGGCCCCTAGAATGCCAGGGCAGTATAACTACCCCACAAGTGACCCCATTTTGGAAAGAAGAGACCCTAAGGTATTCGCTGATGGGCATAGTGAGTTCATGGAAGTTTTTATTTTTTGTCACAAGTTAGTGGAATATGAGACTTTGTATGAAAAAAAAAAAAAAATCAGCATTTTCCACTAACTTGTGACAAAAAATAAAAATTTCTAGGAACTCGCCATGCCCCTCACGGAATACCTTGGGGTGTCTTCTTTCCAAAATGGGGTCACTTGTGGGGTAGTTATACTGCCCTGGCATTTTCCAGGGGCCCTAATGTGTGGTAAGTAGGTAAATGACCTGTGAAATCCTAAAGGTGCTCTTTGGAATATGGGCCCCTTTGCCCACCTAGGCTGCAAAAAAGTGTCACACATGTGGTATCGCCGTATTCAGGAGAAGTTGGGGAATGTGTTTTGGGGTGTCATTTTACATATACCCATGCTGGGTGAGAGAAATATCTTGGCAAAAGACAACTTTTCCCATTTTTTTATACAAAGTTGGCATTTGACCAAGATATTTCTCTCACCCAGCATGGGTATATGTAAAATGACACCCCAAAACACATTCCCCAACTTCTCCTGAGTACGGCGATACCAGATGTGTGACACTTTTTTTGCAGCCTAGATGCGCAAAGGTGCCCAAAGTCCTTTTAGGAGGGCATTTTTAGACATTTGGATACCAGACTTCTTCTCACGCTTTGGGGCCCCTAGAATGCCAGGGCAGTATAAATACCCCACATGTGACCCCATTTTGGAAAGAAGACACCCCAAGGTATTCAATGAGGGGCATGGCGAGTTCATAGAAATTTTTTTTTTTTGGCACAAGTTAGCGGAAATTGATATTTTTAATTTTTTTCTCACAAAGTCTCCCGTTCCGCTAACTTGGGACAAAAATTTCAATCTTTCATGGACTCAATATGCCCCTCACGGAATACCTGGGGGTGTCTTCTTTCCGAAATGGGGTCACATGTGGGGTATTTATACTGCCCTGGTATTCTAGGGGCCCTAAAGCGTGAGAAGAAGTCTGGAATATAAATGTCAAAAAAAATTTACGCATTTGGATTCCGTGAGGGGTATGGTGAGTTCATGTGAGATTTTATTTTTTGACACAAGTTAGTGGAATATGAGACTTTGTAAGAAAAAAAAAAATAATTCCGCTAACTTGGGCCAAAAAAATGTCTGAATGGAGCCTTACAGGGGGGTGATCAATGACAGGGGGGGTGATCAATGACAGGGGGGGTGATCAATGACAGGGGGGGTGATCAATGACAGGGGGGTGATCAGGGAGTCTATATGGGGTGATCACCACAGTCATTGATCACTCCCCCTGGAAGGCTCCAGGGAGACGCCTGTATGTGTTTTGCAGATCCGATCCATCTATCAGTGGATCCGTAAAAATCATGCGGACATCTGAATGGAGCTTTACAGGGGGGTGATCAGGGAGTCTATATGGGGTGATCACCACAGTCATTGATCATGCCCCTGTAAGGCTTCATTCAGACGTCCGGATGCGTTTTGCGGATCCGATCCATCTATCAGTGCATCCGTAAAAATCATGCGGACATCTGAATGGAGCTTTACAGGGGGTTAATCAATGACAGGGGGGTAATCAGGGAGTCTATATGGGGTGATAACCACAGTCATTGATCACGCCCCTGTAAGGCTTCATTCAGACGTCCGTATGCGTTTTGCGGATCCGATCCATCTATCAGTGCATCCGTAAAAATCATGCGGACATCTGAATGGAGCTTTACAGGGGGGTAATCAATGACAGGGGGGTGATCAGGGAGTCTATATGGGGTGATAACCACAGTCATTGATCATGCCCCTGTAAGGCTTCATTCAGACGTCCGGATGCGTTTTGCGGATCCGATCCATCTATCAGTGCATCCGTAAAAATCATGCGGACATCTGAATGGAGCTTTACAGGGGGGTAATCAATGACAGGGGGGTGATCAGGGAGTCTATATGGGGTGATAACCACAGTCATTGATCATGCCCCTGTAAGGCTTCATTCAGACGTCCGGATGCGTTTTGCGGATCCGATCCATCTATCAGTGGATCCGTAAAAATCATGCGGACGTCTGAATGGAGCTTTACAGGGGGGTAATCAATGACAGGGGTGTAATCAATGACAGGGGGGTGATCAGGGAGTCTATATGGGGTGATAACCACAGTCATTGATCATGCCCCTGTAAGGTTTCATTCAGACGTCCGGATGCGTTTTGCGGATCCGATCCATCTATCAGTGCATCCGTAAAAATCATGCGGACATCTGAATGGAGCTTTACAGGGGGGTAATCAATGACAGGGGGGTGATCAGGGAGTCTATATGGGGTGATAACCACAGTCATTGATCATGCCCCTGTAAGGCTTCATTCAGACGTCCGGATGCGTTTTGCGGATCCGATCCATCTATCAGTGGATCCGTAAAAATCATGCGGACATCTGAATGGAGCTTTACAGGGGGTTGATCAATGACAGGGGTGTAATCAATGACAGGGGGGTGATCAGGGAGTCTATATGGGGTGATAACCACACTCATTGATCACGCCCCTGTAAGGCTTCATTCAGACGTCCGGATGCGTTTTGCGGATCCGATCCATCTATCAGTGCATCCGTAAAAATCATGCGGACATCTGAATGGAGCTTTACAGGGGGGTAATCAATGACAGGGGGGTGATCAGGGAGTCTATATGGGGTGATAACCACAGTCATTGATCATGCCCCTGTAAGGCTTCATTCAGACGTCCAGATGCGTTTTGCGGATCCGATCCATCTATCAGTGCATCCGTAAAAATCATGCGGACATCTGAATGGAGCTTTACAGGGGGGTAATCAATGACAGGGGGGTGATCAGGGAGTCTATATGGGGTGATAACCACAGTCATTGATCATGCCCCTGTAAGGCTTCATTCAGACGTCCGGATGCGTTTTGCGGATCCGATCCATCTATCAGTGGATCCGTAAAAATCATGCGGACGTCTGAATGGAGCTTTACAGGGGGGTAATCAATGACAGGGGTGTAATCAATGACAGGGGGGTGATCAGGGAGTCTATATGGGGTGATAACCACAGTCATTGATCATGCCCCTGTAAGGTTTCATTCAGACGTCCGGATGCGTTTTGCGGATCCGATCCATCTATCAGTGCATCCGTAAAAATCATGCGGACATCTGAATGGAGCTTTACAGGGGGGTAATCAATGACAGGGGGGTGATCAGGGAGTCTATATGGGGTGATAACCACAGTCATTGATCATGCCCCTGTAAGGCTTCATTCAGACGTCCGGATGCGTTTTGCGGATCCGATCCATCTATCAGTGGATCCGTAAAAATCATGCGGACGTCTTATGGAGCTTTACAGGGGGTTGATCAATGACAGGGGGGTAATCAATGACAGGGGGGTGATCAGGGAGTCTATATGGGGTGATCAGGGGTGATCAGGGGTGATCAGGGGCTAATAAGGGGTTAATAAGTGACGGGGGGGGGGGGTGTAGTGTAGTGGTGCTTGGTGGGACTTTACTGAGCTACCTGTGTCCTCTGGTGGTCGATCCAAACAAAGGGGACCACCAGAGGACCAGGTAGCAGGTATATTAGACGCTGTTATCAAAACAGCGTCTAATATACCTGTTAGGGGTTAAAAAAAACACATCTCCAGCCTGCCAGCGAACGATCGCCGCTGGCAGGCTGGAGATCAACTCTCTTACCTTCCGTTTCTGTGAGCGCGCGTGCCTGTGTGCGCGCGTTCACAGGAAATCTCACGTCTCGCGAGATGACGCATATATGCGTGACTGTGCGCAGGGCTGCCACCTCCGGAACGCGATCCTGCATTAGGCGGTCCGGAGGTGGTTAATCTAAGGTGTGTCCTGTAATTGGCATCACAGGTGTCTTCAAACTTGTAATCAGTCTGTCTATTTCAAGGATGAAATGTAGTCACTGTGCTGTTTGTTATCATGGTGTGTACCACATTGACCAAAGAAAGCTAAGGAGAGAGTTGTCTCAGGAGATTAGAAAGAAAATTATAGTCCAACATGTTAAAGATAAAGGCTAAAAGACCATCTCCTAACAGCTGGATGTTCCTGTTACTAAAGTTGCACATAGTATTCAGAAGTTTAAGGTCTACAGGACTGTAGCCAACCTCCCTGGACGTGGCCGCAAGAGGAAAACTAATGACAAATTGAAGAGACGGATAATATGAATGGTAACCAAAGACCCCAGAACAACTTCCAAAGTGATTAGAGGTGAACTCGATTGTCTTAACCAAAGTAGACTTAATGTAAAACAACTGAGGAAGAAGCCAGGGTACAATTAAAACTCAAGACTATCAAGGCATTCTGGAGTGAAATGTGATGCCCAGTGTCAGAAAGCTTGGTCTCAGTTGCAGGCCTTGGGTTCCTTCAAGAGAATAATGTCCCAAAACACACTTAAACATCCAAGAATGGCTAAGAGCAAAGCATTGACTATTATGAAGTGGCCTTCTATAAGCCTTGATCTAAGGCTACTTTCACAGTGGCGTTTTGGTTTCCGTTTGTGAGATCCGTTCAGGGATCTCACAAGCGGTCCAAAATGGATCAGTTTTGCCCTTAATGCATTCTGAATGGATAAGGATCCGCTCAGAATGCATCAGTTTGGCTAAGTTTGGCTCCGTTTCGCCTCCATTCCGCTTTGGAGGCGGACACGAAAACGCAACAAAATGCTATAATGGAGAAGGGCGATCACAACTCATTTAAAGGGTTTCTACCACCACATTTTGACCTAATTAGCTGTCCAACACTAGCGATCTGCTAGTGTCTGCTGTACCTAACCATGCTATTGTAATTCCTTTCTCTGCAGCGGTTACCCTAAAAAACGTAGTTTTATTGGTATGCAAATGAGCCTCTAGGTGCTATGGGGGCGTCTTTTCAGCACCTAGAGGCTCCGTCCACTCACCATTTCTGGCGCCCAGCACGCTCCAGCCCGCCCCTCTCCTCTAGATTGACAGCCTACTCGCGCCTGCGCCGTGTGCTTCTGTATTCGGCACAGGCGCAGTGACTGTTGGACTGCTGCCTGCGCCGTAAATCGGCGCAGGCGCAGTGAAGATGCTGGCGCAGGGAGACAGTCACTGCACCTGCGCCGAATACAGAAGCACACGGCGCAGGCGCGAGTAGGCTGTCAATATAGAGGAGAGGGGCGGGCTGGAGCACGCTGGGCGGCAGAAATGGTGAGTGGACGGAGCCTCTAGGTGCTGAAAAGACGCCCCCATAGCACCTAGAGGCTCATTTGCATACCGACAAAACTACGTTTTTTAGGGTAACCGCTGCAGAGAAAGGGATTACAATAGCATGGTTAGGTAGAGCAGACACTAGCAGATCGCTAGTGTCTAACAGCTAATTAGGTCAAAATGTGGTGGTAGAAACCCTTTAACCCTTCAGATGCCGTGTTCAGCGCTGGTAGTGGCATCAGATCATGGGGTTAATCAGGGGTTAAAACAAAAAAATACATACTGACCTCATTCATTTTAGTGCAGAGAGGCCATCGCGGCCATCTTGATTGAAAAAAACATTCCAATTCTCAAGCAAGCTGATGCATTTTCGTCAATCAAGATGGCCATGATGGCCTCTCCACAATCAAGCACATTCGGATTTGTGGCGAATCAAATTTTTCCTGAAATTCGCATCGAATTCCACTTCGATAACTTCAATTTGCTAAACACTAATGATCACATTCAGGTCTCTTCTTCAGCCTTCAGGGGCTGTGTGGCTGCTGCAGTCAATGCTCACTGCTCAAGGTTCAGCTCTAGGCTAGCCAGGGCCCAGGGGCAGGAGGGGCGGTGGCATTCACAGGCTGATCCAATAGTTACAGTGCTCCTGCTTCCTCCTTGGAGGCGCAGATAGTGTCGCTCACTGCTGCTCCCACAATCCGCTTAACACCTAGCACCGCAGTTAGGGTGACCACTTTTACAACCCCCAAAAGGAGGACATCATACCCGGGACAGTGGGGCATGATACTACAATACACATAATGAGGATAGGCTCAAATTGTTTTTTTTTTGTGGTTTTGGGGCCGGTTTTGGTGAGGATTTTCAATCCTGGACATTTTGAAAGGAACTTTGCATGGAATCCACGTCAAGGATGGACAGGTTTCTAAAACAGCATGTGAAACATGCTGATTCTCCCAATGGAAGGAATGGGGAAGTTCTGCATACGTGTTTTGGCAAAGATGTTTGCAGCAGAATCCATGCCAAAATCCACAGCTGAAAAACTCAGTGTGAATGTAGCCTAGCAAAGCATCATCCAAATTAAACTAGAAATCTATAAAATAAGTGATTGTCCAGCCTGTTATTAAGGATACCAGAGGACATTACAGGGAGGAGGTATACGAGAAGGGGAGTACAACTACCAGCATGTCCAGCCTGTTATATAATATCAGAGGACATTACAGTGAGGAGGTATAAGAGAAGGGGACTACAACTACCAGCATGACCAGCCTGTTATTATATAATATCAGAGGACATTACAGTGAGGAGGTATAAGAGAAGGGGCCTACAACTACCAGCATGTCCCGCCTGGTATTATATAATATCAGAGGACATTACAGGGACGAGATATAAGAGGAGAGAACTAAAACTCCCAGTATTTCTCTGGCTCTCACACTGAATCCATCCCCCCTCCATAATACATGACATCATCACAGGACCTTCACCACCACTTCTCTCCACTTCTGAGCTCCAGTCACTCCTTCACTGATCACATGGTGGTGACATCATCACAGATCTTTCACATTTTGCAGAGTAGGAGATTCAGAGCAGGTCCTGGTCGGTAGTCATTACTGTTGTGTCTGGAGCTCTCTTGTTCTCTTTGTTATCAGCCAGAGAGGGGGAAGTGGGAAAAAAAATTAAAAATCTTTCTGGCGCTACCCCCATGCTGGGTGGTGCGATAATCATGTGCCCACAGGTGCCTGATTGTAAATGCAACTGATGATAGTGCGGTAATAAAGACACTAATACCACAATTCAAAGGAAAAGTAGTTTATTCCAACTGGGGCACAAAACAATGGTAACAAACGGTGTGATTTAGCTTGGTGGTTGCAGTTTCTATACAGCTTGGGGGTTACAACTATTGGCACAGAGCTTGGCGGTTACAGTCTCAAATGGGTACACTGCTTAGCAGCAGTTACAGCCTCTAGTGAACACATGGAGTAGTGGTTAGTCTCTAATAGGGCTAATTTGGGTTTGACACTGTAGTGGTCTCTGGTTACAGATACAGACCGGGGTAACACAAGCTTCACCTGGCCTCAGTACAAGAACACTCTAAAAGTGTTCTAAAACTACTTGCAGAATACACAGCCTGTAAGCAGCAGGGGGCAGTAGAGAGACAGATTTGGTCTTGGTTAGCTTCCACATCACTCCACTTGACCACGACATGCATCCTTTTTAGGCACTCAATGAGAAATATTTTACCACACAGATATGCTTGTGATACTGTAGAACTTAACTTTATCAAAGTCTTTCTGTCAAGACGTACAAGAGTTTTGTTCCAAACGAATAATTAGCCTGTGGTAATGAGTTCTTCTACTTTATTGAACGTATTTCTCCACCATGCGCAAAGAAACATCATTTGGTTCCAGTCGACATGTCTCGTCTCTACAGAATCTTCAAAGTTATCGGATATTGATTGACATTGTAAACCATTGTCTTCTGTAAGACTTCCATAGGATTACCATTCTTTCTTTGCTATCCCTCTTAACGGGTTGTAGCCCATATTTTAGGGACAGTATTTCTTTCTAACCCTCATCTTCAGCTCACTCCACCATCTGCCACTTTTTTCCGTTCTCCCTCACATGCTCCCGTCACCTGCTGCCTCTCCCTCAACTTTATCTCCTTTATGTGAACATCTGCGAGCACTGTGTTTCTCGTGCCTCCATATGTTTGTCCAGAGATTAATCAAACAAGGTTATACTTCAGGCGTTGGGCCACCGCATCCCAAGCCTATTTATACAATAATACATCCTATCTCTCAAGATCTCCTGTACTGATATATGAACATGTTATTGGACGGTACATCACACTTTACACCACAGGCCAAATATAATGAACTTTTCTTATATCTAATTCCAAGAATAAGTATCTTTCTTAACACCCTCTTACACAGTGCCTTCTGGCAGATCTAAGCACTACAGCATAGCAGCTGAGGATCCAAGTAGTCGAAGCAGTGTGCAACTGCCCACTCTCAGTAGAGTTTATAAGGTCACTGTCTATTAGGGTTACTACTTGCCTCTCCCTAAAAAAACTAAAGTTTACATAGGTAACTGAATGATCCAAAAACTACAGATATTGTGCAAAGCTACAATGTTACAGTCGGCAGAGTGACCAGCTACCACAGCTGTACAGATCCTGCTGCAGATGAGAGACTACAGCTCAGACACCCATCACTTAGATCAGGGATGCTCAACCTGCAGCCTCCAGCTGTTGTAAAACTACAACTCCCATCATGCCCAGCTGTAGGGTGATAGCTGTAGGCTGTCTGGGCATGCTGGGAGTTATAGTTTTGCAACAGCTGGAGGGCCACAGGTTGGGCATCTCTGACTTAGATCAAATCCAGTCCAGGCCAACTCAGAAAAGCCTGTATTACACAATGCACACCTACAGCCCCAAGTGCCAGCTTTCAGCTGTTAGCCAGAAGTTCAGGGGAGAGACATCAGCAAGATAGCATACCAGAGGTGCCATCATCTGTCCCTTTGCCAGCCCCCATACATCATCATCTGGGAAGCGAAATTACACTGTGTACAAACTACTGCTGGATGTACTACAACCTCTATTTTGCACTTAGTAAAGAGAGACGTTTATTCTACTTCTGGGCAGATTCCTTATACCACATTTTCACTACACCAATCCCTAGGGAGCACCAGCCTAAAAGGAGAAAACGTAGACACATAACCACTACCACTCCCATCCTCTGCACTGGATCCTGAAAGGCTTGCTGCACTGGATCCTGAAAGGCTTGCTGCATAAGCAAAGGACTAAAAAGCCCAGAAAAATATATCCCCTGCACCTATTTCAGTGCTGCCCCTGAATATGCAGCCCTATGCAGGAGCCCACTTTGCTCTGATTCGTTATAGTAGTTTGTTTTGTAAAACTAATGCTACTCTGAAGATCCAGTATGGACAGGAGGGTCAATGTAAACTGTAAACTTTATTAATGTTTGTGTGTTTGCTGTAGCTAATTTAGCACTGTGTTTAGGATGGTAATAAATGTCTGGGTCATGACATCAATAAAATTGCCTAATTACACATAGAGGGGTGATTAGGTGGGCAAGAGCTCACTCCTCTCATATGTGACAATCACAGAAAAAGTATGCTGTCTGATTGATGGGTGGTTGATTATGCTGAGTTCACCTCTGCGCTGACTTTTCTGTTGTTCTGCTCCTTCAGAGGAACAGAAGAATAGAAAAAAACGGATCCATTAAACTGATTGAATAACAAATACAAACCGAACACCTTCCATTTCTATCCATCATTCATTGACTTCAATGTAAAAAAAAAAATGTAAAAGCTCCTTTCCATCATGTTTCCATTATCCTGCAGACGGTACTTTTTTCCTATCAAAAATAAAAGAAACATGACAGAATGGAGTCAAACTGATGCTAATATTACACCACTGAAATCAATGGTTATAATACTGGAAACAACAAACAATATAAACCATTAACGCTGATCTGATGGACAAAAGTCCATGTCCATCTGCATGATAGGTTTGGTCAGGAGCCTCCATTGCAGATTTTGTCAAAATACTGGACAACAGAGCACATATAATGTGCTTTTTTGCCCGGTAAAATCCTGGGTTTTCTAATGGAAGCCAGGTCCCATTATAATCAGTGGGGTTCATCAGATGGCCTTTGTTTCCATCATTTCACAGAAACATGGGTTTCGTTATTTTCATTGTTCTGTTGTTTTGTCTAAGTTCTTAACATTCTGTGATTACAGGGGTTCCCGTTCCTTTTGTGAGAGACAGAAATTCTAGGACGGTCATGTACAATTACAAATGGAAAGCTGGTTCTACACCTCTCCTCCTCTCCCTGCAGCACGTCCTGCACTGGCCTACCCTCTCCTCCCCAACACTTGCCAGCTGAGGGGGCAGGCTGCTTCAACTTGAAATATCTGTATAGCACCTAGTGATAGGAGCCAGGTCTGGTTTTAAAGCTAAAAATATAACTAATATAACTAATAATATCTGGATATCTTACTCCCAACTTGGTTTCTTAAGGTTATATCTGAGACTGTATGGTAGTTAGCACCACAATATGCGCTGGCTTATATCTCTAGGTGCTATACAGTTTGAGCTGTAGGAGGTTTCTTATACTTCCTTGGATTCTGACAATTACTGTCACTTTTATGTGCAGGCACAAATTAAATATTGGCATTGTCCTGCTTGTAATACTAGTTATTCCGGTGATCAGCCGGCCAGTTGGCAACTCTACTGCCTAGTCAGCAATGAGTAGGACCCAGCTCCTCTCAACAGATATCCTTTAGTTTTCTATTGTTACATCAGTACTACTTACAAATGTGCCCTTCCTTACCTTCTACCTACTGTATCTAGACATGCCCTGATGTTTCATGAGATGACCAACTTTTCACAACAACATGATTTTGTGATATTGTGTCACAAGATGTCTATCCTATATGTGTCTATGTGCAGACAACCATAAGTTCAATGTGAAGGTCCACTTAGCTTCACTTGTGCAGGGGGGTCAGTTCAGCCGCACTAGTGTGTAAGGGGTGCAGATCAGTGCTCTACCCTACTTATAGGAGTGCCCTCTTAAGCTTTAAGAAATAGTAAAGTGTTTCACAGTGCAGCCCATCTCTACAAGAAATGTAATGTAGAACAAATAAAACAAACCATGATTGGAAATGAATTATTGTTGGTACAAGCAGATCATTCCAGAGTTACACAGCCTTGGTGGTCTTAGTTTTGCTTATCCATCTAAAGACTGATAACAACCTGATGACAGCCTATCTTCAGCGAAGCCCACCATTGGATTTATATTAGCTGACATAGGGTCTTTTTAGGAGACTGAATTGTGTGGTCACATACTGTACCAGGAGACCACCCACATGCTTGAATAAGACTATTTAAAAATGAGAAATCATGTGATTTATTAATTTGGGAAACTACAGTACAGAAATTTATGTATGAAATATTCCAAAACAAACAGATTTAAATTGAATGGACTATTCTTTTTTTATTTTTCAAAGAAATTCTATTTTTTCAAGACTACAGAATCCCCTTTACGGCAAAGTCAGCTTGGTAGTGAATTATGGCTATTCTGGCATTTTCAGATAAATCTTTATTAGGTTTAGGACTTTTTGGAAAGGCAGAGGACTATCCAGATGCCTCAGCTCCTTTATTCTGTCGTGTCATTTGGCAGAGCAAAGAATATTCTGCTATAAGAAGTTTTCTCATGACATTTTGGCACAAACCAAGGGAACCTCAGCTGTCTCTGGGTCTTGTCAACTGTTATGCAGATTCCAAGGTGCAATCAGTCACACAGTATGTAAACTTGGCACAATGCTTTCCTCTGAGCAGAAGTAAAAAATAAAAAAAATAATAATCCATTTAGTAGTGACACATACTGTACATGTGTAACTGTAAGTCTTGGGTATTATCCTCCCATAAGCAAAGATATATATTTTTGGCTACTCCAGGGATGTGACATCAGCAATAGCTGCATAACACCCAATTTCTATTAAATGTAATAATGGTCATAATAAGCTGGTCATTAAATAGATTTTCTGTGACTTTAATATTCCTGGTCCATAATGAATTATCAAAATTTGATTGGTAATGCTCCAACTCCTGGCATTCCCTCTGATCAGATGGGAAAGTGAATGAGACTGAGCTACAGTACCAGCCACAGCCACGACCAGCAATGCCCTGAGAATCCCTTTAAAGGGAACCTGTCATGTGGATATTTGATTATAATCTAACTAATTATATACAATCATTAACTACTAAAAAGTACCTTAGATGTATTCACTTACTGGTGTGACAGATGGTTACCTCATAATATACACACAAATATGCTGCATGCCGCATGCTAATGAGCTGATTTGAGTCCAGCGTGATGTCATTGAGTCCAGCGTATATTTAATTCAGAGCTATAGCCACTCCCCTGCCCACCTGCTGCTGGTTCATATGGAAACAGACTGTCATTCAGCAGCAGGTGGGCGGGGAGAGTCAGGAGCTCATGAATATTCATGACTCATCATTATCAGCTGGAGCTTTTCAATACAAGATGTTGGCAGATTAACTGGGTCAATTAAAGAAAGTGACCCAGCATTTTGTTAAGAGAATCAGTCACTTATTTATGTTGCCCTTAGTTAGGACAACATAAAACTGGTGACAGGTTCCCTTTAAATGTATTTTGATACAAATGGTGAAACTAGTAACATAGTAACAGAATTTGTAAGGCTGAAAAAAGACATCCATCCATCTAGTTCAGCCTGTTATCCTACAAGTTGATCCACAAGAAGGGGGGAAAAAAAACTGTGAGGTAGAAGCCGATTTTCCGCAGTTTTGGGGGAATAAAAATTCCTTCCCGACTCCAATTAGACAATCAGAATAACTCGAAATACCGGCTTGGGTCACTTATGCTACATTTTTCAAGCTGGTATAAGTTCCCTGAGACTGGAGAAAATGCTTGGCACTGCAGAATATTAGAATAGCTTTATATGAGGATAGAGTGCTCCAATATATTTGTGCTTGCGAATTTTCGGCAATTAATGATGTGCATATTTTTTCGCAATACGTGCAACTTGTGACATCACAGCACTATGTCTGTAGCATGTATGTATGGACAGCAGAACCTATTACACTGCCTAACACCCTGCACTGGAACCTATCAGCTACACTATAGATCAATCTAACCTACACTGACTATCTCCCACTAACTATCTGAATTCTATATATAAGTTAACTGTCTAATGTAATAACACAAAGCACAGAGCACAGCAATGACACTGCTGTCTCTTTCATAACTGCAATAAACTTTAAGGGGTAGGCAACTTTTCTTTTTTTCTTTTTTTATGTAGTTTTTATTAATGTACCATATACAGTTACAGAAATTAAATCAGTAAATGGATTTGAGATGGTAGCAGTTTTACACAATATACATAATACAAATAAAGTAGTAAGCAACTTTTCTATTGGTTGCTAGGGATGTTGCTAAGCTGTGACAAAGCCTTCTCATTGGCCCACAAGCTAGAAGAAGGGAGGGATGATCACCTGATGTATACTGTGTTAAAAAACAAAAAAAAATATTCGTCATTCGAATATTCTAAATATTCACGAATTCTTGAAGTGCCGATATTCACGATAAAAATTAGCTTTTCGAATATTCGCGCTCAACACTACTTACTTACCCACATACAGACATTTTCTCCCAGTCCAAGTATTCTCATTTTATATACTAGCCTTTTATGTGGCACAGTATCAAATGCTTTGGAGAAGTCCAGATATATGACATGACCGATCCCTCATGAAGCCATGCTGATACAGCGTTATTTTCATCGAGATATTCCATAGCATCTCTTAGAAAACCTTCGAACAGTTTACCCATGACAGATTTTAAACTTACCAGCCTATAGTTTCCGGGCTCTGTTTTTGACCCTTTTTTTAATACTGGCACCAATTTGCTAAGCGCCAATCCTGTGGAACGCTCCCTGTCAATAGAGAGTCCTTAAAGGGAACCTGTCATAAACTTTCTGCTGACCTCACTGAGGGCAGCATAAAATAGTGACAGAAATGCTGATGTCAGCGGTGTGTCACTCATGAGCTAAAAGTTAGTGGTTGATGAGAACCAGCATCATAATCATTGCAGCACAGGCCTTGAAAAGAGTCAAATCTACCTGAGAAGAGTCATGGTTATTCATAATCTCCTGCACTCCCCCCCCATCTGCTGATGATTGGCAGTTGTCTCCTAGAGAGAAAGGGAGAAAACTAGGTAGAAGACTATCAGTCATCAGCAGGTGGGCAGGAGAGCAGGAATTCATGAATAACCAGGACTCTTCTCAGGTGGCCGTGGCTCTTTTTCCAGGCCCAGTCTGCAGTGATTGGGATGTTGGTTCTCGGCAACCACTTATTTTAACTTTTAAATGACAGACCGCTGAAATCAACTCACCTGTCTCTACTTTATACTGCCGTTAGTATGGGTAGCATAAAGTTGATGACAGGTTCCAGAAATAAGGGTCTGTCTATGAGAATACTTAATTATCTTAGGATACAGGGGTGATTTGTCTATTTTAATCTTTTTAAGATGCTGCTGCACTTCTTCCTGGGTCAGACAGGTCACTTTTAATGGGGAATTTACTTTTACACTCTGCATTTTATCCGACAGTTTGTTTTCCTTAGTGAATACAGTGGAGAAAAAGATCGCTCTTTACAACTCCTCCCTCATCACTCTTTAAGGGGCCAAAACTTTCAGGTTTAGTCTTTTTACCATTTATATAATTGAAGAATATTCTCTTTTGCAATAAGTTTCTCTGTCTCCAGCTTGGCTGCTTTTATTTGTCTTTTACATATTCTACTTTTTTTTCCTTAAAGTTTTTAAATGCTTCCTCACTACCTTCTTATTTTAGTGATTTAAATGCTTTCTTTTTGTCATTTATTGCTCACTTTACATTTCTATTTATCCACATTATTTTTTTCTTGTTCCTCACCCTTTTATTCCCATAAGTTATGTACTAGGGTTGGGCGAGCATGCTCGGCCAAATATCGCATGTGCTCGAGTCAATGTATCTAAATCTAATTTAGCCTCTATTTCTGAAAAGTTTCTGGTGGGATTCGAACACACAACCTTCTACATTACAGCCAAGAATGTTAACCACTACACTATAGAGCTGCATGGCCAGTTACTTAAAAAAAAAAAAAGAGACTTCTGCTGTATAGGAATACTTACTAGTATAGAGGCTAAATTAGATTTAAATACAGTGGGTGTCCCCAAGCACTGACTCCATTATGGACATAGCTATATATGGAGTCAGAGAAGGGACTCCTAATCCGAACTAGAGTCCCGACACCCTCCCCTCTTCAGAGCAGGGGGTGCCTGGTTTAATGCTAGGGTTCTCCCATTGACTTCCATTGTGCTCGGGTGCTCTGTAGAGCACCCGAGCATCAGGAAGTGTTCTACTCGAGCACCAGAGCACACAAGCACTTTGGTGCTCGACCAACACTAGAATGTAAAAGAGTATATCAATACAATTAATAAATAATAAAATCAATAATGGATCACCAATATGCCATGTATAATGTTATAACCAAAAAGACAGAACAATACTGTTTGCATAACTTCATCCAATTTACATCATGACCACATTATGCTTTATACAGCACGGACAGGAATTCCACACCGCGCGATCCTGCTGCAATTCAAATGACCTGCTGTCACCTATTATAATAAATGTCCTGCATAAATGTAACACCCCAGAGTTGTGTTACTACACTCCTCTACCCTGCTACTATCTTCTAAGAGCTTTTATATGGTCATCTGATATGATTTTGCCCATGTCTTCACAACTATGCATTTAAAACTATGTTAACTGTAAATTGTCTTGTAATTTTCCATGTTCACCAGCAGGTGGCAGCAATGGATTGGTAAGGAACTAGTTACAATTTAGTATATCTAGGCTGGAATGGATCATTCCAGCTTAGCTCCCCCTCTGTGGATTTGTGGGCTGTTCCCACATCCTGCAGGATGGGTGGGGAAGGAAGTTAGAGTTAGTGTGCCAGCCACCCCTGTTGGGGAAGGCTGTGTGATAGCCTTCAGGAGTCCCCCTGCATAGGGAAGAAAGCCAGGATCTTGTCTCGACTGAGACATTGATCACATACCCAGACTGAGCCCTGCAGCCTCAGCTGGATGACAAGAAAGCAGACAACCTCCAGAGTTCCAGGACGAAAGTATTCCCTGAGAGCCTATCTGTAAGTAAAGTCCAGAGACCTAGGAGAAGCCATATTCCTCCTCAGCTAGTCAGTCCCCACAAAGCGGAAGACATAGAGAAGCGCAGAAGATAAATTCCTGCCACAGTTATAGAGCTACTAAGCAGACGTCTTTTCCTGCAAGCTCCAGATTTATAGTGCAGAAGATTTATTCCTGCCAACCATTGTCAAAACCTGCTGGGACCAAAGACCAAAGCTGTATTCTGCTTGGATACAAGTTATCTTCAGTAAAGAATAGTTTGAACTTCATCTAAAGGTCTGGACATCAATTTCTGCTGCAAAATTAATCTATTACTCCTACTATCACTACACTCAAATTTATTGCAAGTAAGCTAGGAGACAGGAGTACAGCCCAGGTAGAAGACACCGTTGACACCATTATCATCACCACACAGAGACATTATAGGCCATTACACCACTCTGGCATTCCTAACCTGAGACGTGCGTTATAACACTTTGGGAGGGCCCTGTGAAAGTACCCTGCGCACGCTGCAATTGGCGTCACAAACAAAACGACAAACTATTTGTCTACCCCGTTCCTGGTCATTGCATATATATTGGTAAACTAAAAAGATGTAGTTGCTGAAGAGAAAGGTGCTAGTAATATATTTCCTATATATTTTCTGTTGCAACAGTATCCTATTTACATGGAATTTAAAAGTCACTTGTAGTGTTTTACAGGCATCCTTCCATGTATAATCTCATTTATATTATTCTAAAATGTCCACTGGAAGAAAAGTAAAAATGTTGCATTTGTTCGAGGTGCTTATACCCAGCTGTGTTGGTCAATCGTTAGTACTTCCACAGGTTCATATCTGGGTTAGTTTGGTCAGCTTACTCACGGTTCTGTAGCATGAGAGTCGGGGTGTCGGTGCCTGGCGTGGCGTCCCACATGGTTATCGGCACTCCTGTCTTACCTCTGATACGTCCTCCAGCTTGCAAAACTCTCCGCTCCGACGCGGCTCTTGCTCATGGATGGCTTGTTGATTTAGTCGAGCAGAGCTGTGATTGTGTCACGTGAGAAAATCAGCTGACCGTTTTTTCGCTTTAGATAAGGTATAATCCTGGAGTGCTCCTTTAAAAAAAGTTAAAGCTGGTGGTCCATTTCAGAGTACATGCATAGGGGGTAGTGGTGTACTACCCCCTATGCATGTACTCTGAAATGGACCACTAGCTTTAGCTTTTTTAAAAGGAGCGCTCCAGGATTATGCCTTATCTAAAGCGAAAAAACGGTCATCTATTTCCCTTAGTAGTGGATTTTCTGTGGACTCTGTTATATTAGGTGGCTTATAACAAACTTCTATATGTATTTTATTATTGTTTTTGCCTTCATATATTTCTACACACAGTGAATTCACATGTTCATTTCCCTCACATATATATAAAGGCAAACCCCTCCCCCTCTCTGGTTTTCACAATCTTTTATAAATGGATGTAACCCTGTACATTAACCGCCCAGTCAAAGCTTTCTCTCAATTTCGATGTCATGGTCCTCCTCAGGAATTACTAATTCCAGTTCACTGGTTTTATTAGTCAGGCTTCTGGCAATAGTATACATACAATTGAGAGATTTTTGTATATTTTTTACCCTACACCTTTCCTTATGAACTGTGCTAGTCCATTCCACCCCCAGTACCATTACTTTGCCCCAGGTCTCTATCTGTACTATCTTCCCCTCCTATAATTACCCTCTCCCCAGTCCCTAGTTTAAACACTCCTCCAACCTTCTAGCCATCTTTTCCCCCAAAACAGCTGTACCTTCCCCATTGAGGTGCAGCCCATCCCTACAATAGAGCCTGTAGCCGACAGAGAAGTCGGCCCAGTTCTCCAGGAACCTAAACCACTCCTTCCTACACGTTCTTGAGCCACTTGTTAACCTCCCTATTCTCCCTCTGCCTTTCTGGTGTGGTTTGTGATACTAGTAGTTTTTCAGAAAATACTACCTTTGAGGTCCTTGCCCTGAGCTTGCAACAAAAAAATCCCTAAAATAATTTCTAAGAACGCTCCACCTACCTCTAACTTTGTCATTGGTTTCAATGTGGACCACTGGGTCTTTGCCAGCCCCTCCCAGCAATTTATCAACCCGATCCGCGATGTGTCGAACTCAGGCGTCAGGAAGGCAACACATTGTTCAATGATCCCAGTCTTTGTAACAGACTGTTTCCCATCCCCAGCTAAATGGTCATGTGCCTACATTCATGAATGTAATAATCCACAGCATCTTAATATCCTTCTGACGATTTATATAGGACTTGTTAGCAGACATCATTTTCCCAACTAGCCTAATCAATGAATTCATATACTACGCTCTTAAATGGGATGTCTCTTCATCACAACCTCTTTTTATACTGAATGTGGCCCAGTGAGTCCACCTTTATAATCAACTGGCAATCAGCTGTTCAGGGTAACCTCTGTCTGGCCCTAACTCTGCAGTGGCTCTCTGCACTGGCTCATAGAGGTTGGAGGGGGAAGGCTGAATCACTCCTCTATGACATCTATTATAGGCCATTTGGATGGTAATTGTACTAACACAACCCCTTTTAATGTATATAAAGAGCATAAGATTATTGGGAAAAGTCATCACGTAGATGTCTAGTAACATGTCCCGAATGGGTCTTCATAACAGTTTTTTTTTTAACTTGGCTACACAGTAGAACCATGTCGTTAGCTTGTTTGTTTTAATAATTAACCTCTCATTAAAATAAACAGATGAAGTTGATGTTTCTCTATTATGGGCAAACAATGGAAACTTCACACATCCCACCCAGGCATCTACTGGCTCTGAGTATGTCTATTCAGGAAGCTTAAAACAGTTCAAGCATTGTTCACAATGGTGAATTTCCTCTTAACTAATGCAATCACAATGTCTTCAACATTTCACAGATTGCAGGCTATACCCTATGGACTGCTCATTCATCTTGATGTAATTTTCACTCTAATGAGTTGCAGACATAAAGTAAAATTTTAAAGATCCTTTGTTAAGGGCCACTTTCACTTTTTAAAATGTCCCTAGGGAACCTCACTTTATCATAGAACATGGTCTACACCTTTAAATTTATAAGCATGTTATCTCAAGGCTCATACTATAGTATGTTAGTGCAGTCTTCTATTTTCTCCGAGCAATTTCTATCTTGCTTTTTACAA
Organism: Bufo bufo; assembly: GCF_905171765.1. Taxonomy (NCBI): domain Eukaryota; kingdom Metazoa; phylum Chordata; class Amphibia; order Anura; family Bufonidae; genus Bufo; species Bufo bufo. The sequence continues at coordinate 291,430,769 of NC_053389.1, forward strand.
ATGAATAATGACGTTTCTGCCTACCATCCTGATTGTAGAAATTATTATAGGCAGGCAGTGGCCCTTGCCATGTCCAATGGTGCCTTGCTTAGGCTTCATGTAGGAAAATGTGACCAGATTTCATACAGCAGAGATTATAGCTAGAGATGAGCGAATTTCTCAAAAATTCGATTCGGCCGGTTTGCCGAATTTTCCAGAAAACTTTGCTTCAATCCGAATTAATTCATGACGAAACGCATTAAAAAAACTGCTATTTCCGAGCTGCATAGAGCCTTTATATGGGTGTAGAACACTGTGCCTTGCAGTAACACGCAGACCAAATAACTCAAGTGTTTTGCAGATCCGCGATTTGCGGACCGTAAAAAACACACCACGGTCGTGTGCATGAGGCCGTACAGTAGGTTTCCCCCAGAAGTATCTTGGTCGATGAGCAGCCAATACCGCACTTGCAGCAGTCTTGACAGGATTTGTCTCCAGGTGGAGAGGAATTGTTTTCTCGGCATGCTTTCTCCATAGCAACACCTCGTCGTTAAATAAACAGAAGACTGGCTGATTCTCTCCTGTCTTAGGCAACATGTAATTTTTATTAGTAAATTCATTAAATATTTAATATTCAATTGAACCAAAACTTGATTCAAATTATAAGAAAGTATATAAAAATTTGCCAAAACTGACCAAATAACTCAAGTATGAACTCAACCTTACAGGTCCATGTTAGTGTCAAGAAGAAGCGCACTCCTTTTACACCTTCGTCAGCTGATTCCACATAGATGTCTACAGAACCTGTTCTATTAAACGCTTATACAAGTAGAGCCCCCTAACAGAGTGGAGAGGGTGTCAGCAGTAAGTTTGTGTTGACGTCACTGATTAATTTGCCCTTCCTCTGATTGATCCGTCAGAACAATAACCCACAAAAAACTGATCCTGTCTGTGGAGCATACGCCATCACTCGGTCAGCATTTGCCAAAAAAACAAAAAAAAAACAGGAGTGGATCTAAAACAGAGATGACACGTGAATGGAATATTTACGTCTTCTGTGTTTTGTACCCACTCCTGCTTTTGGCTACCAAATCAAAAGCCAATTCTGATTGGACCATACAGGCCATACAGCTGCTACACAGACAGGATCCGTTGTTCGTCTCATTTTTCCTTCCTTCTGACAGATCACAAGAAAGTTCAAATAAATCATATAAATCATGATGTCAGCCAGGCTGAAAGGCAAAATAGTGGCCCAGTCATGAAGTAGGGAGGGGGGGGAACAGCATGAGAAGTCCACAGAGTGGACCTATGACATAGTGATGAGGTGGAAGCAGCATGAAGAGACCACAGAGTGGCCCAATGACAGGGTCTGGAGTTGGCAGCCGAATGAGGAGACCACCGAGTGGCACAATGACAGAGTCTGGAGGTGGCAGCAGCATGAGTAGGCCACAGAGTGGCACAATGGCTGAGTATGGAGGTGGCAGCAGCATGATAGGCAGCGGCCAACTGACTACATAGGATATCTCTGTAGTCGTTCAGTTTGTCCTCCCTCTCAGTGGGTGTAAAAAAGGCCCCCATTCTGGACCGGTAGCGAGGGTCCAACAAGGTAGAGAGCCAGAAGTCATTCCTCTGCCAAATGGTGACAATTCGGCTGTCACTACGCAAGCAAGTGAGCATGCATCGTGCCATTTGTGCAAGTGACTCGGAGGGACTCCCTGCCTCCATCTCCACTGCATACTGCCACGGTGTCCGGGTCCTCTGTCTCGTCTTCCTCATCGCCCTCTGGCTGCTTCCTCATAGCTGCTCTGGCTGCTTCCTCATAGCTGCTCTGGCTGCTCCTGCTCCTCCTGTCCTGTCAGCTGAGTAGAAAAACCACCTATTTGGCTACACATTGCCTGTGCTCCAATGTCCTCCTACCCCTCCTCCTCCTCTTCCAGTTCAGCCCCCACAGGGCTCATGTGAGATCGAGGCGCCACGTCACCTGTCCACTGACCAGCCATTGTTACCAGCATCTGTTCCAGGACATGAAGCAGTGGAATGATGTTCATTCCGTAGTCCTGGCGACTGACAAATAACGTGGCCTCCTCAAAGGGCCTGAGCAAACAGCAGGTGTCACGCATGAGCTGCCACTGGCTGACATCAAAGTTACACAGTGGAGTACTCCTATCCACTTGCATCATCAAGAAATCGCTGATGGCCTTTCTCTGTTTGTATAGTCGGTCCAACATATTGAGGATGGAATTCCAACGGGTGGAAACCTCGAATATCAGCCTATGTTGGGGGATGCCGTTCTGCCGCTGCAGCTCAAGGAGGATGTGTTTTGCTGTGTACAAGTGGCTGAAGTGCATGCAAAGTTTCCTGGCCATTTTTAGGATGTCTTGCAGATGGGTGGAGGACTTCAGGAACCGCTTGACAACCAGATTGAACACGTGTGCCATGCAGGCCACATGGCTCAGCCCTCCTTGATGCAGCACCGACACCGTGTTCTTCCCGTTGTCGGTCAGCATGGTTCAGATTTTCAGTTGTCGCAGAGAAAGCCAGGATTCGATTTCTTGATTCATCACATGGAGCAGTTCCTCCCCTGTATGACTCCATTCGCCAAGGCAAACCAGGTGCAGAACAGCGTGACACCGCCGAGCCCTGAACATGTGGTATGCTGGAGGGGCACTGTGATATGTCCCTGCAGTGGAGGCTGAGGACATGGTGGAGGATGAGGAGGCAGAGGCGGACATTGTCGCAAGACCAACGGCGTGACAATGTGGGGGCGGAAGCGCCGTGACCTGGCCAAATTGCTGGTGTGGCTGTGCAAGAACCACATTCACCCAGTGGGCCGTAAAGCATATGTATTGTCCCTGACCGTAGATACAGCTCCACACGTCGGCACTGCTGTGCACTTTGACAGACACCAACAGGCTCAATGACTGGCCTACCTTATGTCCTACATGTGTGTGCAGGGCTGGTACTGCCTTTTTTGCAAATGCAAGAAATGACGGCTTGGGACTCTCCACCTCAGCTTGGCACAAGCCACCAGTTCTCTAAAAGGTGCAGAGTCCACCACTTGGAAAGGGAGGGACTGCAGCACCACCAACTTGGACAGGAGCACGTTCATCTTCTGTGTCGTTGGATGCGTGCACGCATACTGCTGTCTCTTGGCAATCGCTTTGGTGATTGATTGCTGACGGAATGACTGACAGGAGTAGGAGCAGGAGCATCTGGACCAGCAGAAGATGGGATTGACAGACATCTCCCTTCAACTGAGGTGGTGGAGCCTTGACTGGCTGAAACTGGCTGCGTGCCACTGGGTGATGTAGCGGTAGCTGCGGCAGGTTGGACCACCACATTAGAGCCACGGTTTTCCCAGGCCACTTTATGGTGATGGTACATATGTTGATGCAGGGCTGTGGTGCCAACATTTTCACCCTGCCCACGCTTCACCTTCTGCCGACATATTCTACATACTGTATGGCCCTGTTGACCTCCTCTGGCGGCTTCACAAAAAACAGCCACACCGCCGAGTACCTGATTTTTCCCCCAACACTACTCACTGGCTGACTGCTACCACCGCTGCCTTTGTGAAGCTCTGCACCACTCCTTTCCGGGCAGGTAGGCTGCTGCAAGCATGCCCGTTTGGCTCCTGACCTCCCACTGCTGCCACCCTGCTGACTCCCGGCCACGCTAGTGACTTGCTGGCTCCACCGCTGGCTCACGGGCAAGCTGCCCCTCTTCTTTTGATGATGACAAAGCCCCTTCTTCATCCGGCTCCCAAGTGCAATCGGCTTTATCATCATCGAGTAGTGTCTGCACAACACTGATGTCCTCCTCAACAGTCTCTAGGTCAGGGGCCTGACCGCTTGCAACACAAGCTCCTGCGCCACTCTCCTCATCACTACTTGCCCACCTATTTGGCTGGGCATTAGCTGCTGACTGTCCTCTATTAGCTCTTCCTCGCTGAAAAGTGGAGCCGAGTCTACAGCAAATACTTCTCACTGTGTACCATTAATAGCCACCCTCTGTTTTCTATCACTGAGCTAGTTAGGCTACTTTCACACTAGCGTTTTTTGCGGATCCGACATGGATCTGCAAAAACGCTTCTATTACATGGCTGTCACCACCAGACATCTGAGAAGCTCTGACAGACGTCCTTCAGAACCTCCTCCTTGAGGTTCCTTTTGTTTTGCTTTCATTTTCTCATCTCGTTAGCCTCTCTCAGCTGTCATGTAGTTGCACTGATTGCATCCCTTTAAATCCCTTCCCATACTGCATCACTTTGCGGTTTATACAACTTCCTGGAGTGTATGCATGCTGGATGCTTCTACTGAGTCTTCTACAGATAAGTTTTATTCATTCATTTGTATTTTCCTGTTTGCTGGATCTCAGGTGACCCTGACTCCCTCCATATCAAGTGTAGGGAGCCGGTGGTCGTGTCCCCTCACTATTATAGGGTGTTCAGGTGTTATACAGTCGAGGTACGAGGATATGCGATCTTCTACCATTGAGAATTTTGCATAGGCTGAGCAGTTAGGGAGAGAGTCAGGTCTGTTGAAGGGCTCCCCCTTTTGTTCCTTAGTTTTGGATCCAGTCAGTCGGATCTTCCTTTTGTGTCTTCTTGTTTGCTGTGCACCTTCCGTGACATTGGCTGGATCTTAACAAGGTTCCAAGTAGAGCTTCAACATGCAACAAGAAGAAATGGGAGTGAGACAAAACATTTTTTGAGCATTCAATTTAATGAAAACAACGAATAAACTGAGACAGGCTGTTTTTCAGCTCCAAAAAAAAACTAAATCCCCCCAAAACAGAAATTCAACTTCCAAACATGAACTCAGTAATGAGTAGCTCCGCCGTTATTGTTTATCACTTCAAAAATTCGTTTGGGCATGCTTGATGCAAGCGTTTCCATGAGGTGAGTGGGAACATTTCTCCAAGTGGTGAAGACGGCCGCACGAAGGCCATCTACTGTCTGGAACTGTTGTCCATTTTTGTAAACTTCCCTTGCCATCCATCCCCAAAGGTTCTCAATTGAATTTAGATCAGGGGAACACGCAGGATGGGCCAAAAGAGTGATGTTATTCTCCTGGAAGAAGTCCCTTGTCCTGCGGGCATTGTGTACTGTAGCGCTGTCCTGTTGAAAAACCCAGTCATTACCACACAGACGAGGGCCCTCAGTCATGAGGAATGCTCTCTGCAACATCTGGACATAGCCAGCGGCCATTTGACGCCCCTGCACTTCCTGAAGCTCCATTGTTCCACTGAAGGAAAAAGCACCCCAGACCTTTATGGCGCCCCCTCCACTGTGGCGCGTAGAAAACATCTTAAGTGGGATCTGCTTGTCATGCCAGTAACGTTGGAAACCATCAGGACCATCAAGGTTAAATTTTTTCTCATCAGAGAATAAAACTTTCTTCCACCTTTGAATGTCCCATGTTTGGTGCTCTCTTGCAAAGTCCAAACGAGCAGTTCTGTGGCGTTCAAGGAGACAAGGTCTTTGAAGACGTTTTTTGTTTTTGAAGCCCTTCAGTCTCAGATGCCGTCTGATGGTTATGGGGCTGCAGTCAGCACCAGTAAGGGCATTAATCTGGGTCGAGGATCGTCCAGTGTCTTGACGGATAGCCAATTGGATCCTCCTGCTCAGTGCTGATGAATTTTTTTTGGGTCTTCCACTTTACTTTTTTGTTCCATAACCCTCAGGATCATTTAAGAAATTCCAAATCACTGTCTTACTGCGTCCCACCTCAGCAGCGATGGCGTGCTGTGAGAGACCCTGCTTATGCAGTTCAACAACCCGACCACGTTCAAAAAAGAGTTTTTTTGCCTTTGCCATCACAACGTGTGACTACCTGACAGAAAATGACAATGAATCCACATCTTTGCACAGATTTGGTCTTTTAAAGGCATTTGGTCCTAAAATTTGGATCAGCTGAAAAACTGCCTGTTTCAGTTTAATTGTTATTTTCAATTAATTGAATGCTCAATTATTTTTTTTTGTCTCACTCTCATTTCATCTTGTTGCATGTTGAAGCTCTACTTGGAACCTTGTTAAGATCCAGCAATGTAAAATATGATTTTTTGCCATTTTTCAAGTGGTCTTAAACTTTTGATCAGGACTGTATAGCCATGACGTATCCGTCTTGAACACTATTGAAAGTAAATGGGGGACGGATCTGTTTTCTATTGTGCCAGATTGTGTCAGAGAAAACGGATTGTGTGCCAGGACGGATCTGTTTGGCTCAGCTTCGTCAGGCGGACAGCAAAACGCTGCAGGCAGCGTTTTGATGTCAGCCTCCAGAGCTAAATGGTGACTGAACGGAGGCAAACTGATGCATTCTGAGCGGATCCTTTTCCATTTAGAATGCATTAGGGCAAAACTGATCCGTTTTGGACCACTTGTGAGAGCCCATGACGGATCTAACAAACGGAAAGCCAAAACGCTAGTGTGAAAGTAGCCTTACTTAGCCACATACACACATTTTCCCCCAGTCCAGACATTGCCAGAAACTAATTTGCCAGTGTTCTATCTGTTTATTGTCCACTGGTTGTAGTAGGAAGCAACAGAAGTGTGAATGCAGCTTTAGGCTATAATGCAGGCTAGAGCTCAAGATACAGTTTTTTCAGAATCCAAGATGCACCCTTGGTTTGGAGGAGGAAAATAAGAAAAAAAATCAGACCTCAGATCAGACCCCTAATCCTCAACAGACCCCCAAATCAGACCTCCGTTCTTCATCAGACTTCAGATGAGACCCTCACCAGACCCCCACCTCCATCAGCCTCAGATCAGATCCCCAGACCCACAAGTGCAATCAGCCTCAGATCAGACCCCCCCAACCTCCACCAGCCGCAGATTGGCTCCCTATCAGACCCCACAGTCTCTATCAGCCTTAGATCAGACCCCATAAGCCTCAGATCAGACCCCATCAGCCTCAGATACAACCCCTTCAGCTTCAGATCAGATCCCATCAGACCTTACATCAGACCCCCATCAACCTCAGATCAGACCACCATCAGACCTTAGATTAGACCCCCATCAGATCTCAGATCAGACATTAAAACAAAAAATAAATAAACTTATCTTGCTTGCTCCGGACGTCACTGACACTCACTTACCACTCCATGGTCTTCTTCAGGCCCGCGCTTCTTTTGCCTACGTGCCCTACATCAGTACACTGTACGCAGTCAGGACACAGTGCAGAGCAGGGCCTGGAAGAAGACCAAGTAGGGTAAGTAGAACCAGCGCAGCGCTTCCCTCACTTTCTGACTAAGACCACCTTGGCGCTGGTAGGCGGGCACAGATGTGTTTTGATCAAAATATATTGGCTGAGAGTCTTAGATTTTATCATATCAGAGTGCGGGTTTAGTCTATATATAATGTTTGCATCTGTTGTGTTAGTGCATTATTTTCTGTGACCTTTATTTAATAAATGTAGCCATGCACTTCTGCATATTTATTTATTACATCATGCAGAGTTTTTTCTGTTTGACCACTTTAACATTGAACAGTAATTTCTCTGGCAATTCAACGTTAGCCGAGGAAACTCCATAAGCTGAAAATTACATCAAATGACCTTGCATAATTATTTTAACCTTTTTGGAGCCGGCATCAGTGGTAAAGTCACGTAGTCTCAGTCATTCGATGATATTTTCCAGACCAGGTAAACTTAGCATGTCAAGGGCTCTTTTCTCAAACAGACTTTGAACAGTAAACATTTTCCAAGTGCAGTCATTTACGTATCATCTTCATAGTCTAGTTGAAGCCTGTCCTGTATTAAAATAGAATCACAAACATGTTAATTGGTGACCTTAGAATAGTGAATGCAAAGCCCTTAGAAAGCAGAACGTACATGGAGTATCAGCGATGCCTGTGCCAATAGATCTTTTCTCTGACAATACTCTTCCAGAGGTGAAGTGATATTTAGAAATCAGCGAATCGAAGTTGACGAAGTGGAATTCGATCCGACTTTCAGAAAAAATTTGATTCGTCCCGAAGTCGAATTTCCTCACGCTTCGTGGTAATGAATCACATTTTTTCTAAAATGGCTGCTGCACATGTTACAAAGTAAAAGTAAGAAGCCCAGGATGAGGGAGCACCCACAATGCCATGCATGCAGCCAATCAGCAGATAGCCAGCCCCTGTGATGTCACAGCCTTATAAAAAGCCTCCTCATGCCTGATTTCCACCATTTTACAGTGAACTTAGAGCAGCGAGAGACTGCAGGCACTAGGGACAGTGTTTAGAAAAGACTTTATCCCCCAAAAAAAACTATTGAGCTGTTCAGGGAAAGATTGTTCATAGTGTAGGGAAAAGATAGGGAGGCATTATCCACACTGTAGGGAGAGAGCCGGGACTAATGGGAGAGTGTAATAGCCTGGGTAATAGGAGCTATTCTATTACACCTTACTGCACTAATTGGGGTTACTAAAAGTGATCTATTACTTCAGATTTTAGGTTGTTTTAAACAGTAATTGCAGTAATCCTAGCATCTTTTATTGGGTTAAAAGTGTGGTCTGCTACAACCAGTTTTGGGGTGTATTTGTTTTAAATATATAAAAGTACGTTCATTCATCCTTGCATTTTGGGTGAAATTGCAGCCTGATACAAAAAGTTTTGGGGTGTGTTTATTTCATATATAAAAGTACGTCCATTAATCCTTGTTTTTGCTGTGAATTTGCAGTCTGATACAACCAGTTTTGGGGTCTGTCAGAAAGATCGGAAAAATGAGAAACACAACGGATCCTGTCTTTGGAGCATCCGTAAGGCCTCTATCACATGGTCCCTATTTTGCATCAGGATTGGATCATGATTTGGAAGCCAAAAGCAGGAGTGGGTACAAAACACAGAAGACATGCAAATATTCCATTCACGTGTCATCTCTGTTTTGAATTCACTCCTGTTTTTTTTGGCCTCAGCAATACTGATGGATTCCTGAGCAAATGCTGACTGAGTGAAGGTGGATGCTCAAAAGAAAGGATCAGTTTTTTTGGGGTTGTTCTTATGATGGATGACTAGAAGGGCATCAACACAAACTTACTTCTAACACCCTCTCCACTCTGTCAGGGGGACACTACTTTTCTCAGCGTGTAACAGAAAGGGTAGAAATCTATGTCGAATCACCTGAAGACAGTGTAAAAAGAGTGCGCTTGGGCCACTGCACAACTCTTTATACCTGATGCTAACACTGACCTGTAAGGCTGAGTTCACACTTGAGTTATTTGGTCAGTTTTGGACCCGTAACTGACCAAATGAGTGAAGTGTGCAGTGATTCTAAGATCGACGCCTGTCATCTGCTTGTCATACAGACTCACAGTATTATTTCACTACCACAGCAGACTCCCTATGCATGTTACTGCAAGGCACAGTGTTCTACACCACTATACAGGCTCTCTGCAGCCAGGAAATAGCCGTTTTTAATGCGAGTCACTAGTAAATTCAGATCGAATCGAATCCTTTTGGGGAATTCGGCGAACCATCCGAATCTAATTTTTGAGAAATTCGCTTAACTCTAGTGATTCAATTACAAATACTGGAGAATTGGGGTTAAATAATTTTTGTTTTGTATCAAAGGGCATATAATTTATTTTGTTAAGAAAGACTTAAAGTAAAGAATAAGTGACAATCTTGGGGGAAATCTAAATGGTCATGATGGCATTCTTCTAACCAATTTTGGGTGCATTGTCTAATGTTGATGACATTCTTCTAAATGGTTTTGGTGGCAAACTCCTGAATGATCATGTGGCAGTCTGTGATCTTGGTCACAGTCTTCTAAATGGTTTTGGTGGCATCCTTCTAAAGGGTCTTAATGATATTCTGCTAAATGATCTTGGTGCCATTCTTCAAAACAATCTTGGTCTTATTTTATCATCTTGGTAGGACACTTATAAATTGTCATGGTCTCATTCTTTTACTTAAATGGTCTGAGAACTTTTTGTGAAAAGCCTCTGAGGCTGTTTGGCAGTTCATGGAGAGTTAGGGTCAAACTTAGGTTGGCCTCATATGCCTGTATAACACCAAACACAGCCCATGGACAAAAGCCCATTTTTAATCTCATGCAACCCATTTATTTAAAAAAAGACACGGATTAAAAACTGACCAAATGAGGGTAGTGGGTTAAATCATAGTCAGGGAGTGAGAAGGTAAATGAAGCAGAGCAACACCAGGGGACTATTTTTTTTTGTTGGGTTGCTCTTAATATATTGGCTTAACCGCTTTAAATGATCTGAAAGGAACGTATAATCATATACGAGCATTAGATATGTAAGAAATATAATATGTTTCCACATTGGAGCCAATTTTAACAGTTCTTATATCAGATGTAACACCTGAATACCTAAGTTAGTCAATAGTTCTGTAAGTTTAGTTCATTGGTCATTGAACTTTCAACAAACTTTCCATAAATCACTAATACAGGTGAATAATATAACAAGCTTTGTAATATATCTTATTAGAGAAAAATATTTATTTCACCCCTCATATACTGTTAACTGACTTTAAATGTTTTGCTAAATCAATCTTGGTCGTGGTCCAAAATGGACTGTCAGCTCACTGCAAGATCAGATTATATGCTGCCCATAAAACTCTATGAAGTAAGAAGGGGAGGAGCTACAGAGAAAGATGCATAGACATGCTTCACATTTAAGTCTATGGAGAGGGGAAGGGGGCAGTGAGAGGGAAGTGGAAAAACACACAGTGGCGCTACTGTAGATAATAGTGAGTTTTCTATCTCAAGTGCTTTATTCACATCAGTATTGTTTAGTACTCTATAATGTCCCATAGTGTGCTATTGCTGGTTCTCAATGACACAGAGTTAGGGAGTAGGATCTCCTCTTACCTGTATGCAGTACATAGGAGACAATTAGTCTTTGTCCACTAGCTAAGGGAAAACTGACAATTAGAGATGGAGCCTACAGAGGGGAAAGTTGGTGAAAAAAGCAGGATTCAAGTCACATAATGGTCAGATATATTATTCCTCATGTAGACATCCATTGCAGATCATTCTGAAGTCATTGGAAAGAGTAGAACCATTGGGGTTCTGGTGTTACATCCGTAAAACAGACCCATCTGCCCATCTGTTTTTGTCTTCACTCAGCATTTGGACACCACACAATTTTTATAAATCTCATTAGTAATACAGTTTATTCACTCATCTTCGGCTATAAATGTTCTGCACTGTTTGTATGGCTCCATTGAAATGTCTGCCAGTTTTTGCTTCACAAGTCATTATGATGTTATCAGCAGTTTATGTTGAAAAGTGTTCCGAAAAGAAATACTTTTTTTTAAATATAATTTTAATTTAGCTTGGCACTGCTAAGGCTTTTACAGTGAATTTGCATGGGCACCACACTAGAGAGAACTTAATTTGAGAACATAAAATGTTATTCTTATTCTCTTTCCTAACATGCTAGCTGAACTAATGGCCTGCAGATGCACACTGCCCACTGGTTTTACAAACCAGTCATTCACATACAGGAACCATAAGTGATGGAACTCATGTCTGTTAACCATGTAGCATTTTCCATGAGAACTTTCAGCTTTTTATACTATTTGGATGGAATGCTGAGAAATCACACGCTTTAGAGTTAGAAATAGATTTTTGAACTATCTAGAATTGTAAAAGATTCAAATTTTACATTATTGGTGGCAAACACAGGTCCTAACAAAGTTGCATACAATAAAGGCAAACCATGCTACTGGTATAGGGCCCTTTAAGAGAAAGTAGGCCAAGCCCTAGTTGGTCCCGCCCTACTGAGTGCAGGACTTTCCTCTGCAGAGGATTGTATATGCTAATTATGTAGTGGGAAATTGCCCCACAAGTAATGAAAAGGGCAGGGAGGAGGAAACAAGTCTCATCCTACTATAATGGGAGGCCCATAATAATTTCTATGAATACCATTGACCAAAGGACAATTTGTAGAAGGAAACAAAAATATTTGCTAGTGACAGCATATTGCCCATACCTCCCAACATTTGAATCCCAAGTTGTGAACTTTTCAAGCCCTACCGTTTGTTCTGCATGAGAATCCCCCCATTTTTGCAAGTATGCATAAATCTTAACTCTTTGTGTTCCCATTGAAAAATAAAATATACTTTATCACATTAAATAAAGGTAAATAGTACAATAGAGAATGTTCAACTAATATCAAAATTAGTGATGTTCATGAGATGGACACACAGGTCCTTGGCTTGTTACAATACACTGTTCTAAGTAGCCAGGCACCTATGTGTCCATCACTTGACTAGAACAGAGCATACTATTAGTCAGCCACTAGACAACTACAAGGACCACAAAAACTGATAAAGTAATAATGTCCAAATGTGCATAAGTCTAAAGAGTCACCAAATACATAGAGCTGGAAAGTAAGATGTTAAAGGGGATAATCCAACCCATCAATATCAATTGCTATGTGACCTCAGAGATCCAAGGTTTTTAGCTAAATGATATCATTGTAATTGTTTACTCCTTTTCTTTGTTGTCCTTGGAGCATGACCATCATTGTTAACTTACAACTAGGAAAAAGGAACCTGGAGGGATATCCCAGGAAAGAAAAATGTTAGTTTTCCCTGGACCCTCAATGCCCTCTCACCCTGTCTATCCATGGTCTGACCTTCCAAAGGGATATGAGGGTGGAAGGGCTATCAAAAATTTTTCAATAAAATAGTCAAGGCTACTCAGATGGTTACCATGAGCATACCATTAGTTGAGAAAGAGATTTCTATTTAAAGCTTAGCTGTAATTTCAGCTGACTTTTCAGAATTGGCCGCTATGTGTGTACATGAGCAATAACACCTTTTCAGGTCAATATATGATTAGTATATGGCATTTTTGCTAGTTGTCCCTCTGTAGAATCTCTAGTTGTCAGTTTTCTCTGAGCTAGTGGGTGCAAAGAAGCTGTTATAATGTGTCCCATACAAAGGTGGGTGTGGATGCACTGTACCAACCAACTGGTTTTCAGTTTCTGTGGGCTAACTCAAGGGTTTTATCCTGGCAGACCTCCAATGTTCACCCTCTAACTTCTGTACATGGATCTGGACTTTGCTGTGGAGGAGCCACTAGTCTGATACTCCTAGTGTAGTTGGCGGCTGACCCAAAGGGTAAAAGACACCTGTGCTCAGCACAGAGGAGGCAATAGGTGTAGCCTGAATACCAACCAAAGTCAGGGCAGGTGAAGTATAAGCATAACCAGAAGACAGATCCGAAGTTATGGCAGGCAGATAACGAGAAATATGAGGAACAGACAAACGTGAGGGAAGATGGCATGGAGTAACAGTCAGTTGTTAAGCAGGAGTTTGGTACATGGGTAGTCAGACATGATATAGCACCTTCACAGGTATACTAGACACTAGAAACCTAAAGATCAGGCACCCTCCTACAGGGGATGGTACCTGAAATACCCAGGGACAGACAGTCACTGGCTAGGTATGTGCTTAGACACGGTGATGGTCCGTTAAGGAGCTTAGAGCAATCGCCCATCTTAGGGAAGAGGTCGGACAACTATACAGAACACAATCCACTGCGTCAATGGCCAAAGGTGCTGCTAATTGAGGAGCGGGACTGGGGAACAACAGAAGGGACTGGGTGAGAAGCATAGCATTGATGCCCACCAGAGAGAGATGGACAGCAGCGTGCATGGACCACCAGCACAACAACACATACAAAAGAAGAAGTCCTGCTCTCTATCTCTCCCTAGCACAGCTTCAGAAGCAGTCTTTCTTCCTCTACTATTCTACAGCTGCTCCCTCCTCCACCATATTTACATAGATTCTATTGCAGCATGTAACCTGATTCATCAGTAAGCTGGTTGAATGGATTTTAGTAGTGAATTGAGGGTAAATGATCATATTAAAAGGGCTGGGGGAGGTGAAAAAGTGGCTCATACATAAGAAAAGATGTGTTTTTCTAATAAGATGTATTACAAAGTTTCTTATATTCACTTGCACTTTTAAATATATTAAAAGTTTGTTGAAAGAACAATGCTCATTTATTTCATCTGCAAGATCCCAAATCCAAAATACAGAATGGCTGCATAGACAATTAAAGGTCTCGTGGGCTCAGTTATGATTCTCAACCCAGACTTCACTTTCTTTTCTGATTTAATCTCTGCAATGTCCTTCACCTCCTGGTGGCTTCCTTCCAGAGCAGACCATACATGGATATGGAGAAGACAGGGAGAGGTACGTAGAATCCCGATGAGAGACATATGATGCCTTATTAGATATGCAATTTTGGAATGGAGAAAGAGTAAAACTTATATTCCCACATCTTATCTTATAGTCTTGTTGGCGGTAATAAAATGATGAACAAAACATTTGCTACAGTGGGTTCTCTGGAGTATACTCAATATACAGTGCATTTGGAAAGTCTTAAGACCCTTTCACCTTTTTCAAATTTTGTTATGTTGCAGCCTTGTGCTATAATAAAAAAGAATCTAGTTTTTCCCATTATTCTGCATTCACTACCCGATAATGAGAAGCGAAACAGAATGTTAGAAATCTTTGCTAATTTAGTAAAAAGGAAAAATTTAAATATTGCATTGACATACAGTACTTAGTTGAAGCACCTTTGACAGCAATTACAGCCTCCAGTCTTCTTGGGGATGATGCCACAAGGCTTGCACATCTGGATTTGGGGATTTTTCTGCCATTCTTCTCTGCAGATCCTCCTAAGTTCTGTTGTTGGATGGGGACAGTCAGTGGACAGCCATTTTCGGGTCTCTCCAGAGATGTTCAATTGAAATCATGGTTCTGACCGGGCTACTCAAGGGTATAGCCACTCGTGTGTTGTCTTGGCTGTGTGCTTAGGGTCATTGTCTATTTGGAAATTAAACCTTTGGTCCAGAGCACTCTGGATAATGTTTTCATTAAGAATATCTCTGTACTTTTCTCCATTTAGCTTTCTCTCAACTCTGACCAGTCTCCCTGTCCCTGCTGCTGAAAAGCACCCCCATAGCGTGATCCTGCTAGCACCAACATGACACGTAGAGTTGACGCCAAAAAGTTCAATCCTAGTTTAATCAGACCAGAGAATCTTGTTTTTCACAGTCCGAGAGTCGTTTAGATACTTTTTTGTAAACATTCATGTGTCTTTTAATGAGGAGAGGCTTCTTTCTGGCCATTCTGCCATAAAGCCCAGATAGATAGAATGCTTTTTGATTACTTTTGAATTAGCCATTTACACATACCAATTTAGGGCTCTTTTACACGGGCTACTGATCAGGTGGACACACAATGACCTGAATGCTTGTTCCACATTTTTTGTGTGTAAACAATATGATGTCAACAAAATGCAGACAGCAGTGACGTAACTAAAAATGACTGGGCCCCACAGCTAATTTTAAAACGCCCCCCTGAAACCTCTGCACGACCCCTCCTCCCGTTTAACCCTAATTCCTGTGGCTAGTCAAGTTTGCTCTCTCAAACGAGGCCTGACAGCTGCTCCGTCCAATTCCTAAAGTTTCTGTATATAATATAATTGTATAATACAGTTGAGTGGGCCCTGACAATAAAGTTCAGGCCCCAAAGCAGCTTCTTCCCCTATAGCTACGCCCCTGGTAGACAGAATGGAGGATAAACAATCATAGTAAGAATCGTTCTTCCCCCATTCATATTGCATTGGGCTCTTTGGTGCTTGTTCAGGGCTGAAATATAACCCATCTAAAAAGGTATCATGTCAACAATCACCCAACGAAAAAGCAAATGCTTGTCTGTCAGGCGATCACATCTTTAACCCCTTCACGCATTCGGCCGAAACTGTATTTCTAAATGTAATTTAGCGCATTGGGCGTACATTCACTCTCTAGCTCAACCTGTAACCTCATTGTCTGCTGCGGTGACACGGAAGATATTGCAACTGTCCCTGACAGTTGCCGGGCATTTCTCGCTGGCACAGGAACAATAACACCAGTCCCATGCCGGCGATCGCTGTGATTGCCCAGTCAGTGCATACTGGCCAATCACAGCACTGAATATTGGATTTACTGACATCTCCAGCTCTGACAAGCTCCATTCTGCTCGGATATGCATAGCGCCAGTAAAGGTGAAGCACAGTTTGTGCTTTTGTCTTCTTCCGAGTCAAGCAATGCTGATTCCCTCCCCCCATCAGTGCTTTAGAATTGCAGGTCCTGCTCTGCCTGAGCTGACATGGGTAGGTGTGGACAATTATAGCCCCCAAGTGCCTGATTATATTTCCTCCCCTGACCTTAAATTTGACGCCACAGTGTTCGAGCCCATCAATTTCTTTACCTTTTTTTTTCAGATCTGCTGATAAGCATAATGGTAGAGCAAAATAACATTTATGGGAGAGTTTTAACTGTGATGAGTGGGTGAAGCGCTTCCCCTGACCTAGCTGGCTGTGTTGTGCCGGAAGCCAGGAGCGAGGGTAAGCCTAGTAGTGGGCGTACCCTAAGGGGAGTGTTTGAGAACAGGGGGGGTGGGTGGGTGTGAACAGAAGCGCCCTGAGGAGCTGGGGGCTGGAGCTTAAGAAGGTAAGATGCCCCTCCCACAAATTCAGGCTGACTTTTCAGCCTTCCACTTATGGGAGAGGCTTAACTGTGATGAGTGGGTGAAGCGCTTCCCCTGACCTAGCTGGCTGTGTTGTGCCGGAAGCCAGGAGCGAGGGTAAGCCTAGTAGTGGGCAAAATAAACGAGGAGAGCAGAGTAGTGACCAAAAGCCTTTAATACCACTCAGAGAGCAAGATTACAAAATGCCTGGGAAATCTCAACATGCGGGTTCGGGATGTATCTCGTGAAGCAAGAAGAGCGCCACCTACCCATGCATTTAATCACGTGCGCCGGGACCCCGTTTTTTGATGCTGAGGACGCGGCTCCGATACGGAGCGAATGTCCTGTGATGGCCAGCGGGTTATAACCGAGACCTGAGGCCAGCGTTCTGATGTGGGACACAAACTGGATTGACGTCAGGGGCCCCCCACGCCAAGGAAGCAGCGGGGCCTCTGGGGAGGCATCTTGCAACAGGGCTAGCAATTGACGGAGGACCATGACTGGACACCAATCGTTGGAGGTTTTAAAAAACCTGACCTCCGAGGGTGGTCCATGCTGGTTGGCCTTCGTGGAAGGGAGCCAGAGGACAAAATGGTCATGGGCCCAGGACAACTGTCGCACCTGCAACCCCTGACGTTTAGGGGAGGTGCTGGTGAACTCACCTGGCCTGAGGAACCCGTAAAACCCGAGATACATGGCTGCCTTAATAATCAAACTAGGAGAGTGCCCAAAAGGAAGTCTATCCAGCGCGGACGAGAGTCGCCTAAACATCTCGCCGGAGACAGGCTGTCTACGGCCGGTAGGGGCATCCCCGCACTTCTGGATCCCCCCAAGGGCCATCTTGACTGTCTGCACTGAAGAAAAGGAACCTCTATTTGGATTATGAAGCATGGCGCAGTGCTGTATCCCCGCTAGGTACAGCCCGATGGTGTTAAATGACAGCCTGAGATTGCGGTGACAGTGGGCTATGAACGCCAGGGTGTAGGAGACATCGTCCAAGCCACCCTGCGAGTGGGACCTGGAAAAACTTTGTAAACCTTGACACCGGCTTGGTAGTTTCCTGATGGTATGGGAAAACCCCTGAGCGTTTTCAGGCAAATATATTGGATCCTGAGCGATTCAAGCCACTGCGTACACCCTGTGGGAAATAAGACCTGAGCGATTCAGGCAAATACGTACAACCTGTGGGAAATAAGACCTGAGCGATTCAGGGAAATACGTGACCTGAGAGAAACAGGAAAATACATACAACCTGGAAATACAGTCAACCTGAAGAGACAGAAAAATACAAACCTGCGCGATTCGTGGAAATACATAACCCTGAGCGATCCAGGAACATACATGGCCCAAGCGATTCAGGGAAATACATAAACCCGAGCGACTCAGGGAACTGAGACCTGGGTGAATCGTGGAAATACGTGAAAATTTGAGCTAATCAGGGAAATATATGAAACCCGATTCAGGAAAATACATCCTGAGATATTCAGGAGAGTACACATACATATACTTCCCTCTCTCTTTTTTTTTTTGTTTTTGAGCAGTGGCCGAGTGACCGGCGAGAGTGGAAAGGAAACAGGAATGACCATGGTATAGAAGGGATCGCAACCTACCCGAATCGACGGACAGCGCTGCCAACTCTCCGGCGATACTGAAGACCTAGGGATGGAGGCTCATGATGAATAAAGGAAGGCTCCGAGCTGCGGAGGAGCGTAAAGCCGCCACTCGGTTGGACCTTACCTGAACCGTGGAGTGACCTGACACGGAGGAGCCCTGCGACACAATTGAGGATGGATAGAAATTCCGGTGGCCTGAGGCCCTGCTTACATGAGAATAAGCTTGCGTTGGTACGAGACCCGGAGAGAGGTGCGATCTGGTGGCACTGGGATGAAGCGACGGAGAACCAGGATGCAGCCTGGGCGCCATGGCCAACTGCTGGGTGACCTGAACTGCCAGAATCAGGGCCCGAAGTCGTGCTGCATGCAACGAGACCTGCGGGAAACGGAATCCAGACATGCAGGACACGAACCGGGTAACCGGGAACCAGCCAGACCCTGCTGAAAACCCCTGAGCGTTCCAGGCAGATGCATGGAACCTGAGCGATTCAGGCAAATACATTGGATCCTGAGCGGTTCAGGCAACATGGAGTCCTGAGCGAATCAGGCGATTACATACGCCTTTGGTGAAGATGACGGACCCTGGGTGCGTCGGGCATTACCTTGGACCTGGGTGGACCTGGCCACTACCTACCCACTGAGAGACCAGGGAAAAATACAGAAGCCTGAGCAATTCAGGCCAATACTTAGACCCGAGTGATTCAGGGGAATACATAACCAGATTGTTCCAGGAAAAATATGCAATAACTATATGTGACCAGAACGTAGTACGACCGGTGCCTACGAGAAGGCTTGTGTCGGTCTGGGTACGTACCTGGGCTTAGAGGCTATTACCTGTACAGATGTCTTGGGTCACCTGACCTTGGTCCAAAATCTCGTACCAGTGAACGGTCAGGACACGTTCCTGAGAGGGCAAATCCATAAAGTTCGGAAAGAAAAGAGAACATAACTGGGGAGGATGACAGGCCTGGGCGAACCAGGAGACAGAAGTAGGTGTGAGCCTGGGCGAACCAGGAGACAGAGGTAGTTGCGTGCCTGGGCGATCCAGGAGGGAGAGGTAGGTGTGAGCCTGGGCGAACCAGGAGACAGAGGTAGTTGCGTGCCTGGGTGATCCAGGAGGCAGAGGTAGGTATGAGCCTGGGCGAACCAGGAGACAGAGGTAGGTATGAGCCTGGGGCGAACCAGGAGACAGAGGTAGGTATGAGTCTGGGCGAACCAGGAGACAGAGGAAGTTGCGTGCCTGGGCGATCCAGGAGGCAGAGGTAGGTGTGAGCCTGGCGAACCAGGAGACAGAGGTAGGTGCGTGCCTGGGTGATCCAGGAGGCAGAGGTAGGTGCGTGCCTGGGCGATCCAGGAGGCAGAGGTAGGTGCGTGCCTGGGCGATCCAGGAGGCAGAGGTAGGTGCGTGCCTGGGCGATCCAGGAGGCAGAGGTAGGTATGAGCCTGGTGATCCAGGAGACAGAAGAAGGTGCGTGCCTGGGCGATCCAGGAGGCAGAGGTAGGTATGGGCCTGGCGAACCAGGAGACAGAGGTGGGTGCGTGCCTGGGCGATCCAGGAGGCAGAGGTAGGTATGAGCCTGGACGAACCAGGAGACAGAGGTAGGTGCGTGCCTGGGCGATCCAGGAGGCAGAAGTAGGTGCGTGCCTGGGCGATCCAGGAGGCAGAGGTAGGTGCGTGCCTGGGCGATCCAGGAGGCAGAGGTAGGTGTGAGCCTGGGTGATCCAGGAGACAGAAGTAGGTATGAGCCTGGCGAACCAGTAGATGAGACAGCAGCATATAACGTGAAGTACATACATATAACACATGGCACTGTCGCCACCATAGAATAGATGACTGCAGTGGCCGTTTAGTGACCGCGGGATGGGTATGGCGTGCAATGATGACCTGGCCTACTCGTGGTGAGACCCCGGTTTCTTTGAACACCGTGCTGAAACTAGCGACCCTTCCAGCCCAGCAGGGCCCCCGGGGCCCTCTCCCTAAGGCTATCATTCACATGTCCGTAATTTGGGTCCGCATTCGTTCCGCAATTTGCGGACCCATTTACTTTAAATGGGGCTGGAACGGATGCAAATCCACATTTCCTGGATCCGCATCCATTTTTTCGGGATCCGCATCCGTTTTTTCGGGATCCATTTTTTCGGGATCCATTTTTTCGGGATCCGCAATTTCGTTCCTGGAAAAAATAGAACATGTCCTATTCTTGTCCGCAATTGCAGACCAGAAAAGGCATTTTCTATTATAGTGTTTGTGATGTGCGGGTCCGCAAATTGCGGATCGCACATTGCAGGTGTCCGTGTTTTGCGGATCCGCAAAACACTTACGGACGTGTGAATGGACCCTTAAGAGGAAATGAGGATAACTTTGTCTTCCTCTCGCCTAGCGCTGCGTGGCACGGCGGAAGTGCGTATGAGATGGCTTGTGGTTGGGACCTACTGAGGGTTTTTTTTGTTTTTTTTTGCGGCTGTTTGTGGACATGGGCCGTTGTTGCCCAGGGGCTAGATACCCCTACTACGTATAGCCTGTTTTGACAGGGGTGCCAGGCTTGCCTGGTTCGAAATGGAATGGCAGGGGGGGTGACCATGCGGACCAGCAGACTGGGGGATGGGGACCACTCGTCCTAAGTAGTACGTAGGGCGGGAGACCTGGTTGTGGGGCCAGAATAAAGGTGTGTTTCGAGAGGGGGAGGGCCCCGTGGGGACAGGATTAACCCAGGCTGGGGCCACCGCACTGGAGCCGCCACGTCGCATGGATCTGCCGGGCCTAAATGAAGATTCCGGCGTGCGCTCCACTCTGGAACGCACGCTGAACACGTGACCAGGCCCAGGCCCGGCGGAGGTACTCCGACGCGCGCTCCAAGCTGGAACGCACGCCGAACATGTGACCAGGCCCGGCGGAGGGATTCCGGCGTGCGCTCCAAGCTGGAACGCACGCCGACCACGCGACCTGGAGCTCATGCCTGGTGGCGGATTTCCGGCGTGCGCTCCACGCTGGAATGCACGCCGGGCTGCAGCGGAGCCCTAAGTAAAGACGGGACGGGGGAGGCCGTGTGGAGGGGGGGGACCCGCGGGCCGGACCCTGCCCCCCCTGCTGCCTCAGGAGGGAGTTGGATGGGGAAAAGAAAGGAGACAGACAAAACAAGAAACAACTTGGGGCAGGAATGTGTATAGGCATGCGTTCCACGCTGGAACGCACGCCGACTCAGGGAGCCGGAAGTATGGCACAGAATTTACCTCTCCTGAAGACGTGAACGGCAATGTATGAAAATGAAACGAAGTAGATGAAAGCAACTCACGACGTGCACGGATGCAGTACCAGAGCAAGCGACTCCCTAACCAGCTGTTAACAGAAGCGCCCTGAGGAGCTGGGGGCTGGAGCTTAAGAAGGTAAGAGGCCCCTCCCACAAATTCAGGCTGACTTTTCAGCCTTCCACTTATGCTGCTCAATTCATTGTCCAGAATCCCTGCTCTTTCTATGCCAAAGGCCAAATTTTCGTGATTATTGGTCCCTGGATATATTATAGCACAGTGATGTCAGAAGGGTAATTTCTGGCCATCAATACCCCACAGAAATCCCCCCCACTGAAAAAAATAGAGGCGCCCCCAAAAAACATTGCCCCCCCCCCCCCCCCCCCCCGAAAAATATGGAATTAGACCAGACACAATCCACCAATGTGAAACATGCCACACAAAATCTGTTATTTTTATTTAACTGACCAGCCCCTTAGCTCACAAATTATAATATTAGTGCAACCCTCAAAGTGAACCCCAAACAGTCCCACAATATTCTGTATATTGTCAGCAACTGGAAAAATACTAGAGGGAGGGTCTCTTTCACCTTGCTTGCAAAGCCGGGTGAGAGGAAGGAATATAGGAGAGATGATTTGCATCAGAATAAAGGGATGCAAATAAGCTCTTAACAAGTTATGCCTCTAATGCCACCAGATGTAAGGCAGCTATCCTATAAGTCAATGTTCAACCCTTTAAATAGGTCTTGAGACATGACTTGGATATTAAATAAGCCAGCACTTTATCTGCAGACAGCTTTTTCTGTCTTCATACACGTTTACACAGTCTGCAGGCTGACATTCAGTATAAACCATTCCTGTCTTCCAAATAAGAGGACTGTTTTCTGTAGTCTAACTTGTTTATTGGTCAACAGGATTGTGAATTAGTAAAACTACAAGAATAAAAATGACATATATAAGAATTAAGCATAGCATGTATCAGCATACAGTGTAGATGGCATGTACAGTTGCAAGAAAAAGTATGTAAACCCTTTGGAATGATATGGATTTCTGCACAAATTGGTCATAAAATGTGATCTGATCTTCATCTAAGTCACAACAATAGACAATCACAGTCTGCTTAAACTAATAACACACAAATAATAAAATTTTACCATGTTTTTATTGAACACACCATGTAAACATTCACAGTGCAGGTGGAAAAGTATGTGAACCCTTGGATTTAATAACTGGTTGAACCTCCTTTGGCAGCAATAACTTCAACCAAACGTTTCCTGAAGTTGCAGATCAGACATGCACAACGGTCAGGAGTAATTCTTGACCATTCCTCTTTACAGAACTGTTTCAGTTCAGCAATATTCTTGGGATGTCTGGTGTGAATCGCTTTCTTGAGGTCATGCCACAGCATCACAATCGGGTTGAGGTCAGGACTCTGACTGGGCCACTCCAGAAGGCGTATTTTCTTCTGTTTAATCCATTCTGTTGTTGATTTACTTCTTCGTCGTTGTCCTGTTGCAACACCCATCTTCTGTTGAGCTTCAGCTGGTGGACAGATGGCCTTAAGTTCTCCTGCAAAATGTCTTGATAAACTTGGGAATTCATTTTTCCTTCGATGATAGCAATCTGTCCAGGCCCTGACGCAGCAAAGCAGCCCCAAACCATGATGCCCCCACCAGCATATTTCACAGTTGGGATGAGGTTTTGATGTTGGTGTGCTGTGCCTCTTTTTCTCCACACATAGTGTTGTGTGTTTCTTCCAAATAACTCAACTTTGGTTTCATCTGTCCACAGAATATTTTGCCAGTACTGCTGAGGAACATCTAGGTGCTCTTGTGCAAACTGTAAACGTGCAGCAATGTTTTTTTTTGGACAGCAGTGGCTCCCTCTGTGGTATCCTCCCATGAAATCCATTCTTGTTTAGTGTTTTACGTATCGTAGATTTGCTAACAGGGATGTTAGCATATGCCAGAGACTTTTGTAAGTCTTTAGCTGACACTCTAGGATTCTTCTTCACCTCATTGAGCAGTCTGCGCTGTGCTCTTGCAGTCATCTTTACAGGACGGCCACTCCTAGGTAGAGCAGCAGCAGTGCTGAACTTTCTCTATTTATAGACAATTTGTCTTACCGTGGACTGATGAACAGCAAGGCTTTTGGAGATTCTTTTATAACCCTTTCCAGCTTTATGCAAGTCAACAATTCTTAATCGTAGGTCTTATGAGAGCACTTTTGTGCGAGGCATCATTCACATCAGGCAATGCTTCTTGTGAAAAGCAAACCCAGATAGGGAGGAGAAGCAGGCAGAACTCACAGTGCACAGGAGGCAAAAAGCAGACTGCAAATGTATCTGGACAGAGCCATCACACATGCACGGTTACATCTTGCGCACCCAGGACATTGGCACATTGCTCTGCAGTGTGGGCTTTTTTTAATGTGTCAGCTGCTGACAACAGTGTGGCCATCTGCAGCCTGTGCTGTCAATGCATGAGTCACGGTAAGCCCAACACTCACCTAGGGATGACCTCCTTAGGAAAGCACCTGGCGTCCCATCACCGAACCCAGTGGGAGCAACGCCATCAGAATCCACAAAGCCACACTCCCGGCGCTCCACGTCCTGCCTCTTCTCCTGTCTCCTCCCATTTCTTCTCCACTCCACCTTCCACCATGCCGTCGTTGTGTTTATCTGGCACAAGGGAGACGTCCATGGCCCAAATGTTCGAGCGTAAAAAAATGATGACACTGACTGCTGGCTTGTCGGAACTGCTAACCCGCCAACTACTGCCATATAAATTGGTGGACTCAGAAGCCTTTAGAAAATTTGTGGCCATTGGCACACCACAATGGAAGGTCCCCAGGAGGAAATATTTCTCCCAGATGGGCAACCCTGAACTATATGGCCACGTTCAGCGGCAAGTTAATATATCTCTGGCACACAGTGTCATGCAAGGATACATTTGACCACAGACACGTGGTCTAGCAAACACGGGCAGGGAAGGTACATAACTTTTGCTGCCCACTGGGTGAACCTGCTGGCCATCAAGCATCTAAACCGTGGCACCCGTGTGGATTTGGTGTTACCGCCACGGAATGCATACAGGCCTGCCTCTTCTTTCCCTCCTCCTACTCCATCCTCCATCTCCTCCTCGGCTAACGCCTCCTTTTCGACTGCTACCGCCTCTTCGGCTGCACCCCCCAAGCTCCCCAGAACCTATTCGACGTGCCAGGTGAGACGTTGCCATGCTGTGCTGCGGCTGTTGTGCCTGGAAGCCAAGAGCCACACCGGTCCTGCACTGCTTTCAGCTCTGCGGTCAGAGGCCCATCAGTGGCTAACCTCGCTCAATTTGACAGTTGGTAAAGTGGTGTGCGACAACAGTGCCAATCTGCCAAGTGCGCTGAAACAGGGCAAAATGACACAAGTGCCGTGCATGGCACACGTTCTGAACTTAGTCGTACAGCGATTCGTTGCCAAATACTCCAGGGTTCAGGACGTCTTGCGGCAGGCCAGGAAAATCTCTGGCCATTTTAGATCTTACATGGCCATGGCTCGCCTTGCTGATGTGCAGACATCTGATTTGTGACTTCCCAATGCGCTGGAACACCACCTTGTATATCCTTGATAGGCTGCTCCAGCAGAAACGTGCTGTTAACGACTACCTGTACGAACTCTGCGGCAGGACAGGTTCTGGGAGCTTGGATTCTTTTCACTGCGCCAGTGGCTGCTTATGCGCGACGCATGCAGACTTCTGCGGCTATTTGATGAGATCACCAAGCTGGCCAGTCGCAGCCAGGGCGCCATCAGTGACATCGTACTTTACGCCTTCTTTTTGGGGCGTGCATTGCGTTGTGTCATTGATCAAGCCATCTAGTAGCAGGAGCTGAAAGATCAGGAAGTCGCAATGCTGAATTAATTCCCAGGGGGGGATACTCTATCTGAGACAAGTAAGCAGGACTCCTCTGAAGAGGAGTCAGAGGAGGATGGTGGCTGGGGGGAGGATTAGCTAGAAGAGCAGGCTTTAAACTTTTCGGGGACCCCTGGTGTTGTGCGTGGCTGGGGGGAGGAGACCGAGGACGACATTCTCCTGGGCGATGAGCAGGAGCCAGGTCCCTCCACCGCTTCCAATTTAGTGCAAATGGGGGCCTTCATGCTCCAGTGTTTGAAAAGGGACCCCCATATAAAAAGCATAAAGGTCAAGGACCTGTACTGGGTGGGAACGTACTTAGACCCCCGGTACAAATACAAAATGGTGGACATGTTACCAGCATCAGAGAGGGCTGTCAGAATGCAGCATTTCTAGGCCTTGCTGCGAGAGATGCTGCATTCTGCTGTTGCGGGCACTGGCAGAGGAATTTCCACCCACAGCGAAAGAGGTGCGGGTACCAATCCTACCGTGCATGCAAAAAGAGGGCGGTTTGAAGATGTGTAGGTCACTTCGGATATGAGATCATGCTTGCAGCCAACCCATCGACAGCCGCCCTCCGAATCCAGCCTAAGGGAACGCCTAGACCGACAGGTGTCCGACTACATCGGGTTAACGGCTGATGTGCACGCTCTGAGAAACGAGGAACCCCTTGACTACTGGGTGTGCAGGCTTGATCTGTGGCCAGAACTGGCACAATTTGTCATGAAACTCTTGGCTTGCCCCTCGTTAAGTGTCCTGTCCGAAAGTACGTTTAGCGCAGCAGGGGGGATCGTGACCGATAAGTGCACTCGCCTAGCTTACGACAGTGTAGACCTCACATTTAAAAAAATGAATGAGGCATGGATCTCGGAGGAATTCAACACCTGTGATGACCATGTGTAATTAAATTTCCTCATGCCAGCCCACACATATCCGCCACCACCCAGAACAAAGAATGGTCCTTGCCTTATGTATATACAGCGGAATAATAGCCTTTTACAGATGTAGCAGGGGTAACAAACACACTCTTAACTCAAATTTCTTAACTCATCACTAGAGTTGAGCGAACACCTGGATGTTCGGGTTCGAGAAGTTTGGCCGAACTTCCCGGAAATGTTCGGGTTCGGGATCCGAACCCGACCCGAACTTCGTCCCGAACCCGAACCCCATTGAGGTCAATGGGGACCCGAACTTTTCGGCACTAAAAAGGCTGTAAAACAGCCCAGGAAAGAGCTAGAGGGCTGCAAAAGGCAGCAACATGTAGGTAAATCCCCTGCAAACAAATGTGGATAGGGAAATGAATTAAAATAAAAATAAAAAAAATAAAAATTAACCAATATCAATTGGACAGAGGTCCCATAGCAGAGAATCTGGCTTCACGTCAGCAGAGAATCAGTCTCTTCATGCCATAGCAGAGAATCTGGCTTCATGTCAGCAGAGAATCAGTCTCTTCATGCCATAGCAGAGAATCTGGCTTCATGTCAGCAGAGAATCAGTCTTCATGTCATAGCAGAGAATCAGGCTTCACGTCACCCACCACTGGAACAGGCCACTGTCACATATTTAGGCCCCGGCACCCAGACAGAGGAGAGAGGTCCCGTAACAGAGAATCTGGCTTCATGTCAGCACAGGATCAGTCTTTATGTCATAGCAGAGAATCAGGCTTCATGTCACCCACCACTGGAAGAAGCCACTGTCACACATTTAGGCCCTGGCACCCAGACAGAGGAGAGAGGTCCCGTAACAGAGAATCTGGCTTCATATCAGCACAGAATCAGTCTTCATGTCATAGCAGAGAATCAGGCTTCACGTCACCCACCACTGGAACAGGCCACTGTCACATATTTAGGCCCCGGCACCCAGACAGAGGAGAGAGGTCCCGTAACAGAGAATCTGGTTCATGTCAGCACAGAATCAGTCTTCATGTCATAGCAGAGAATCAGGCTTCACGTCACCCACCACTGGAAGAGGCCACTGTCACACATTTAGGCCCCGGCACCCAGACAGAGGAGAGAGGTCCCGTAACAGAGAATCTGGCTTCATGTCAGCACAGAATCAGTCTTCATGTCATAGCAGAGAATCAGGCTTCACGTCACCCACCACTGGAAGAGGCCACTGACACACATTTAGGCCCTGGCACCCAGACAGAGGAGAGAGGTCCGGTAACAGATAATCTGGCTTCATGTCAGCACAGAATCAGTCTTCATGTCATAGCAGAGAATCAGGCTTCACGTCACCCACCACTGGAACAGGCCACTGTCACACATTTAGGCCCTGGCACCCAGACAGAGGAGAGAGGTCCTGTAACAGAGAATCTGGCTTCATGTCAGCACAGAATCAGTCTTCATGTCATAGCAGAGAATCAGGCTTCACGTCACCCACCACTGGAACAGGCCACTGTCACATATTTAGGCCCCGGCACCCAGACAGAGGAGAGAGGTCCCGTAACAGAGAATCTGGCTTCATGTCAGCACAGAATCAGTCTTCATGTCATAGCAGAGAATCAGGCTTCACGTCACCCACCACTGGAAGAGGCCACTGTCACACATTTAGGCCCTGGCACCCAGACAGAGGAGAGAGGTCCCGTAACAGAGAATCTGGCTTCATGTCAGCACAGAATCAGTCTTCATGTCATAGCAGAGAATCAGGCTTCACGTCACTCACCACTGGAAGAGGCCACTGTCACACATTTAGGCCCCGGCACCCAGACAGAGGAGAGAGGTCCGGTAACAGATAATCTGGCTTCATGTCAGCACAGAATCAGTCTTCATGTCATGGCAGAGAATCAGGCTTCACGTCACCCACCACTGGAACAGGCCACTGTCACACATTTAGGCCCTGGCACCCAGACAGAGGAGAGAGGTCCCGTAACAGAGAATCTGGCTTCATGTCAGCACAGAATCAGTCTTCATGTCATAGCAGAGAATCAGGCTTCACGTCACCCACCACTGGAACAGGCCACTGTCACATATTTAGGCCCCGGCACCCAGACAGAGGAGAGAGGTCCCGTAACAGAGAATCTGGCTTCATGTCAGCACAGAATCAGTCTTCATGTCATAGCAGAGAATCAGGCATCACGTCACCCACCACTGGAAGAGGCCACTGTCACACATTTAGGCCCTGGCACCCAGACAGAGGAGAGAGGTCCCGTAACAGAGAATCTGGCTTCATGTCAGCACAGAATCAGTCTTCATGTCATAGCAGAGAATCAGGCATCACGTCACCCACCACTGGAAGAGGCCACTGTCACACATTTAGGCCCTGGCACCCAGACAGAGGAGAGAGGTCCCGTAACAGAGAATCTGGCTTCATGTCAGCACAGAATCAGTCTTCATGTCATAGCAGAGAATCAGGCTTCACGTCACTCACCACTGGAAGAGGCCACTGTCACACATTTAGGCCCCGGCACCCAGACAGAGGAGAGAGGTCCGGTAACAGATAATCTGGCTTCATGTCAGCACAGAATCAGTCTTCATGTCATGGCAGAGAATCAGGCTTCACGTCACCCACCACTGGAACAGGCCACTGTCACACATTTAGGCCCTGGCACCCAGACAGAGGAGAGAGGTCCCGTAACAGAGAATCTGGCTTCATGTCAGCACAGAATCAGTCTTCATGTCATAGCAGAGAATCAGGCTTCACGTCACCCACCACTGGAACAGGCCACTGTCACATATTTAGGCCCCGGCACCCAGACAGAGGAGAGAGGTCCCGTAACAGAGAATCTGGCTTCATGTCAGCACAGAATCAGTCTTCATGTCATAGCAGAGAATCAGGCATCACGTCACCCACCACTGGAAGAGGCCACTGTCACACATTTAGGCCCTGGCACCCAGACAGAGGAGAGAGGTCCCGTAACAGAGAATCTGGCTTCATGTCAGCACAGAATCAGTCTTCATGTCATAGCAGAGAATCAGGCATCACGTCACCCACCACTGGAAGAGGCCACTGTCACACATTTAGGCCCCGGCACCCTGACAGAGGAGAGAGGTCCCGTAACAGAGAATCTGGCTTCATGTCAGCACAGAATCAGTCTTCATGTCATAGCAGAGAATCAGGCTTCACGTCACCCACCACTGGAACAGGCCACTGTCACACATTTAGGCCCTGGCACCCAGACAGAGGAGAGAGGTCCTGTAACAGAGAATCTGGCTTCATGTCAGCACAGAATCAGTCTTCATGTCATAGCAGAGAATCAGGCTTCACGTCACCCACCACTGGAACAGGCCACTGTCACATATTTAGGCCCCGGCACCCAGACAGAGGAAAGAGGTCCCGTAACAGAGAATCTGGCTTCATGTCAGCACAGATTCAGTCTTCATGTCATAGCAGAGAATCAGGATTCACGTCACCCACCACTGGAAGAGGCCACTGTCACACATTTAGGCCCTGGCACCCAGACAGAGGAGAGAGGTCCCGTAACAGAGAATCTGGCTTCATGTCAGCACAGAATCAGTCTTCATGTCATAGCAAAAAATCAGGCTTCACGTCACCCACCACTGGAAGAGGCCACTGTCACACATTTAGGCCCTGGCACCCAGACAGAGGAGAGAGGTCCCGTAACAGAGAATCTGGCTTCATGTCAGCACAGAATCAGTCTTCATGTCATAGCAAAAAATCAGGCTTCACGTCACCCACCACTGGAAGAGGCCACTGTCACACATTTAGGCCCTGGCACCCAGACAGAGGAGAGAGGTCCCGTAACAGAGAATCTGGCTTCATGTCAGCACAGAATCAGTCTTTATGTCATAGCAGAGAATCAGGCTTCACGTCACCCACCACTGGAACAGGCCACTGTCACACATTTAGGCCCTGGCACCCAGACAGAGGAGAGAGGTCCTGTAACAGAGAATCTGGCTTCATGTCAACACAGAATCAGTCTTCATGTCATAGCAGAGAATCAGGCTTCACGTCACCCACCACTGGAACAGGCCACTGTCACATATTTAGGCCCCGGCACCCAGACAGAGGAGAGAGGTCCCGTAACAGAGAATCTGGCTTCATGTCAGCACAGAATCAATCTTCATGTCATAGCAGAGAATCAGGCTTCACGTCACCCACCACTGGAACAGGCCACTGTCACACATTTAGGCCCTGGCACCCAGACAGAGGAGAGAGGCCCTGTAACAGAGAATCTGGCTTCATGTCAGCACAGAATCAGTCTTCATGTCATAGCAGAGAATCAGGCTTCACGTCACCCACCACTGGAACAGGCCACTGTCACATATTTAGGCCCAGGCAGCCAGGCAGAGGAGAGAGGTCCCGTAACAGAGAATCTGGCTTCATGTCAGCACAGAATCAGTCTTCATGTCATAGCAGAGAATCAGGCTTCACGTCACCCACCACTGGAACAGGCCACTGTCACATATTTAGGCCCCGGCACCCAGACAGAGGAGAGGTTCATTCAACTTTGGGTTGCCCCGCAATATAATGGTAAAATGAAAATAAAAATAGGATTGAATGAGGAAGTGCCCTGGAGTACAATAATATATGGTTAAGGGGAGGTAGTTAATGTCTAATCTGCACAAGGGATGGACAGGTCCCGTGGGATCCATGCCTGGTTCACTTTTATGAACGTCAGCTTGTCCACATTGGCTGTAGACAGGCGGCTGCGTTTGTCTGTAATGACGCCCCCTGCCGTGCTGAATACACGTTCAGACAAAACGCTGGCCGCCGGGCAGGCCAGCACCTCCAAGGCATAAAAGGCTAGCTCTGGCCACGTGGACAATTTGGAGACCCAGAAGTTGAATGGGGCCGAACCATCAGTCAGTACGTGGAGGGGTGTGCACAGGTACTGTTCCACCATGTTAGTGAAATGTTGCCTCCTGCTAACACGTTCCGTATCAGGTGGTGGTGCAGTTAGCTGTGGCGTGGTGACAAAACTTTTCCACATCTCTGCCATGCTAACCCTGCCCTCAGAGGAGCTGGCCGTGACACAGCTGCGTTGGCGACCTCTTGCTCCTCCTCTGCCTTTGTCTTGGGCTTCCACTGGTTCCCCTGTGACATTTGGGAATGCTCTCAGT
Source organism: Bufo bufo (assembly GCF_905171765.1). Classification (NCBI taxonomy): domain Eukaryota; kingdom Metazoa; phylum Chordata; class Amphibia; order Anura; family Bufonidae; genus Bufo; species Bufo bufo. Next base: position 291,462,008 of record NC_053389.1, read on the forward strand.
AGCGTGTCTACCAACGTGCGCTTGTACTCGCGCATCTTCCTATCACGCTCCAGTGTAGGAAGTAAGGTGGGCACATTGTCTTTGTACCGGGGATCCAGCAGGGTGGCAACCCAGTAGTCCGCACACGTTAAAATGTGGGCAACTCTGCTGTCGTTGCGCAGGCACTGCAGCATGTAGTCGCTCATGTGTGCCAGGCTGCCCAGAGGTAAGGACAAGCTGTCCTCTGTGGGAGGCGTATCGTCATCGTCCTGTGTTTCCCCCCAGCCACGCACCAGTGATGGGCCCGAGCTGCTTTGGGTGCCACCCCGCTGTGAACATGCTTCATCCTCATCCTCCTCCACCTCCTCCTCATCCTTGTCCTCCTCGTCCTCCAGTAGTGGGCCCTGTCTGGCCACATTTGTACCTGGCCTCTGGTGTTGCAAAAAACCTCCCTCTGAGTCACTTCGAAGAGACTAGCCTGAAAGTGCTAAAAATGACCCCTCTTCCTCCTCTTCCTCCTGGGCCACCTCCTCTTCCAGAATCGCCCTAAGTGTTTTCTCAAGGAGACATAGAAGTGGTATTGTAACGCTGATAACGGCGTCATCGCCACTAGCCATGCTGGTGGAGTACTCGAAACAGCGCAACAGGGCACACAGGTCTCGCATGGAGGCCCAGTCATTGGTGGTGAAGTGGTGCTGTTCCGCAGTGCGACTGACCCGTGCGTGCTGCAGCTGAAACTCCACTATGGCCTGCTGCTGCTCGCACAGTCTGTCCAGCATGTGCAAGGTGGAGTTCCACCTGGTGGGCACGTCGCATATGAGGCGGTGACCGGGAAGGCCGAAGTTACGCTGTAGCGCAGACAGGCGAGCAGCGGCAGGGTGTGAACGCCGGAAGCGCGAACAGACGGCCCGCACTTTATGCAGCAGCTCTGACATGTCGGGGTAGTTGCGAATGAACTTCTGCACCACCAAATTCAGCACATGCGCCAGGCAAGGGATGTGCGTCAAACCGGCTAGTCCCAGAGCTGCAACGAGATTTCGCCCATTATCGCACACCACCAGGCCGGACTTGAGGCTCACCGGCAGCAACCACTCGTCGGTCTGTTGTTCTATACCCCGCCACAACTCCTGTGCGGTGTGGGGCCTGTCCCCCAAACATATGAGTTTCAGAACGGCCTGCTGACGTTTACCCCGGGCTGTGCTGAAGTTGGTGGTGAAGGTGTGTGGCTGACTGGATGAGCAGGTGGAAGAAGAGGAGGAGGAAGCTGAGTAGGAGGAGGAGGAGACAGGAGGCAAAGAATGTTGCCCTGCGATCCTTGGCGGCGGAAGGACGTGCGCCAAACAGCTCTCCGCCTGGGGCCCAGCCGCCTCTACATTTACCCAGTGTGCAGTTAGGGAGATATAGCGTCCCTGGCCGTGCTTACTGGTCCACGTATCTATGGTTAGGTGGACCTTGCCACAGATGGCGTTGCGCAGTGCACACTTCATTTTATCGGACACTTGGTTGTGCAGGGAAGGCACGGCTCTCTTGGAGAAGTAGTGGCGGCTGGGAACAACATACTGTGGGACAGCAAGCGACATGAGCTGTTTGAAGCTGTCTGTGTCCACCAGCCTAAATGACAGCATTTCATAGGCCAGTAGTTTAGAAATGCTGGCATTCAGGGCCAGGGATCGAGGGTGGCTAGGTGGGAATTTACGCTTTCTCTCAAATGTTTGTGAGATGGAGAGCTGAACGCTGCCGTGTGACATGGTTGAGATGCTTGGTGACGTAGGTGGTGGTGTTGGTGGTACATCCCATGTTTGCTGGGCGGCAGGTGCCAACGTTCCTCCAGAGGCGGAGGAAGAGGCCGAGGTGTTTACTCCACTGCAGTTCATGCTTTGCATGCAGGTGCCTGGTCATGCAGGTTGTGCTAAGGTTCAGAACGTTAATGCCTCGCTTCAGGCTCTGATGTCACAGCGTGCAAACCACTCGGGTCTTGTCATCAGCACATTGTTTGAAGAAGTGCCATGCCAGGGAACTCCTTGAAGCTGCCTTTGGGGTGCTCGGTCCCAGATGGCGGCGGTCAGTAGCAGACGGAGTCTCTTGGCAGCGGGTGTTCTGATTTTGCCCACTGCTCCCTCTTTTGCTACGCTGTTGGCTCGGTCTCACCACTGCCTCTTCCTCCGAACTGTGAAAGTCAGTGGCACGACCTTCATTCCATGTGGGGTCTAGGACCTCATCGTCCCCTGCATTGTCTTCCACCCAGTCTTGATCCCTGACCTCCTGTTTAGTCTGCACACTGCAGAAAGACGCAGCAGTTGGTACCTGTGTTTCGTCATCATCAGAGACGTGCTGAGGTGGTATTCCCATGTCCTCATCATCAGGAAACATAAGTGGTTGTGCGTTAGTGCATTCTATCTCTTCCACCCCTGGGGAAGGGCTAGGTGGATGCCCTTGGGAAACCCTGGCAGCAGAGACTTCAAACAGCATAAGAGACTGCTGCATAACTTGAGGCTCAGACAGTTTCCCTGATATGCATGGGGGTGATGTGACAGACTGATGGGCTTGGTTTTCATGCGCCATCTGTGCGCTTTCTGCAGAAGACTGGGTGGGAGATAATGTGAACGTGCTGGATGCACTGTCGGCCACCCAATTGACTAATGCCTGTACCTGCTCAGTCCTTACCATCCTTAGAACGGCATTGGGCCCCACCAAATATCCCTGTAAATTCTGGCGGCTACTGGGACCTGAGGTAGTTGGTACACTTGGACGTGTGGCTGTGGCAGAACGGCCACGTCCTCTTCCAGCACCAGAGGGTCCACTAACACCACCACGACCATGTCCACGTCTGCGTCCGCGTCCCTTACTAGATGTTTTCCTCATTGTTCCCGTTCACCACAATTTTGAAAATGGCAAATTTGGGAATAGTTTTTCAACCCAGAACAAAAACTGTGCTTTTACGGTCACTACAAATAATTTGACCAGCTAAAACAGTACTGATTTGGAGGAATATAAATGTCAGGCCTATTTTTTAGGCGCTGTGTGACAGGTATACCTTTAATCACAGAATTAGACTTGTATCTGCACTGTAGCGTGTGTGTTAAGTTTTTCAGAATGACACTATCAGCACCTTGAATCTAATATACCCTTTTTGGGATAGATTTAAAGTAGGCCTGATATAGCAGAAACTACTAATTTTGAAAATGGCAAATTTGGGAATACTTTTTCAACCCAGAACAAAAACTGTGCTTTTACGGTCACTACAAATAATTTGACCAGCTAAAACAGTACTGATTTGGAGGAATATAAATGTCAGGCCTATTTTTTAGGCGCTGTATGACAGGTATACCTTTAATCACAGAATTAGACTTGTATCTTCACTGTAGCGTGTGTGTTAAGTTTTTCAGAATGACACTATCAGCACCTTGAATCTAATATACCCTTTTTGGGATAGATTTAAAGTAGGCCTGATATAGCAGAAACTACTAATTTTGAGAATGGCAAATTTGGGAATACTTTTTCAACCCAGAACAAAAACTGTGCTTTTACGGTCCCTACAAATAATTTGACCAGCTAAAACAGTACTGATTTGGAGGAATATAAATGTCAGGGCTATTTTTTAGGCGCTGTGTGACAGGTATACCTTTAATCACAGAATTAGACTTGTATCTGCACTGTAGCGTGTGTGTTAAGTTTTTCAGAATGACACTATCAGCACCTTGAATCTAATATACCCTTTTTGGGATAGATTTAAAGTAGGCCTGATATAGCAGAAACTACTAATTTTGAGAATGGCAAATTTGGGAATAGTTTTTCAACCCAGAACAAAAACTGTGCTTTTACGGTCACTACAAATAACTTGACCAGCTAAAACAGTACTGATTTGGAGGAATATAAATGTCAGGGCTATTTTTTAGGCGCTGGGTGACAGGCTCAACTTGCCCCTGATGTAGTATATGGCCAAAAAATAACCACACTATTGATGGTTAAATGCACTTGGGTGACACAGGCTCAGCCTGCACCTGATGTAGTATATGGCCAAAAAATAACCACACTATTGATGGTTAAATGCACTTGGGTGACACAGGCTCAGCCTATACCTGATGTAGGATATAGCAAAAAATAACCACACTATTGATGGTTAAATGCACTTGGTGGTAGCTTGTGCTGGCGCACCACAAGCCACAAAATGGCCGCCGATCACCCCAGAAAAAAGTGATATAAAAACGCTCTGGGCAGCCTAAAAAAAGTGAGCAATTCAATATCAGCACTTCAATGATCCACAGCTGGAGATCGATCACTGAATTAAGTATTTTGGAGGAGTTAATCTGCCTAATCTTGCCCTAACGTCGCAGCAGCAACCTCTCCCTACGCTTGTATCAGCAGAGTGACGTGCAGCGCTACGTGACCCAAGCTTATATAGAGGCTGGGTCACATGCTGCACTGGCCAATCACAGCCATGCTAATAGTAGGCAAGGCTGTGATGGCCTCTTGGGGCAAGTAGTATGACGCTTGTTGATTGGCTGCTTTGCAGCCTTTCAAAAAGCGCCAAGAAAGCGCCGAACACCGAACCCGAACCCAGACTTTTACGAAAATGTTCGGGTTCGGGTCCGTGTCACGGACACCCCAAAATTCGGTACGAACCCGAACTATGCAGTTCGGGTTCGCTTATCCCTACTCATCACGTTATCTTGAAACAAAGGCCATTGAAAAGCAAATGCTTGACGTATTTAGTTGCATTTAGTTTAGTCAACATGTCTCATAAAGCATGTGTGTTAACCCTGCTACATCCATATGTAGCAAGTGAATGCCTAATTTTTGGGGCCTGTACTGGCCGACAGTTTCATATTTATCCTGTGACCGCCTAATATACCTCCAGCCACAGAATCCAAAGTTCTGTGGTGTCAAGTGAATGCCTATTGGCTAATTTTTGGGGCCTGTACCAGGGGCGTTGCTAGGGTCTATAAACATCCAGAGCACAAGCCCACTGTGTTTAAATTGCACATTAAAGGCATGCTTAAAGGGGTGTTCTGGTTTACGCAAATGAAGTGCAGTACTGCAGACTGCAGTCATTATATAATACAACATTTGGTAACTTTCCAATATCTGTTATGTTTTATTTTCTCACCACTGCAGAAATCTTTGCTTGGGCCCTTTAATATTGACGGGAGTGGACCCTGGGCAACCCCACAGATCATCCCCCCACCCCCCTTGTACTTTTTCCGCTGATCCGCAACTTGTGGGCTGCGCAGCAGGAGTTCAGTCACTTCAGTGCGCAATCCCGTCCTGCGGCGCGTGATCCCGCGAGACCCGTGACCCATTGGGCCTGTACTGGCAGACAGTTACATTTTTATCCTGTGACCGCCTAATGTACCTCCAGCCACAGAATCCAAAGTTCTTTGCTGTCAGGTGAATGCCTATTGCCTAATTATTGGGGCCTGTACTGGCTGACAGTTACATTTTTTATCTCTAGCCACATAATCACACCCTTGTCTCACTCCTCTGCCTCTCATTATGGTGGCATATGAACCGCATTCACCATAAGGACCTTCTAATGTCACAAAGTCATGTGCCCCGTACTGTGCCCCTTACCCCATACTGTGCCCCATTATATTCTGCATTGTGCCCTCTTCACACTCCCTGTGCAGTGCCCCTAGTCATTCCCTGTACTGTGCCCTCTTATACCCTTTTATCCGGTCACAGTATAGCGGTGTTTTCCAGTCACTGTACAGAGGTGTTATCCAGTCAATGTATGGTGGTTGTATCCAATAACTGGATGGCCATAACTGTATCTCTTTCCCTGACCATGCCATCCTTTTTTAGACCTGGCATGAGCGGGAAAAATATGCAGATTGTGGTGCTAAGGACCTTTGCGCCACAATCTGTGTCAGAAATACGCCTAACATAGACATATTTCTATATAATAAATGACCACCTAATTGTATTATTATTCGGGGGTAGGGCTAATATCTTTATATTATATAGATTCTAGTGTATTATACTGTGCCCTGTAGAAAATGATCCTTGGGAAACACAGTCCTCATCCCTGACCAGCAAGACCAGCAAGACCAGGTAGCGCTCTGTCAGTACATGGCGGCCTCCCCTCTCCACCATGCTGCTCTGCTGTGTACTAGTGCTTATGTAAAAGAAAGGATCAAAGAAAAAATTTCAAATGATTATTGATCCTCGAGGTGGACATATATAACACCTCAAAAAGAGTTTGATCAGTTATTTAATTATATTGTGTAATCAGTAAAACAAAGTACAAGCATCTATGCAAAAATAGAAATGATTTATTATACAATAATTTAAAATACAATCAAAGATTATTCAATGTGAAATTCAATAATCTGCAATGATACAGAGTGATATGCAGTACCAAAAATTTGCCACTAGATGGCACCAACACAAATACCAGTGTATACACAGTACCTCTCAGACATAAGATGAAATATAACGTCCCGACCACAGTATTGAGATACAAAAACTCAATAACGTTAATAAAAGATACGAATCCTTGCTCTGCACAAACTATGACAAATCTCGGATAATGGGGTAGCAATATAAATTATCAAGCCTGGTATTGACTATGGAATTAAATTATTCCAATCAGAGAGTTACCTCTGAAATCAATATTTAGGTATTTTATTCAGTAATATGCATCGTTACTAAATTGTGACAATATTGATGTAGCACTTTTAACAATACATCCGCCAACAGCGGGGAGTTTGCTAAATATTAGGCTGATTAATTTATATCAATACTACACAAAATAAAGTTCTACATTACCGAGAATACAGATGATGTGCAGAGACTAAGGGAAGTCAGCTCTAAGGTACGATCTGGTCATTAGGATCTTTCTCCTGGGTTTTCTTTGTTTCTCTGTGTTCTCTTTTTTCTTGTTGTTCTTTTTGTTTCCATTCTGTTCCTCTCCCTCATGTGTGTGTGGTTTATGATCACAAACTTATCAGTTAGACACACCTTCCTAGCTTGGAGTTTTCCAATCATTGTCGGCTAGGCGTGTAAATATGATAAGGACTGTGATGTCATTGTATTACCCAAAATGCACTTCTGCTGTTGGTGTAATGTTACTCATTTACCCCTAGGTGACACTATTAGCTAAGCTATTAGTATCATTCTATTAAGGGTTAAATATCCAAGTATGACTTTATCTCAGATTCTATACACATGACCTCTGGAACCTAAATCAAAGCTAGAGGGATTAATTCTGACACTTCTACCAATTAAGCACAGACATTCAGGCACCATTTGAATGTTTCCCATACTCCTAAATTTATGTTATAAATAATAGTATAATGGACATTATACTCTCACAAATATCTGTGCCTCCTCTGCTATACCAATGGGGGATTGATGGTTAGTTAAAATAACACATCTTTACAGATACTCATTAACAAAGTCTATACTTAAACCGTTTTCATCATATAATAGGAATAAATGGAGAAGGAGAATAGGAATATATGCGTTCCTATTGAGAAATATATATGATAACAAATACATAAACGTATTTGCAGAGTAAAAAATAGGTAAAAAGTAGGTACTGCATAAGTAATGGTTCATACAATAATATCATAATACATGATATTATTGTATGAACCATCACTTATGCAGTACCTACTTTTTACCTATTTTTTACTCTGCAAATAAATTGAATTCTCTATATACACTAACGCATTTATATTCAATTCATGCTCCTTCTTTTGACTGGTGGGTCAAACGTGACTAGAGCACCTATCCATACCTTCAGTTGGGTGAGCCTCTATTCCTTCTTCGCTTTAAATACATAAACGTCCTTAATAATACGTAACAATATAAAACGATACATATGTCCTATTGATTTTCCTTTACAAAACTAAGGTTGATTATACATGTACATAGATATTACAGATTTTCTGCTTCAATTATGGATACCAAACTGTAGAGATAATTAGCACCAGCTACTTCTAGAGAATATCCTTAACTAAGTCATAAATCCATAAGGAGACAAGAAGGCCTCTTTTCAGACTGGTACATGCATGGGAAGAAATCTCATTAACAGCGTCCTTCCCATGACCCTCTCTCGGCCATCTTTAAAATACATACATATAGCAATATGGCCTCTTGTAGGTCTAATCAAATCCACCATTATTATGATATTTAGATAAATTTATTATACACTTATGAAAAATCACAACAACATCCTATTTTTGCCATCCATTTAACCACCTCCGGACCGCTGTACGCACAGACGCGTCCTGGAGGTGGTTGATTCATTCCTCCTGGACGCGCCGGCGCGTCCTCTCGCGAGACGCGAGATTTCCTGTGAACGCGCGCACACAGGCGCGCGCGCTCACAGGAACGGAAGGTAAGAGAGTTGATCTCCAGCCTGCCAGCGGCGATCGTTCGCTGGCAGGCTGGAGATGTGTTTTTTTTAACCCCTAACAGGTATATTAGACGCTGTTTTGATAACAGCGTCTAATATACCTGCTACCTGGTCCTCTGGTGGTCCCCTTTGTTTGGATCGACCACCAGAGGACACAGGTAGCTCAGTAAAGTAGCACCAAGCACCACTACACTACACTACACCCCCCCCCCCGTCACTTATTAACCCCTTATTAGCCCCTGATCACCCCTTAACACCCCATATAGACTCCCTGATCACCCCCCTGTCATTGATTACCCCCCTGTCATTGATCACCCCCCTGTCATTGATCACCCCCCTGTAAAGCTCCATTCAGACGTCCGCATGATTTTTACGGATCCACTGATAGATGGATCGGATCCGCAAAACGCATCCGGACGTCTGAATGAAGCCTTACAGGGGCGTGATCAATGACTGTGGTGATCACCCCATATAGACTCCCTGATCACCCCCCTGTCATTGATCACCCCCCTGTAAAGCTCCATTCAGACGTCCGCATGATTTTTACGGATCCACTGATAGATGGATCGGATCCGCAAAACGCATCCGGACGTCTGAATGAAGCCTTACAGGGGCATGATCAATGACTGTGGTGATCACCCCATATAGACTCCCTGATCACCCCCCTGTAAAGCTCCATTCAGATGTCCGCATGATTTTCACGGATGCACTGATAGATGGATCGGATCCGCAAAACGCATCCGGACGTCTGAATGAAGCCTTACAGGGGCATGATCAATGACTGTGGTGATCACCCCATATAGACTCCCTGATCACCCCCCTGTCATTGATTACACCCCTGTCATTGATCACCCCCCTGTAAAGCTCCATTCAGATGTCCGCATGATTTTTACGGATGCACTGATAGATGGATCGGATCCGCAAAACGCATACGGACATCTGAATGAAGCCTTACAGGGGCATGATCAATGACTGTGGTTATCACCCCATATAGACTCCCTGATCACCCCCCTGTCATTGATTACACCCCTGTCATTGATCACCCCCCTGTAAAGCTCCATTCAGATGTCCGCATGATTTTTACGGATGCACTGATAGATGGATCGGATCCGCAAAACGCATCCGGACGTCTGAATGAAGCCTTACAGGGGCATGATCAATGACTGTGGTTATCACCCCATATAGACTCCCTGATCACCCCCCTGTCATTGATCACCCCCCTGTCATTGATCACCCCCCTGTCATTGATCACCCCCCTGTCATTGATCACCCCCCCTGTCATTGATCACCCCCCCTGTCATTGATCACCCCTCTGTAAGGCTCCATTCAGACATTTTTTTGGCCCAAGTTAGCGGAATTATTATTTTTTTTTCTTACAAAGTCTCATATTCCACTAACTTGTGTCAAAAAATAAAATCTCACATGAACTCACCATGCCCCTCACGGAATCCAAATGCGTAAAATTTTTTAGACATTTATATTCCAGACTTCTTCTCACGCTTTAGGGCCCCTAGAATGCCAGGGCAGTATAAATACCCCACATGTGAACCCATTTCGGAAAGAAGACACCCCCAGGTATTCCGTGAGGGGCATATTGAGTCCATGAAAGATTGAAATTTTTGTCCCAAGTTAGCGGAACGGGAGACTTTGTGAGAAAAAAATTAAAAATATAAATTTCCGCTAACTTGTGACAAAAAAAAAAAATTTCTATGAACTCGCCATGCCCCTCATTGAATACCTTGGGGTGTCTTCTTTCCAAAATGGGGTCACATGTGGGGTATTTATACTGCCCTGGCATTCTAGGGGCCCCAAAGAGTGAGAAGAAGTCTGGTATCCAAATGTCTAAAAATGCCCTCCTAAAAGGAATTTGGGCACCTTTGCGCATCTAGGCTGCAAAAAAGTGTCACACATCTGGTATCTCCGTACTCAGGAGAAGTTGGGGAATGTGTTTTGGGGTGTCATTTTACATATACCGATGCTGGGTGAGAGAAATATCTTGGTCAAATGCCAACTTTGTATAAAAAAATGGGAACAGTTGTCTTTTGTCAAGATATTTCTCTCACCCAGCAAGGGTATATGTAAAATGACACCCCAAAACACATTCCCCAACTTCTCCTGAATACGGCGATACCACATGTGTGACACTTTTTTGCAGCCTAGGTGGGCAAAGGGGCCCATATTCCAAAGAGCACCTTTAGGATTTCACAGGTCATTTACCTACTTACCACACATTAGGGCCCCTGGAAAATGCCAGGGCAGTATAACTACCCCACAAGTGACCCCATTTTGGAAAGAAGACACCCCAAGGTATTCCGTGAGGGGCATGGCGAGTTCCTAGAATTTTTTATTTTTTGTCACAAGTTAGTGGAATATGCTGATTTTTTTTTTTTTTTTTTTTTTTTCATACAAAGTCTCATATTCCACTAACTTGTGACAAAAAATAAAAACTTCCATAAACTCACTATGCCCATCAGCGAATACCTTGGGGTCTCTTCTTTCCAAAATGGGGTCACTTGTGGGGTAGTTATACTGCCCTGGCATTCTAGGGGCCCAAATGTGTGGTAAGGAGTTTGAAATCAAATTCTGTAAAAAATGACCTGTGAAATCCGAAAGGTGCTCTTTGGAATATGGGCCCCTTTGCCCACCTAGGCTGTAAAAAAGTGTCACACATCTGGTATCTCCGTACTCAGGAGAAGTTGGGAAATGTGTTTTGGGGTGTCATTTTACATATACCCATGCTGGGTGAGAGAAATATCTTGGCAAAAGACAACTTTTCCCATTTTTTTATACAAAGTTGGCATTTGACCAAGATATTTATCTCACCCAGCTTGGGTATATATAAAATGACACCCCAAAACACATTCCCCACCTTCTCCTGAGTACGGAGATACCAGATGTGTGACACTTTTTTGCAGCCTAGGTGGGCAAAGGGGCCCATATTCCAAAGAGCACCTTTCGGATTTCACAGGTCATTTTTTAGAGAATTTGATTTCAAACTCCTTACCACACATTTGGGCCCCTAGAATGCCAGGGCAGTATAACCACCCCACAAGTGACCCCATTTTGGAAAGAAGAGACCCCAAGGTATTTCGTGATGGGCATAGTGAGTTCATAGAAGTTTTTATTTTTTGTCACAAGTTAGTGGAATATTAGACTTTGTAAGAAAAGAAAAAAAAAGAAAAAAATCATAATTTTCCACTAACTTGTGACAAAAAATAAAAAGTTCTATGAACTCACTATGCCCATCAGCGAATACCTTAGGGTGTGTACTTTCCGAAATGGGGTCATTTGTGGGGTGTTTGTACTGTCTGGCCATTGTAGAACCTCAGGAAACATGACAGGTGCACAGAAAGTCAGAGCTGCTTCAAAAAGCGGAAATTCACATTTTTGTACCATAGTTTGTAAACGCTATAACTTTTACCCAAACCATTTTTTTTTTACCCAAACATTTTTTTTTATCAAAGACATGTAGAACAATAAATTTAGAGCAGAATTTATATATGGATGTCGTTTTTTTTTGCAAAATTTTACAACTGAAAGTGAAAAATGTCATTTTTTTGCAAAAAAATCGTTAAATTTCGATTAATAACAAAAAAAGTAAAAATGTCAGCAGCAATGAAATACCACCAAATGAAAGCTCTATTAGTGAGAAGAAAAGGAGGTAAAATTCATTTGGGTGGTAAGTTGCATGACCGAGCAATAAACCGTGAAAGTAGTGTAGGTCAGAAGTGTAAAAAGTGGCCTGGTCTTTCAGGGTGTTTAAGCACTGGGGGCTGAGGTGGTTAATGCATACCAAAAATGTATGCGTTAACAGATGCCTCAGACTGATGCCGTACAGTTGCGTCCGCTCACCATACAGTTCCATGGTAGAAAAAAAAATTATGTTAACGTATGCATTTTTTTAATGGACTCTGCAGTATACCAAAATGTGGAGTGCTGCACATTTGTATACATCCAACCGATAGGAAATAAAACATTTTAGGCTCCAGCAGGGCACATTTTTGAGAGTATCCCTTTAAGACGCATAAAAATGGCCCCTGATTAAAATACATATTTTTTGTGGGAAATTTTGCCAATTATCCCCCTCTGGTATATCACTGTCCATGTTGTGGGACTATTTGTGTACTTTTAGTAAGCGTTTGCTGGCTGCAAATATGACCTGAAGGTTTTTCAGGTTCGCCTGACATTAAAGTGAATGGGGCCCGCCGCAAACGCGCGGTTCGTGAACATTTGATTGCGAACGCACGTTTGTGAATCGTCCCGGCCGATGTTCGTCCATCACTAGTTGTCGCATACCGTCCTGCTTGAGGTACTGTGGTTCAAGGTCGGATCTTTGCTACTCTGTATAAGCTAGTTGATATACTGGATCACAGTTGTCATCTTTTCTCTTGGAATGCTCATGGATATATTCTGAGACGCGCTGTGCTGGATCTTGTTGATCTAGGTCTAGTCCAAGTACTTGGCTGTGTTTCTTGGATTCGGGGAACTCCAAGGCTTCTAGGAACTCTGCTTTGGCTAATGCGGCTGCCGCTTCTTTCTCTGCAGCGAGTTTTCCAGCGACACTTGACAGCGTACTCTCTCTTCTTCTAGTAATGCTCTCTCTTTTTCCTTTGATGCTTGCAGGCGTGCTATCTCTTCTTACAGTGACGCTTGCAGACATGCTCTCTCTTTTTCCATTGATGCTTGCACACATGCTCTTTCTGTTTCTTGATCTGCTTGTTTTAGCTTTAGTTGCATCTCTTTTGCAGCAAAGGAAGACTTTACTTTTGTAGCCTCAGCTTCTGCACGGGCGAGAGCAGCCATTTCTTTTATTGTGGACTTGCTAGAGTGGCTTGTTTGTGACCTGGTCCTGAATGATGATGCCTGGCTAGTGGACATTGTGTGCCTGTTTGCTGGCTGCTTAATGTCTCTGAGCAGACTCGGTCTATGTAGAAACGGACTTCAGCGTGGTCTCGATCGTGCTACACTTGCTGGGATCTGCACTCTCACTTCTTGTGACTGTATGGCAACCACTGCAATATTGTACGCAGGACTGCGTGTGTGATGGCAGCTCCATATTGTCAGATCCACTATCGTTTGTGACTAGCATCTGTTTTACTGTTCTGTCTTCATACACGTTAACACAGTGTGCAGTCTGACATTCAGTATAAACCATTCCTGTCTTCCAAATAAGAGGACTGTTTTCTGTAGTCTAACTTGTTTATTGGTCAACAGGATTGTGAATTGGTAAAACTATAAGAATACAAATGGCATGTATAAGAATAAAGCATAGGATGTATCAGCATACAGTATAGATAGCATGTAATATAACATTAACAGAGTAAGTACATGTCCCAAAATGGCTGCCTTTACATAGGATTGCATAGCTAACATCTAATAGCTACAACATGTTCCCAGAGTAATAATACAGCTAGCTAAACATCACTGCATAACATAATATCCCTGAGACAAGGTAGATCTCACTCACCAGATATACTTGCACAAAGATGGTGGAGTTTAAGAAGAAGAACTGCATGGAACAGCGCTGCTGATGTCCTGTAGTCTGTATGTAGACTGAAGACTGGGTTTCTCCTTCCCAGAATGCATTGCACTCCCCACAATACGATAAACTTTATTAACAAGAAAACAAAGTGCAGTACATTTTTACCACAGCTAGATGGTGCTGTTACCTAACTAATAACTACAGAATATAGCAGATGTGATCTGTAATGATACTGAAATGAATCTTTCTCTGCTGGAGGCAGAACACAGCTGTTTCAGGGTGATTGCCCCTCATCAGTGCAGAGCAGGGAGTACTGGCTTAACTGGGTAGGAGACCTGATTTCGCGGCTCTCTCCCCAAGGAGAGATAGTTCCCCCCAAACCATGACTTGCCTCAGAAATTTTTGTTTTTGCTTAGGCTTTTGATAAGCTTTTTTTTAGGCCTATATTTTATGCAATGGTTGGTAGGCTGGTGGTGGGACCTGCGAGTCTCCCTCCCCCAGTGCGGGATTTCCAGGTTTCTTTCAGTCATCTCACTATAAATTCTCACAATACCCCTAGGTGAATACCATGAAGGGTGTCACCTCACAAACTAAAAAATCTCACTTTACCCCTTGATCAAGGATGGCCAACCTGAGGCTCTCCAGCTGTTGCAAAACTACAACTCCCAGCATGCCCAGACTGCCTACAGCTATCAGCCTACAGCAGGGCATGGTGGGAGTTGTAGTTTTACAACAGCTGGAGAGCCGCAGGTTGGCCATGCCTGCCCTAGATGAATACCATGAAGGGTTTCACCTCACAAACGAAATATTCTCACTATACCCTTAGATGAATACCATAAGGGGTGTCACTTTCCACAAACTAAAAGTTCTTGGTGTACCCCTAGATTAATTCCTTAAAGGGCTTCTGTCACTCCACTAAACTAATTTTTTTTTTGTCTCCTTAAAATCCTTATGCTGCGATTTCTCAATATATTGGGCTATTACTCAGTTTGGTTCAGTAGTTATATAAAAAAACTGACTTTTATAATATGCAAATTACCTCTCTAGCAGCAGGTAGGGTGGCTACCTGCTGCTAGCAGCCGCATCCTCCATTCATAATGACGCCCCCTCCTCATGTTGATTGACAGGGCCAGCAGACGCGCTCGTTCTCTGACTGGCCCTGTCTGCATTTTAAATCTCGCGCCGGTCTTCAGTTGGCGCAGGCGCACTGAGTGGAGGACGCTCGCTCGGCCGCTCCATCCTCAGTGCGCCTGCGTCGGGAGTACATGTGACGTCATCGGTGCAGGCGCACTGAGGATGGAGCGGTCGAGCGAGCGTCCTCCACTGAGTGTGCCTGCGTCAACTGAAGACCGGCGCAAGATTTAAAACGCAGGCAGGGCCAGTCAGAGAACGAGCGCGTCTGCTGGCCCTGTCAATCAACATGAGGAGGAGGCGTCATTATGAATGGAGGATATGGCTGCTAGCAGCAGGTAGCCGCCCTACCTTTAAGGGAATGGTCTCCAAAATGGGTTCATTTAATGTTGGTTTCTTTGTTGGGTTCACCACAGAGCCTCTGCAATTGTCTACTAGTGCTGTATAAATGACCAAATTAGGCCTCACATTTGCTTGCCGCTCTTTCACACCTGAGCCTTGTCTTAGTTCCAGGCAACAGATTAGGGCCACATGTAGGGTGTTTATAAAATCAGAAAACAGCAGCTTTTTTACAGTGGCAAAAATTGGGCACAACATATTGGGTACTGAAATCACATTTCTGTGGAAAAACGACAATACTCATTTTTCAGCTGCACATTCATTTCTAGAACACATATGTGGGGTCAAAAGCATCAGTACATCACTAGATAAAGTCCCTTGAGGGGTGCAGTTTCCAAAATGGAATCACTTTTGGTTGGTTTTCACTGTACATTTACCTATGGATCTCTGTAAATGCGACATGGTGTCCCAAAAGCATTCCAGCAAAATGTGCCCTCCAAAAGCCTAATAACTCTCCTTCCCTTTTGAACCTTGATGTGTGTATTTGCGCATTCAGGAGAAAATGCGTAGCAAAGTATGGGGTGCATTTTGTCTTGTTACCCCTTGTGAAACAGCAAAATATGGGGCTAAAGCAACATTTCATTGGATAAAATGTAATTTTTGTTTTTCACGGCCCAGTGTTGATAGATTCTGTGAAACATCTGTGGGGTCAAAACAATCACTATACACCTAGCTAAAATGCTTGAGGGGCATAGTTTCCAAAATGGGATCAATTTTAGTTTTTTTTCACTGTACAGGTACATCTCGGTCCAGGGGTGCACTGCCAATGTGGTGAGGTGGGGCGATTGCCTCAGGCAGCACCAGGTAAGGGCAAGAGGGGAGCAGTGGAAGGGCCATCAGCAATGAGCGCTTCCATTGTGTAAACACTCATCTCATATTCAACTGCATCGCTGTACTCAGGACAGCAATATAGTAGAATGCCACAACGGGGCAGGGAGCGTGTTCTCTCTGGCCCACTATTTCCTCTAATAGGCTTTAGTCCTAGTTCCTGTAGCCTATCAGAAGCCAGCGTCATCATTATCACGCTGCCTGTGCCAGGCTGCATAGAGCTCAGGGCACAGACTAGAAGAGGTCTGTGTCTTGCACTGCATCGTTGACAGCAGAATGGAGGTAAGTATTTGAGTTTATTATTTTTATTTGGCAGCATACTGTTGGGCCGCAATGGGATGGGGATTATTATTTTGTAACTGGAGAAAGCACTATGGGAACATTGTGGCTGTAAATAGGAGCATTTTTGTACTGGCACACATTATAAGGGGCCACTATGGGGTTCTAAGGGGGCCACTAAAAGGTATTTTTGTACGGCCACACATTATAAGGGAGCATTTTTGTACTGTCATACAGTTCAAGTGGTCATTTATTGTACTGGCACACATTATAGGGGGAATTATTACTACTGGGGGCACTATGGGGGCATTATTACTTCTGGGGGCACTATGGGGGCATTATTACTTCTGGGGGCAAAATTACTATTGTGCACTCTGGCAGATAATTATTACTATTGGTGGGACTTTTGGAAAGACTGTTACATGGGGAGGCACTCTGGCACAGTATCAGCTTAGCACAATTATTTTTGGAGAACACTAATTTTACGGCACTATAAGTTTCAGGGACACAGTTATTTTTTAGGGCACTGTGTGCCAATAATTACTGAACGGGAACTATCTGTGTGGTAATAGTATTTTCAGGGGATTATCTGTTTTTACAGAACAGTCGTGGCCAAAAGTTTTGAGAATTACACAAATATTAGTTTTCACAAAGTTTGCTGCTAAACTGCTTTTAGATCTTTGTTTCAGTTGTTTCTGTGATGTAGTGAAATATAATTACACGCACTTCATATGTTTCAAAGGCTTTTATCGACATATACATGACATTTATGCAAAGAGTCAGTATTTGCAGTGTTGGCCCTTCTTTTTCAGGACCTCTGCAATTCGACTGAGCATGCTCTCAATCAACTTCTGGGCCAATTCCTGACTGATAGCAACCCATTCTTTCATAATCACTTCTTGGAGTTTGTCACAATTAGTGGGTTTTTGTTTGTCCACCCGCCTCTTGAGGATTGACCACAAGTTCTCAATGGGATTAAGCTCACGGGGAGTTTCCAGGCCATGGACCCAAAATGTCAACGTTTTGGTCCCCGAGCCACTTAGTTATCACTTTTGCCTTATGGCATGGTGCTCCATCGTGCTGGAAAATGCATTGTTCTTCACCAAACTGTTGTCGGATTGTTGGAAGAAGTTGCTGTTGGAGGGTGTTTTGGTACCATTCTTTATTCATGGCTGTGTTTTTGGGCAAAATTGTGAGTGAGCCCACTCCCTTGGATGAGAAGCAACTCCACACATGAATGGTCTCAGGATGCTTTACTGTTGGCATGACACAGGACTGATGGTAGCGCTCACCTTTTCTTCTCCGGACAAGCCTTTTTCCAGATGCCCCAAACAATCGGAAAGAGGCTTCATCAGAGAATATGACTTTGCCCCAGTCCTCAGCAGTCCATTCACCATACTTTCTGCAGAAGATCAATCTGTCCCTGATGTTTTTTTTGGAAATAAGTGGCTTCTTTGCTGCCCTTCTTGACACCAGGCCATCTTCCAAAAGTCTTTGCCTCACTGTGCGTGCAGATGCGCTCACACCTGCCTGCTGCCATTCCTGAGCAAGCTCTGCACTGGTGGCACTACGATCCCGCAGCTGAATCCTCTTTAGGAGACGATCCTGGCGCTTGCTGGACTTTCTTGGATGCCCTGAAGCCTTCTTAACAAGAATTGAACCTCTTTCCTTGAAGTTCTTGATGATCCTATAAATTGTTGATTGAGGTGCAATCTTAGTAGCCACAATATCCTTGCCTGTGAAGCCATTTTTATGCAACGCAATGATGACTGCACGCGTTTCTTTGCAGGTCACCATGGTTAACAATGGAAGAACAATGATTTCAAGCATCACCCTCCTTTTAACATGTCAAGTCTGCCATTTTAACCCAAACAGCCTGACATAATGATCTCCAGCCTTGTGCTCATCAACATTCTCACCTGAGTTAACAAGACGATTACGGAAATGATCTCAGCAGGTCCTTTAATGACAGCAATGAAATGCAGTGGAAATGTTTTTTTGGGATTAAGTTAATTTTCATGGCAAAGAAGGACTATGCAATTCATTTGATCACTTTAAATAACATTCGGGAGTATATGCAAATTGCTATTATAAAAACTTAAGCAGCAACTTTTCCAATTTCCAATATTTATGTAATTCTCAAAACTTTTGGCCACGACTGTATAGTATTGGGGAGAACAGGCACAGTATTGGGGGTCGCAGAATGGAGTGTTGAGAAGGTGGGGAGGAGGATGGAAAAATAGGAAACTAAGATGTCTGTTTGTCAAACTCTGCAGAGACAAGAGATGGCTGAAAGAAATCATCATGGCGGTCTGGTCTGAATGGAGAAGATAAAGAAAGAGTACGTCTACATCAGAGTACACATCACTTGATGTGGGAGGTATGTGGCGCTGTAATACCCTGTATGTTTTGTAGCCCTTTATGTAAAGTTTTTCAAGTACCTCTTTAACAGTAGGGCTGGAGGGAAGGGGTTAGGTTCAGAAATTGGCATTTGGGAGGGGGAGGGGGCGCTGTTTCAGTTTTTGCCTCAGGCAGCAGAAAGGATAGGTGCACCACTGTCTGGGTCTCTGTAAATGCGGCATGGTGTCCCTAAAGCATTCCAGCAAAAATCTGCCCTCTAAATGCCTAATAGCTTTTCTTTACTTATGAGCCTTGCTGTATGCTCATACAGCAGTTTATGACCACATATGAGATGTTGCCGTATTCAGGAGAAAATGCGTAACAAATTATGGGGTGAATTTTGTCCTGGTAACCCTTGTGAAACAGAAAATTAAACAGCAAATTATGAGGGTAAACCGCTTATCTATAGTTCCGATCACCGCCGCCCGGAGGGCGGTGATAGGAACATGGTGCCTGCTCAAAACATTGAGCAGGCACCACGGCTAAATGCGCGGGGGGGTCCCGTGACCCCCCGTGTCGGCGATCGGCGCAAACCGCAGGTCAATTTTGCCTGGTGCAGTGGCGGTGGTC
This sequence comes from Bufo bufo, assembly GCF_905171765.1. Lineage (NCBI taxonomy): Eukaryota > Metazoa > Chordata > Amphibia > Anura > Bufonidae > Bufo > Bufo bufo. Next base: position 291,481,438 of record NC_053389.1, read on the forward strand.
GGCGGTGCCATCGGGTCCCCATGGGGCTGTAGGGGGGACCCGATGGCATGGAAGGCAGCGCGATACCTAAGGAAGGCATCGCGCTGCCTTCCGGTGAAGAGCCTGTGAGATCCAGCCCCCTGGATCTCACAGGCCGGAAGCTGTATGAGTAATACACACAGTATTACTCATACAGCCAATGCATTCCAATACAGAAGTATTGGAATGCATTGCAAAGGATTAGACCCCCAAAAGTTAAATTCCAATAGTGGGACAAAAAATAAAGTTAAAAAAAAAGTTAAAGTTTCAAGTAAAAATAAACAAAAACGTCATTTTCCCCAAATAAAGTAAAAATAAAATGGTAAAAAAGGAAAAAAAGTATACATATTAGGTATCACCGCGTCCGTATCGACCGGCTCTATAAACATATTACATGACCTAACCCCTCAGATCACGGGTGTCAAACACAAGGCCCGCGGGCCGAATCCGGCCCGCCAGACCTCGTCATGTGGCCCGCGTGGCCGCAGGCGGCCCCCGCTCCTCCTGGCTCCTGTATCGGGTGTATCGCATAAGGAGCGCTGTGTATTACCGGTACTTACAGATACAAGCGCTCGCCGAGAGGAGGCAGGCTGGGAGGACGGGCGCTGGCAGTGTGAGTCATACGTCACGCGCCTGCGCCGCCCACTTTATGAATGAAGCAGGCGCGTGACGTATGACTCACGCTGCCAGCGCCTCTCCTCCTGGCCTGCCTCCTGCCTCCTCTCTGCTACCTACCGAGCGGCGAGCGCTTGTAGTTGTAAGTACCGTAATACCCAGCGCTCCTTATGCGATTACATACAATTACAATTAACTATTAGACATAGGATTATACAGTGAGCGGGGCCCGTGTAGTAGAATAGTCACTGCACGGGCCCCGCTGACATAATAAAAGCAGATGCCGGCCCCTAGCCCGTGTATTGGGGGTCATTCACACTACAGGGACACTTATGGAGGGGATCTGTGGATGACACATAGCATAAGATGCTATATATGTGTCACCCACAGATCCCCCCCATAAGTGTCACCCACAGATCCCCCATAAGTGTCACCCACAGATCCCCCATAAGTGTCACCCACAGATCCCCCATAAGTGTCACCCACAGATCCCCCATAAGTGTCACCTCAGATCCCCCATAAGTGTCACCACAGATCCCCCATAAGTGTCACCACAGATCCCCCATAAGTGTCACCACAGATCCCCCATAAGTGTCACCACAGATCCCCCATAAGTGTCACCACAGATCCCCCATAAGTGTCACCACAGATCCCCCATAAGTGTCACCACAGATCCCCCATAAGTGTCACCCACAGATCCCCCATAAGTGTCACCACAGATCCCCCATAAGTGTCACCACAGATCCCCCATAAGTGTCACCCACAGATCCCCCATAAGTGTCACCACAGATCCCCCATAAGTGTCACCCACAGATCCCCCATAACAGTGTGTCACCCACAGATCCCCCATACCAGTGCGTCACCCACAGATCCCCCATACCAGTGCGTCACCCACAGATCCCCCATAACAGTGCGTCACCCACAGATCCCCCATAACAGTGCCATCCACAGATCCCCCATAACAGTGCCATCCACAGATCCCCCATAACAGTGCCATCCACAGATCCCCCATAACAGTGCCATCCACAGATCCCCCATAACAGTGCCACCCACAGACCACAATTAGTTCAAAACCCACCAAAAGCACACCTTTTGGTTCAAATTTTTTTTTTCTTATTTTCCTCCTCAAAAACCTAGGTGCGTCTTATGGGCCGGTGCGTCTTATAGGGCGAAAAATACGGTAACCCTTACAGTTCTGGAATGTGTTGGATAACACTGACAGCATTATGTCAGTGTTATCCAACACGTTCCAGAACTGTAAGGGTCACATAGCATCATGAATCAGTATAATGCTATGTGACCCCAGTCAGCGCTTGCAGGTCAGGCCGGGACCGGCCCTTTGAGGGGGACCAAACTGCTGATGCGGCCCCCGATGAATTTGAGTTTGACACCCCTGCCTCAGATGAACACCATAAAAAATAAAAATTGTGCTAAATAAACCATTTTTTTGTCACCTTACATCACAAAAAGTACAACAGCAAGCGATCAAAAAGGCGTTTGCCCACCAAAATAGTACCAATCTAACCGTCACCTCATCCCGCTAAAAATGAGCCCCTACCTGAGAGACAATCGCCCAAAAAGTAAAAAAACTATGGCTCTGAATATGGAGACACTAAAACATGATTTTTTTTTTGTTTAAAAAATGATATTATTGTGTAAAACTTACATAAACAAAAAAAAGTATACATATTAGGTATCGCCGCGTCCGTATCAACCGGATCTATAAAAATATCACATGACCTAACCCCTCAGATGAACACCGCAATTTTTTTTTTATAAAAACTGTGCTAAATAAACCATTTTTTGTCACCTTACATCACAAAAAGTGTAATAGCAAGCGATCAAAAAGTCACACGCACCCCAAAGTATGGGGTGCATTTTGTCCTGTTACCCCTTGTGAAACAGCAAAATATGGCGCTAAAGCAACATTTCATTGGATAAAATGTTATTTTTCTATTTTATGGCCCAGTGTTGATAGATTCTGTGAAACATCTGTGGGGTCAAAACAATCACTACACTCCTAGCTAACTTGCTTGAGGGGCATATTCTCAAAAATTGGGTTCTTTTTGGGGGGTTTCCACTGTACAGGTACCTCAGGGTCTCTGTGAATGCGACATGGTGCCCCAAAAGCATTCCAGCAAAAATCTGCCCTTCAAAAACCATATGTTGCAATACATGGAGGGGTAAAAGAGGAGAGAACTACAACTCCCAACATGTCCAGACTGTTATTATGGAACACAAGTTAACATTACAGGGAGAGTGTATAAGATGAGAGAAATACAACTCCCAGCATGCCCTGACTGTTAATGTAGGGCATCAGTGAACATTACTTGGAGATGGATACAGTAGGATCCCAGAAGACTACTGACCTCTCCTACAGGCACACACAGACGTTCCTCCCATGTAATTTCCATACATTTTTCTCTCCACCTCTGAACTCGATCTCCCTACCCTGGTCACATGACGATGACATTGTCATGTAAAACTACTGACTGTACAGCTGCCTAAACACATGCTGATGACATCATCACATGTCCTTCTGCACAGTTAGCTAGGCTTTCACAGCTAGCTATGTAAGTGTAATTGGGGATGGGCTTTCCTGCAGGGCTAGGCCCCCTTCCTACATAGCAGTTGCGTGACCTGCCTCTATCAGAGGTACGCCATTGTCACTTCCGCTGAACAGTTCTGAACTATAAGGCAATTATCATGAATATTTAGTTATTTCGCCAAAAATTGCCTGTGCATCAGCCCATGTAAAAGGGCCTTAAAGGGGTTGTCTGCTTTATTTATATTGATGACCTATCCCAGCCACCAGAGAGGCCAGAGCTTTTTCCAAACACGACCACTGCCGGATAGCAGGGTGGTCATAATCCCTAGAAACATGCAGTGTATGATGTGACTGAAAAATTAATTAAACCAGCAAAGGAGCAATATAGATGATCATAATAAAATAGTAAGTGCCTTGATTTAAAGCGGTAGTGCAGCAACTTATATTGATGACTAGTGTTGAACAAAAAGTTAACAATGCAGAATTCGATCAGAATTTCAGAAAAAATTTGGTTTGCCACAATTCCGAATGTCTTAGTGTTTCGTGGTAACAAATACATTTTTTCCTGAGATGGCCATAGAAAAAACAAACAAAAACATACTCACTTTATCCATTTGATCACTGATGACATCACTGCACCCGTCCAACGTGATGACGCATTCAATATGGCCACGACGGCGATCAAATGGATGATGTGAGTATGTTTTTTTTTTTGTTTTAGCTACTGGTTAACCTCCTGATGTGACTTTCAGATGCCGCAATCAGAATTGAAGGCGGCATCTGAGGGGTTAAATGATAGGGGGGCGGCGCATTCGTTCCCCGTCATTGTGCCTGCTGCTCCATACAATGTAATGTGAATCGTTACGAAGTAATTTGTAACAAATCGAATTTCTTGTCGAAGTTCGGCAAAGCAACCAAATAAAAATTTTTAAAACTTCGCTCATCACTATTGATGACCTATTGTCAGGATAGGTCATCAATATCGGATTGGTGGTGATCCAACACCCGGCAACCCCAACGATCAGCTGTTTGACAAGAAGGCAGCGATTCATGCAATTTCCTGGTCTTTACACTACACGTGTAGTGTAAGGCCTCATGCACAGGACCGTTGTTTTGGTCCGCATCTGAGCCGCAGTTTTTGAGGCTTGGATGCGGACCCATTCACTTCAATGGGGCCGCAAAAGATGCGGACAGCACTCCGTGTGCTGTCCGCATCCGTTGCTCCATTCGGTGGTCCGCAAAAAAAATATAGCCTGTCCTATTCTTGTCCGTTTTGCAGACAAGAATAGGCAGTTATATCAATGGCTGTCCGTGCCGTTCCGCAATTTGCGGACCGCAAAACACACAACGGTCGTGTGCATGAGGCCTAATTACAAGTACTGACTGTTTTCCGAGATAAAGTGCAGTGTAATGACTGTAGGTTTATGAGCACGATATATCATACACAAGGATGACTTTTTGGAGTGTGTGGTAGTAAACTATGCATTGATTGCTTCAGATTATATCAGGCAATATAAGCACCTAGTGACCACACCCAGCCAGGTAGTTAACCCCACACACACAAGACAGAGAAGGAACTAGGAGAAAGGAGCAAAGCACACACATGCTGCATAAACAACAGCCAGCATGCACTGCAAACGTGTCACGGCAAACAACACAGAGACCGAGACATAGCCGCAGTGGCGTAACTAGAGTGTTATGGGCCCCAGTGCAAACTTTGGATCGGGCCCCCCCCCCCCCCCCCCCCCCCTTTTTACAAAGAAGCGGCAGATTTTCTTACGAAGGGCTCTTTCCCTTGTGGTTAGTCCGCTGCGTGAATGAGGGCCAAGCTCCATTCCGGACAGCAGAGACACGGAGCAGTAACATGATTGATAATGCTCCGTGCCTCTCTGTGACCTTTTTACTACAAAATCACAGTGAGATAAAGTTGTCACTGTGAGTTTGTAGCAAAACGATCATAGAGAGGCACAGAGCATTATCAATTATGTTACTGCTACGTGTCTCTGCTGTCCGGAGCGGGGCTTGGCACTCTTTCACACAGCGGATTAGCCACACGGGATCCGCTTGTGTTAAAGAGCCCTAAGCCCAATGCATGGCTACACTAACCCAGTCCTAATAAAATCTGGTCCTACCTCATCCAGGGTGTCGCTGGCTTCGGCGTGATATCCACTGGATCCAGAACAAGGTCCCTGTGGTGATAGAGAAAAAAATGAATAATCACATAAGGAAGGGATGGTGACTGCCCCTATGAAATCACCAGCAGGGGGCGCTGTGCTGGCCTGGTAGACTGAGCTATGCCAATGTATAGCAGGGTAATTTAGGACATTTCCCCTAAGTGCTACCACACAGTACTAATGCCCACATTGTGGCCCCTCACAGTACTAATGCCCACCTTGTGGCCTTTCACAGTAATTAAGCCCACCTTTGTTCCTGTCACAGTAGTTATGCCCAGATATGTGCCCCCTAACAGTAGATATGCCAAATATGTGCCCCCTAACAGGAGTTATGCCAAATATGTGCCCCCTCACGGTATTTATGCCAGATATGTGCCCCCTTCACAGTAGTTATGCCCAGATATGTGCCCCCTTCACAGTGGATATGCCCAGATATGTGCCCCTCACAGTGGATATGCCCAGATATGTGCCCCTCACAGTGGATATAGCAAGATATGTGCCCCTCACAGTAGTTATGGCCAGATATGTTCCCCCTCACAGTAGTTATGACCAGATATGTGCCCACTCACAGTAGTTATGCCAGATTATTTGCCCCTCACAGTAATGACCAGATACGTGCCCCCCTACAGTGGTTATGCTAGATTATGTGCCCCTCACATTAGATATGCCCACATATGTACCCCTCACAGTGGTTATGCCAGATTATGTGCCCCCCCTCACAGTAGTTGATATATGTGCCCCCTCATAGTAATGCCTTTATATGTGCCCCCCTCACAGTAGTTATGACAGATTAGGTGCCCCCTCAGTAGAGATGCACACTTTTGTGCCCCCCCTTCCCCTTTGCCCCCAGTCTGCAAAAAAAAAAAAAAACATACTTACCCTCTTCCCTGATGTTTCACTGCCACACTCACATCGCGCTGCTGGCTGTACTGAAGGCAGTTTCCCGGGCCTTCAGAGCTCCTCCCACAGCCAGCAGCCCGATGTGCGGCAAGCAGAGGGAGCGCTAGAGCTCCTGCTTCACTGATGATCTGGAGACAGCCCGGCAGTGACAAGAACTGCCGGGCCGAGTGTATATGAGTGAGTGCGCGCGTCCCCCCTCTTCCTCCTCCCCCTCTCTGCGCAAACCTCCCCCACCTTGCCTCATAATATTAAACGTGTAATGGAGCGCCCTGACGGGGCTGGCATTGTCACTGTACTTCATGCCGGGCCCCGTCACAGCTCTTCATTACATGTTAGTACAGCGGGCCCCCTCCCCCCGCCGGGCCCGGTCGCAGTCGCACCCCCTGCGACCGCGATCGTTACGCCCCTGCATAGCCGTGACAGTTCCACCCTGGACCGCACTTCCATACTAGCATAGATAGTGCACATACTACTATACGATGGAACCTATGCGTTTCACAGTGGAACGCATACCATTTTATTGAATACCAACTGCATATTAACCCTATATTTTTCAAACGACCCTGAAGGAAAGAAAACACAAACAATACGTTATGGATCTGGCAGAGTTTAGGGAACAGAAAGCTTTTAATTTTCTGAAGGAGAAAAGTGAAACTGAACCATCCTCAACTGCTATTTATTCATCAGATACTAAGAAGGGTAGGTAAGGCTAATACACCTGTAACTATTCAGGTAGAGGAGGGAGGGACAAAAGAAGGAAAAAGGAATAACTATAAGAAATGGCCCCCAAAAAATCAGGGAGGAGAACAAACAAATTCCCAGGCACTACCTCAAAGACAAAATTATGGTCAGTCATATTTGCCTCCTTATCATCTTCCTCTTCTTTTTTGGTGTCAGGAGGGGGGGTTCTCTACCAACTGAGATGATAGGAACGTATGATAATCAGAACTAATGGGATATGAACATATTATGGAAACACTGGGAAATTCTCCTCATTGATTCGGAATTAAAGGAGGTGATAGCCCCATACCCCACAGTAACAGTCAGAAAGGGTAAATCCCTAAGGGATCGCTTTGTACGCAGTATGTATCAGAAACCAAAAAATGGAAGGGACCTGGCTTGATCTAAGCCACTGGGAATGTGTAAATGTGGGAGCTGTATTGCCTGTCCATTTAGATTAAAGTCTATGTTCCATCTTAGATAGCTCTATTAAAGGGGTTGTCCAAGTTCAGCTCTGAACCCGGACATACCCATATTTTCACCCAGGCAGCCCACCTGATGTTAGCATCGGAGCATCTCATGCTCCGATGCACTCCCTTGCCCTGCGCTAGATTGCGCAGGGCACGGGCTGTTTTGTTTACAATAACACACTGCCAGACGGAGGCTTCCGCCCGGAAGTGTGTTTGGTGATGTCACCGCCTCTGATGGGCATGCTTTAGTGCTGCCCTAGCCGTTTTACTGGCTAGGGCAGCAGTAAAGCCCGCCTATCAGTGCCGGTGACGTCACCGGGCTTCCTGGCAGCCCCATGGAGAACCCGGTTCGTCACCGGAACTCCTGAAAATGCCTTTGCCCTGCGTGATTTAGCGCAGGGCAAAGGAGAGCATCAGAGCATGAAGTGCTCCGATGCTCAAGTCAGGGAGGCTGCCTGGGTGAAAATGGAGGTATGTTCGGGTTCAGCTCTGAACCCGGACAACCCCTTTCACTCAGTCTCTGATACCGAACCTACTGCGATGATTTTATAAATTTTTTATTATTGTTAAAGTGGGGGATTTTTTTTTTTTTAAATGGGTTATTATTTAAATTCTGTGCTGTTCTTTGAACCAAATGTTATGGAAGCAATGATATTGGTTCCTAGCACTATATACTGTACAATATAGTATTAGGCATTTTATGCTACCTTACTGAGCTATATGTACAAAAACAACATTTTGGAGGATGTTTTACTTTAATAGCGAACAAGAATGTAAAAAATGGATTGTGTCTAGTTAGTTTGTTTGGGGATTACAGTCATAAATCCAAGTTCTATGTAAATTCTTTGTGGTCTGCTTAAAGTGAAGTAAACCATATGTAGATGTAAGATATCCGCATTCTCATTTATGCATTAAATCTAAATAAGTTCCTTCTGCAGTCATTACTTGTTGAAAAATTTCAGTTGTATCTATTATAAACCACAACATATTATCTCACAGTAATTTTACTTTAATATATGGCTGCTCTGGATGATTCTAACAATGTTACATTGTCTCATTAGCAGAAATAATCAGTATTCTCATGACTGCTCAGTGGCAAACCAGGATAGGAAAGGCCAGTCTGCAGAACAGCAGCAGATTCCAACATACCAAAGAAGCCCAGAATGGGATACATAGTCAACCACAAATGTCTTTGATGACATAATTGAGAACTTTGGATGAGATATACTGATCTGTCATTAGATGTTACTAGAACTCCCAAGAACGAGACAAAACATTATAGGGTTGTCTGCTTCAGTAATAAGGAGCCTCCAACAAGAAGTTGACCACCATTTGTTTCTTTGCTGGGACCTCCAGTGATCAAGTATAAACTTTGAAACAACCTAAAGTAAATGTTCAATTCTCCTGCAGTGCCAACATAGGAGAGTTGAAGCATTACTCAGCCTCCACTGAAGTCAATGGTTTGTCAAGGTAATGCACAAATATGCCTGGTCCTCCATAGACTTGGAAACTTAATTACTGTACAGTCGTGGCCAAAAGTTTTGAGAATGACACAAATATTAGTTTTCACAAAGTTTGCTGCTAAACTGCTTTTAGATCTTTGTTTCAGTTGTTTCTGTGATGTAGTGAAATATAATTACACGCACATCATAAATTTCAAAGGCTTTTATCGACAATTACATGACATTTATGCAAAGAGTCAGTATTTGCAGTGTTGGCCCTTCTTTTTCAGGACCTCTGCAATTCGACTGGGCATGCTCTCAATCAACTTCTGGGCCAATTTCTGACTGATAGCAACCCATTCTTTCATAATCACTTCTTGGAGTTTGTCAGAATTAGTGGGTTTTTGTTTGTCCACCCGCCTCTTGAGGATTGACCACAAGTTCTCAATGGGATTAAGATCTGGGGAGTTTCCAGGCCATGGACCCAAAATGTCAACGTTTTGGTCCCCGAGCCACTTAGTTATCAATTTTGCCTTATGGCACGGTGCTCCATCGTGCTGGAAAATGCATTGTTCTTCACCAAACTGTTGTTGGATTGTTGGAAGAAGTTGCTGTTGGAGGGTGTTTTGGTACCATTCTTTATTCATGGCTACGTTTTTGGGCAAAATTGTGAGTGAGCCCACTCCCTTGGATGAGAAGCAACCCCACACATGAATGGTCTCCGGATGCTTTACTGTTGGCATGACACAGGACTGATGGTAGCGCTCACCTTTTCTTCTCCGGACAAGCCTTTATCCAGATGCCCCAAACAATCGGAAAGAGGCTTCATCGGAGAATATGACTTTGCCCCAGTCCTCAGCAGTCCATTCACCATACTTTCTGCAGAAGATCAATCTGTCCCTGATGTTTTTTTTGAAGAGAAGTGGCTTCTTTGCTGCCCTTCTTGACACCAGGCCATCTTCCAAAAGTCTTCACCTCACTGTGCGTGAAGATGCGCTCACACCTGCCTGCTGCCATTCCTGAGCAAGCTCTGCACTGGTGGCACTCCGATCCCGCAGCTGAATCCTCTTTAGGAGACGATCCTGGCGCTTGCTGGACTTTCTTGGACGCCCTGAAGCCTTCTTAACAAGAATTGAACCTCTTTCCTTGAAGTTCTTGATGATCCTATAAATTGTTGATTGAGGTGCAATCTTAGTAGCCACAATATCCTTGCCTGTGAAGCCATTTTTATGCAACGCAATGATGGCTGCACGCTTTTTTTGCAGGTCACCATAGTTAACAATGGAAGAACAATGATTTTAAGCATCACCCTCCTTTTAACATGTCAAGTCTGCCATTTTAACCCAATCAGCCTGACATAATGATCTCCAGCCTTGTGCTCGTCAACATTCTCACCTGAGTTAACAAGACGATTACTGAAATGATCTCAGCAGGTCCTTTAATGACAGCAATGAAATGCATCGGAAAGGTTTTTTTGGGATTAAGTTAATTTTCATGGCAAAGAAGGACTATGCAATTCATCTGATCACTCTTCATAACATTCTGGAGTATATGCAAATTGCTATTATAAAAACTTAAGCAGCAACTTTTCCAATTTATGTGCTGTCTCTAGTTTCTAATGCTCTGTTGGGATTTGGTAGCTTCTGTTGACCACTTGTGTGGAATTTATTCTCTGGAGGGCCAATAATATTTTTACCATACAACAGTTATTACTGGAATACTGTCTAGTCTCCAACTTTTTAGCTGTACAATATTAAAGAGTTAATCAGCGTCAGACTGGCCCAACAAAGTACAAACCGGATTCCAAAAAAGTTGGGACACTATACAAATCGTGAATAAAAACTGAATGCAATGATGTGGAGGTGCCAACTTCTAATATTTTATTCAGAATAGAACATAAATCACGGAACAAAAGTTTAAACTGAGAAAATTTACCATTTTAAGGGAAAAATATGTTGAATCAGAATTTCATGGTGTCAACAAATCCCCAAAAAGTTGGGACAAGGCCATTTTCACCACTGTGTGGCATCTCCCCTTCTTCTTACAACACTCAACAGACGTCTGGGGACCGAGGAGACCAGTTCCTCAAGTTTAGAAATAGGAATGCTCTCCCATTCTTGTCTAATACAGGCCTCTAACTGTTCAATCGTCTTGGGCCTTCTTTGTTGCACCTTCCTCTTTATGATGCGCCAAATGTTCTCTATAGGTGAAAGATCTGGACTGCAGACTGGCCATTTCAGTACCCGGATCCTTCTCCTACGCAGCCATGATGTTGTGATTGATGCAGAATGTGGTCTGGCATTATCTTGTTGAAAAATGCAGGGTCTTCCCTGAAAGAGATGACGTCTGGATGGGAGCATATGTTGTTCTAGAACCTAAATATATTTTTCTGCATTGATGGTGCCTTTCCAGACATGCAAGCTGCCCATGCCACACGCACTGATGCAACCCCATACCATCAGAGATGCAGGCTTCTGAACTGAGCGTTGATAACAACTTGGGTTGTCCTTGTCCTCTTTGGTCCGGATGACATGGCGTCCCAGATTTCCAAAAAGAACTTCGAATCGTGACTCGTCTGACCACAGAACAGTCTTCCATTTTGCCACACTCCATTTTAAATGATCCCTGGCCCAGTGAAAACGCCTGAGCTTGTGGATCTTGCTTAGAAATGGCTTCTGCTTTGCACTGTAGTGTTTCAGCTGGCAACGGCGGATGGCACGGTGGATTGTGTTCACTGACAATGGTTTCTGGAAGTATTCCTGAGCCCATTCTGTGATTTCCTTTACAGTAGCATTCCTGTTTGTAGTGCAGTGTCGTTTAAGGGCCCGGAGATCACGGGCATCCAGTATGGTTTTACGGCCTTGACCCTTACGCACAGAGATTGTTCCAGATTCTCTGAATCTTCGGATGATGTTATGCACAGTTGATGATGATAGATGCAAAGTCTTTGCAATTTTTCGCTGGGTAACACCTTTCTGATATTGCTCCACTATCTTTCTGCGCAACATTGTGAGAATTGGTGATCCTCTACCCATCTTGGCTTCTGAGAGACACTGCCACTCTGAGAAGCTCTTTTTATACCCAATCATGTTGCCAATTGACCTAATTAGTGTTATTTGGTCTTCCAGCTCTTCGTTATGCTCAGATTTACTGTTTCCAGCCTCTTATTGTTACTTGTCCCAACTTTTTGGGGATTTGTTGACACCGTGAAAATTGGAATCAACGTATTTTTCCTTTAAAATGATACATTTACTTGGATTAAACGTTTGATCTGTCATCTACGTTCTATTACAAATAAAATATTGACATTTGCCATCTCCACATCATTGCATTCAGTTTTTATTCACAATTTGTTTAGTGCCCCAACTTTTTTGGAATCCGGTTTGTACTAGAGGATCCTCCGGTGGGCCCATGCTGTCATACCATATTGGGCCTCAAAGGTCCAGGAGAAAAAAACATTTGGAGCTGCCTTTGGAGAGGATCAGTTGACACTAGGGTCTATTTTTTTTTAAATCAAAGCCTATTAGACCTTATCGATGGTTTGGCCCCAAGAATATTTTCCTAAAGTAGGCCCAAGGAACTCCAGTCTGACCTTGGAGGTCATACAGGTATTGAACAAAGGATATGTGTCACGGAAGGAAGGGAAGAGTGCAGCCCTGGACTCCACCCGCAATTCTGTCCCTACCGTCCTACTGTCCTATCTGACGGCGTACAACTTGGTGGAAGTCCCTAGCTTAAATACGTGCAGGGGCCTAAAAGCAAAAGAAAAACCGTGAACAGAGTCAGGGAAGCAAAAGTCAAAAATCAGGAGGTCACGCAGTACACAGGGAAAAACACAATAGCAAGGTCACAAACAAAGCCGAGGTCAGGTCAAATACAAATGGAGGTAGCGAGGTCAAGGTAAAAAACAAAGCCTAGGTCAAAACAAGCAAGGTCTCAATATATAAAGTAAGCTGGTGAGGGTAACTAGACCAATCACAGGCAACCTGTGACCAGCAGGCTGCCTGTTTAAATAGCAGGAACAAGTGAGTCACGTGATGTGGCCAGCATCACGTGACCCAAGTACAGCCCAAACCCTCTGAGCGCCGATTACTCAGGATCGGTGCTCAGTTCACACATCAGCTAGGAGGACGCCGACCGCGCGGAGGAGGCGTGTGCGGCCGAGTCCTTCCCGTCCCCTGGTCTCCATTGAGACGTGGACGCTGGCCACGTCCTTGCTCCTGCACAGAGGCGGGATGCCGGCAGCGCAGGAAGGAGGAAGCGCGTCGCCGGCTCCCCGTTACAGTACCCCCCTCTTCCACAAGGGGCCACCGGACCCACAATCACCAGAGCGAGTTTTTCTGGGTAAGTTAAATGGAATTTTCTCACCAACCTCGCAGCATGCATCCTACTAGCTGGCACCCAAGACCTCACCTCAGAACCAAAACCCCTCCAATGGACCAAATATTGAAGAGAATTCCGGACCTTTCTAACATCAACAATCCTAGAAATCTCAAATTCTGGTTAACCAGCAACCTCTACTGGTGACGGAGATTCCTGTGTAGGGGATACAGGCGACGCATACTTTTTGAGTAAAGATTTGTGAAACACATTATGAATACGAAAAGAGTCAGGCAATCGTAACTTAAAAGGCACAGGATTAATAATGTCAATAATCTCATACGGTCCAATAAACCGTGATGCAAACTTATTGGAAGGTACCTTCAAGAACAAATTCTTGGTGGATAACCAAACTTTATCACCTAACCCAAAATCTACTCCTCAAGAGCGCTTTTTATCGGCATTAGTTTTTTTAATCTCTTGGACTTTTTTCAGGTTCGACTGAACCTGGGCCCAAACTGTGCACAGTTCTAGCTACCAGATCAGCTTCCGGAATTTGTGAGGAAGACGGCGAAAACGAACTAAAACACGGATGGAAACCAAGATTACAAAAAAAAGACATACCAATAGATGAGTTCACCTGGTTGTTAATGGCGAATTCAGCCAGGGGCAGATGTTTCACCCACAGCTGTTGGTTGTCGGAGACATAGCACCTCAGATACTGCTCCAGAGACTGATTCAAACGTTCAGTTTGACTGTTGGTTTCTGGATGAAAGGCCGAAGAAAAAGACAAAGAGATGTTACATTTATGACAAAAGGCCCTCCAAAACCTAGAAACAAATTGAACACCTCTATCCATAACCGCATTCTCTGGAATTCCATGTAATCATATAACATGATCAACAAACAGAGAAGCTAGAGTCTTGGCATTGGGCAGTTTTGACAGAGGGATGAAGTGCACCATTTTACTAAATCTGTTCACAACTACCCATGTCACCGACTTAACCTCAGACACCGGTTGGTCAGTGATAAAGTCCATGGAGCTTTGGGACCAAGGTCTACTAGGGATGGGCAGTGATCGTAACTCCCCCACTGGATGAGACCTAGGTGTCTTGGACCTGGCACAAACCTCACATGAAGACACATATAAGTGGACATCTCTAGACAAAGTAGGCCACCAATAAAACCTAGAGACGACTTGGTGGCATTAATACCCGGATGTCCACTAAACGCAGAATTATTGCACTCACCCAGCAGTTGGAGACGTAAATGACCCGGGACAAATAACTTATCTGTAGGATATTGTACCGGGGCCAAGTGTTGCCCCGCAGTTCTTTCGGTCATCAGATCGGAGGAGACCGAAGCCATAATGATACCTGCCAGTAATATTGGTTCTGGTGGAGTATCGGGAGATTGAAAAGCACAAAAACTGCGGGATAAGGCGTCTGCTTTGATATTTTTACTTCCTGGCCTGAAAGTAATACAAAAATTAAAACGTGTAAAGAACAACGCCCACCTAGCCTGTCTGGGATTCAAATGCTTAGCAGACTCCAAAAACATCAAATTCTTACGATTGGTAAGTACAGTGACCTGATGGTGAGCCCCCTCCAAAAAATGGCTCCATTCCTCAAAGGCCCATTTAATAGGAAGTAACTCTTTGTTCCCAATATCATAATTTCTCTCAGTAGGAGAGAATTTACGAGAGAAGAACACACAGGGCCTAAGATTAGTGAGAGTTGCTAGCCCTTGGGAGAGTACTGCTCATCGGAGGCATCGAATTCGACTATAAAAGGCCTCTCTTGGTCTGGTTGGATCAATATTGGAGCGTTATCAAAACACTTTTTCAGTGCTTCGAAAGCTTTAATGGCTTCCGGTGACCAATTCAGTAAATCTGCCCCCTTCCTAGTTAGGTTGGTGAGAGACTTAGCAATAACAGAATTTTTTTAAATAAATTTTCGATAATAATTAGAGAAACCCCAAAAAACGTTGTAACGCTTTAAGGGAGGAGGGTCTCACCCATTCTAGAATAGCCTGCACCTTTCCCGGATCCATCTTAAAGGATTCGGGTGTGAGAATGTATCCAAAGAATAAAATTTCTTGTACCCCAAAGATACACTTTTCCTGTTTAGCGAATAATTGATTCTCACGAAGAACCTTCAGTACCTGCCTAATGTGGCTAATGTGAGAATCAAAATCAGGTGAAAAAATCTAAATGTCATCCAAATACACAATCATGAATTTCCCAATAAACTGTCTGAAAAGATTATTAACAAGATTTTGGAAAATTGTGGGGTCATTACCCAAATGGCATCACTAAATATTCATAATGGCCCTCAGGGGTATTAAAGGCCGTTTTCCACTCATCCCCCTCCATAATTTGAATGAGATTGTAGGCTCCCCTGAGATCGAGTTTTTTTAAAATCAGATAGTTTTTAAAAGCGCCACATTTCGTACAATATCCAACATGTATCACACAGTAAAGTGCTATATAACAGTGTATAATCACCCATAGTGTCTTAAATATTACACAAGTTGACTTAAAAGCGCATAGAATCATTACAAAGTAAATATAATAAACAGTTTTATACCCCAATCTCCGTCCTTCTACCCCTCCCTCCCCTGCCCCCTCTCCCCACCGGTTTCAGGAGCCACCCGCACTCCCACGAGCCACTGCATACATTTGTGACATCCAGGGGTCCCACAATTTCTCAAATTTGTTTAGATAGCCCCTTTTCTGAAGAATGTTTTTTTAGTACGTAATCATGGTATTCACCTTATACGTAAATTCCCCGATTGTGGGGGGTGCAGCTTGTATCCAGTGTAGGGCTACCAATTTCCTAGCCGTATACAATAACCTACCTATAGCTATTTTGGACACCTGTTCAGTGCTTATATCCGACACATATCCTAAAATACACACCTTCGGGTCATGCGGAATGCTTACTAAGTACGCTCTTTGAATGATAGCAGTCACCTCCCTCCAATAGGCAGCCAGAGCCCCACAAGTCCATAACATATGTATAAGATCAGCGGGCTCCGTACCACACCGCGGACATTTAGCATCAGATCGGTAACCAATACGATGTAAAAAGACTGGTGTTTTGTACACCCTGTATATTATAAAGAGTTGCGATAACTTTCCGCTTTCACTTAGAGAGGACATTGGCACTGCCTCCAAAATATCTGCCCATTGCTCATTCGTGAGTTCCTCCACATCCATCCGCCACCCATTTGCGCATTTTGTTCAATGGATAAGATTCACGGTATTTGTCCAACAATAGCCTGTAGGTTAAGGAGATCATTCCCCTATTGCCCCCGCCGGACACAATTTGGTGCAGCCCTTTGAGCCAGTACCGCCCCGTTTTTCCTCGTTGTATTATATGCATGACGCAGTTGCAAATATTGGCAAAAGTGTCGATGCGGGATACCATATAATTCTTGAATGTTGGCAAAGAACCTAAACACCCCACTGTCAAGAAGATGTCCTAATCTAGTCACCCCCTTCTTCCGCCATTCCTCAAAGCCCGATAAGGCCGTAAATTCCGACAGGATCAGGTTCCGCCACAACAGTGTATATTTGGTGAGACCAGAGATCCCCCTCAAGTGTTTAATCCGTTGCCACACCGAGTACATTGTGCGACAGATGGCAATTCCAGATCCTGCCGTTTTAGTCTCCAACAATGACATCAATTCACTGTCCTTCAAGTACTGTCTATACATCTGACCCGTCATATCTGATGTCCAAAAGTCCAGCCAACCTCTAAAATGTTGGCTTTGTGCAGCCAGGTAATACACCCAGGGGTTAGGGACTGCCAATCCCCCCTCCTTCTTACCGTATTGCAATGTCTCCAGTTTAATTCTATCCTGTCCCCCTACGCCATATGATATCTCTAAAGATTGAGTCAATCACTTTGAACCTATCTCGGGACAACCAGACCAGGGCATTATGTAGGATGTACAAGAGCTGTGGCATCAAAATCATCTTAATTAAGTTTGTTCTACCTACTACCGATAAAAATAACTTGCTCCAAGCTTTACCTTTGTTCCGAAAGGCCGTAAGCAGTGGGGCAAAATTTAAGTCCTCAAAGTCTGCAAGTCTGGGAGATATTCTGATGCCTAAGTATTTCAACTCCTTTACAAACGGAATTCTGTTATCCAGTATCACCTGCAACTTGGGTTGGTCATCTAAAAGCATTAGTGCGGATTTATGCCAATTAATCGTTAGACCGGACACACACGCAAATCTATCAATGAGGGATATGACAGCTGTCACAGACGTGGATGTATCTCCTAGAAATAGCAGAGTGTCGTCTGCATACAACGCCACGTTATTGTGTATGGTGCCATATCGAAAACCTTGTATCAGAGGAGATTTACGCACTGCCGCAGCCTTTACGCACTGCCGCAGCCAAGGGTTCAATAGCCAGTGCAAACAACAACGGTGACAGAGGGCACCCTTGTCTCGTACCGCGTTGTAATTGAAATCCCACCGACATACCCCCATTCATCCTAATTCTCGCCTTAGGGCAAGAAAAAAGAACCTTGACCCAGGAGATAAATCTCTGTCCAAACACCATAGTATGAAGCGTGCACCACAGATATTGCACTCCACACTGTCAAAGGCCTTGGCTGCATCTAAAGAGAGGACCGCTCTATCCCCCATGTTATCCGACGGAATCTGTAAGCTGGCAAATACTCTACGAATATTGATAGTGGATTTTTGCGGCATAAAGCCTGTCTGATCTGGGTGTATACTAGACAGTATCACCTTAGACAGTCGTGCAGCCAAGGCCTTTGCCAGGATCTTTACATCAACAGAAAGCAGCGAAATTGGCCTATAGGAGTCTGGCGAACGGGGGTCTTTTCCAGGCTTGGGCAGAACCACAATAACCGCCTCTTGCATTGAAGTAGGTAGATACCCCACTACTAGGGAATGATTGAACACCCTCAACAATTCTGGGAGCAGGACATCCGAGCATTGTTTATAGAGTTCTGCCGGAAGTCCATCCATCCCCGGCGCTTTATCATTGGCCATAAGTCTCACCGCCTCCTCTAGCTCAGCCAGTGGTCTAGGAAATCACTGTCCTCCCGCGAAAGTTGCGGAAGGTCAGCCTCCCGCAAAAATTCCTGAATGTCCGACTCAGGGCATGTCAGTTTAAAAGAGTATAAAGCTGCGTAGAAGGACACTAGTACTCCCAATATACTATTGCTGTCTTGTCTAAGCTGTCTGTCTGGACCCACCAACCCAGTGATACAAGTAGTTCCCTGCTGCGCTTTAGAAACCATAGAGAGCATATGTCCCACTTTCTCTCCCTCAGCAAAGAACCTCTGCTTGTAGAACATACGCTTCGTCTCTGCTACTTGAAGAAAATGACATCGTAAGACTTCCTGTGCAAGCCGCAACCTCTCACTGTTCTGTTCAGTAGGGACTTGGGTAAAGGCTAACTCCGCATTCTCCATATCTAACTGTATTTGAGCATCTGACTCTCTAGACTTGGCCTTAATCCTACTGATGGACTTAATCAGGACGTCTCTCAGATATGCTTTGGATGCTTCCCAAATTGAGTGTATAGAAGCTGTACCCTCATTAATAGTAATTTCATGGCAGTTTTCACCACCTCCATATCTGCCATGAGATGCAACCAAAAGAAATTCAGACGCCACAGTCTTGGTCCCGTTCTGGGCTCCCCCGGACAGGTCCAGATCCACCCTCAGCGGAGAGTGGTCCGACAATGTTCTAGTTAAATAGTCAGTACTGTGCACTAATGGGTACATATGGGCATTCACCAACCACATGTCAATTCTAGAAAGAGACATATATGTAGAAGAACAGCAAGAATATTTCCGTTCCCCTGGGTGCAGTTCCCTCCAAACATCTATGAGGCCCACTTCTCTTAGTAAGCGACCAAAAGGGGTTTCTTGCCCTGACGGTGTATTGGATGCCACTCTACACTTATCCAGTCCGTCGTTAACCACATTATTAAAATCCCTAACAATCAAGCTAGGCACTGCAGGATACTCCGCCATAAACTCTAACACCACACGGAGCGGCCCAGAGGCATACGGTAGAACGATATATAGCGTCACCAGCACCATACGCATCCCGTTGACCTCACAGTAGACACAGATATATCTCCCCTCAACATCCACACATTCCCGCAAACAGTTGAAGCGCACATTCTTATTAACCAATATACTGACTCCTCTGGAATATGCGGAGAAGACGGAGTGAGCAGAGTAACCCAACCATGATTTGTGAAGTAAATGCACTTTGGATTTAAGCATATGTGTGTCACGAACCGGCAGGACAGGTAGTGAATCCTCTGCACCAGAGAGGCGATGGCGCGGGTTGTACTAGAGGACCGGTTCTAAGCAGTTACTGGTCTTCACCAGAGCCCGCCGCAAAGCGGGATGGATTTGCCGCGGCGGTAACTACCAGGTCGTGTCCCCTAGTAACAACTCGACCTCTCTGGCAACTGATAAGGCGTGGTACACAGGGAGAAGGCAAGAGCGTAGTCGGACGAAGCAGCGGTCAGGGCAGGCGGCAAAGGTTCAAAGGCGAGTGGACGGTAGCAACGGGTACGGCAACAGGTAAGGCAAACTAACATCATAAGGAACGCTTTCTCTGAGGCACAAGGCACAAAGATCCGGCAGAAGGCTGTGGGAGGAGAAGGTATAAATGGGCAGTGCACAGGTGCAGCCTAATTAAGTCAGCACTGCCTCTCACAACCTTAACCCTTAATAACCCCTTTGGACCAGGCACCAATCACTGGTGCACTGGTCCTTTGAATCTAAGAGTCCCGGAGAGCGCGCGCCCTAGAGAGCGAGGACGCACACGCCGAGACACTGGAGTGCTGCCTGGGGACATACGCTGTGAGCGCTCCGAGACCAGCAGGGGACCCGAAGCGCTCAGCGTAACAATGTGTTTCTTTTAGGCAACAAATGGCCAGCTGAAATTTCGATAAATACAAGAATATAGCATTTCGTTTAGTAGGGTCCGCCATTCCCCGGACATTCCAACTGAGCACCCTAGTCACCGAAGCCATAACAATTCACCAACATAATCCACAGTATCGACCCCTCGTGCAATCTGTCCCGCCACATTAGCATGCTAAAACCGGAATTCTCGCCCCTCCCCCCCTCCCTCTTTAGACCAACAGAATGCAATGAAACATATAAAAAAAAAGAAAAACTGTTAGAACATAGGGCTAATCGTAAGAACCCAGCCCAACCGACACTGCTGCGAACTGCGAGTTCGTACATAGGTGCAGTCCAACCTCGCAACAGTACGGCGAAAACAACTTAGTTCCCGCTCCTGTGACGGGTTGTCCCGATATTGAGACCCGAAGGCCTCTGCAGTGTCCACAGCAGAAGAACTGATCAGAACAAAAACAATGTGCTGATGTTACTCACTCCACAAATGAATCAAGTGTCCAAGTTCTGAAGAACAGCGCCGATCCAAATGCAACCACCCGCAACTTGGCCGGAAAGATCATGGAGCATTGTACTTGTAGTCCACGGACCCTTCTTTTAATTTCCACGAACCGAGCCCTCTTTTTCTGCACTTCAGATGAGTAGTCCGGAAATATGGAGACCGCCACTCCGTTAATCCGGAGCTCCGGATGATCCCTGGACTGTCGGAGTATTATGTCTCTATCTTTATAGTGCAGCAACTTCGCTAGAATCGGGCGGGGTGGGCACCCTGGAGGTAGTGACCGTGTTGGTACACGATGCGCTCGTTCCACCGCATAGAAGGACGTTAGGAATTTATCTTTGAACTTGTCAGCAAGCCACTTTTCAATAAATTCGGTAGCATTCACGCCTTCCGCTTTTTCCGGTATTCCAACCAGATGAATGTTATTCCGGCATGACCGGTCTTCCAGGTCATCCGTTTTAGCATACAGTGCAGCAATATCTTTAGCGGTAACTTTGACAGCCGCCTGTAACGGTACCACACCATCCTCCATATCTGGCACCCTACGTTCCACCGTGGTCATGCCGTATTATAGAAAGATCCTCCTTGAGGCTCCCGAACTGCAAATTCAGGCTTTTGAGAGTGTGGTTACAGCTGGCTATGGCAGCCATTACATCTTTCAAAGTGGGCTCTGCCACCTCGTCCCCCCGGCCAGGCGCTGCACTGGCCTTTTCACACTGCTGCTCAGGAGATAGCTGGGATCTATGCACCTCCTGTTCACCATCAGAGGAGTTCTCCATGTCTGCTGAAAACAAGGGGCCCCCTTCTGAATCGCCCTACTCCTCT
Source organism: Bufo bufo (assembly GCF_905171765.1). Taxonomy (NCBI): domain Eukaryota; kingdom Metazoa; phylum Chordata; class Amphibia; order Anura; family Bufonidae; genus Bufo; species Bufo bufo. The sequence goes on from NC_053389.1 coordinate 291,502,905, forward strand.
TGTCTGGGCTGTAGTGGCCTGTGAGCGTATTTCTCCAGCCTTGCTGCGATCGTCTGACTGAGTGCAGCAGGCGCGCTCTCACCCTCTTCCTACTCGTCGCCATCTTGACTCCGGAGCTCCCGCTCCATTCTCATTAGAGTTTTACCCCATTTCGGCATGTCAGCACTCTCCAAGCTCGGCTCACACGGCTGGGTAACCGACCGGTACCTGGTGAGCAGCGTAGGCAACAATAATTAGCTGTGGACAGGCTGAATGGCAGGATTCTACGAGGAGCACCGGGACGCACGTCCTACTCCATGCTCTGTCAGGCTCCGCCCCCCCTGAGATCGAGTTTAGTAAACCAACGAGCTCCAAGAACCTGATTGAACAGGTCCGGAATCAACGGCTAAGAATACCGATTTTTAACAGTCATTTTGTTTAACTCTCTGTAGTCAATACACGGTCTCAATCCCCTAATCTTTTTTTTTCAACAAAGAAAAATCGGAGAGACCGAGGGTCTAATATGACCTTTTAGTAAACTTCCCTTCAAATAATCCCTCATAGCCTTTCGTTCAGGATCGTACAAATTATAAGTATGACCCCTAGGGTACTTGGATCCTGGAACAAACTCAATGGCACAATCATAAGGTCTATGAGGGGAAAGGAATTCAGCATCAGACATCGAAAAAACATCGACAAAGTCACTGATGTATGGGGGAAGGGCTTACGACCCAGTAGGGATTCCAGCCTGAATAACGGGTAGACAGTATGAATCACACTTAGGTCCCCATTTCTCTAATTCACCCGTGGACCAGTGGAATACTGGGTTATGATTCTGGAGCCAAGGATTGCCCAAAACTACCTCCACGGGTATATTTTTTAATATAAAAAAAAGAACAATTTTCAGTATGACAAACCCCCACAGTCAAGGTTATCTCTGGAGTACAAAACTCCACAGTACCGCCCACCAAAGGGGTAGAATCAATAGCAATAATGTGGATATAAGAGATAATATGGGTATCCCCATGGAAATAATAAAATCATGGTCAATTAAATTAGAGGCGGACCCTGAATCAATAAACGCTTTACCAAAACCTTTACAGGAACCTAAGGAAATAGCTATTGGTAAAAATATTTTCCTTTTAACCACTTCTGGGAGTACCTTATCCTTCTGGGCGTTCGCTCCTGGTGATCTTCTGGGGGGTGGAATCTTAGGGCATTGTCGTACCCAGTGATCAGACTCTCCGCAATAAAAGCAGGCACCCCTCTGACATCTTAGATCCCTCCTGGTCATACCGATTTGCATGGGCTCTTCAGGAGGATTCTCCAATCTGACTCTCAAGGGTGAGGGATCCGGGTTGATCACCACCTGTGGAAATATCTGATGTTCTCGTTGTCTTTCCCTAATACGTCGGTCCAGTCTAACAGCCAAAGTCATAGTCTGTTCTAAAGTGTCAGGAGGGGGATAACTGACCAACATGTCCTTTACATTTTCAGAGAGTCCTGCCCTGAACTGATACTTCAGTGCTGGATCATTCCAGCCAGAGGAAACGCACCACTTCCAAAATTGGGTGCATTATTCTTCCACAGGTCTGTCCCCCTGACTTAGATTTTAATTGGGACTCAGCTACAGTCGATTTGTCAGGTTTGTCATATAATACACCCAAAGCCTGAAAAAACGCTTCAACAGAAATTAGGCAAGGGGAGTCCATGGGGAGAGAGAAAGCCCATTCTTGTGGGCCCCACTGCAGAAAAGAGATAATGATTACCACTCTTTGCTGCTCGGGACCTGAAGAATGAGGGCGTAAACGAAAATAAAGCTTACAACTTTCCTTAAATGTTAGAAACAATTTGCGATCCCATGAAAAACAATCGGGCAATTTAACATGATGTTCAGGCTTCCGAGTGGAGGAGGCCGCTAAATACGGGGTCTGAAGCAACTCCTGCTGCTGCAGCTGAACCATTTGGGCAAGACTATGTACCTGATCCGTGAACACTCACAAAGGTTCCATGGTATAGTCTGGCCTGTGATTCTGTCACAGAAGAAAGGGAAGAGTGCAGCCCTGGACTCCACCCGCACCTCTGTCCCTACCTACTTGCACGACCCGTCCTATCTGACGGCGTACAACTTGGCGGCAGTCCCTAGCTTAAATACGTGCAGGGGCCTAAAAGCAAAGGGAAAACTGTGAACAGAGTCAGGGAAGCAAAAGTAAAAAATCAGGAGGTCACGCAGTACACAGGGAAAAACACAATAGCAAGGTCACAAACAAAGCCGAGGTCAAGTCAAATACAAATGGAGGTAGCGAGGTTGAGGTAAAAAACAAAGCCTAGGTCAAAACAAGCAAGGTCTCAATATATAAAGAAAGCTGGTGAGGGTAACTAGACCAATCACAGGCAACCTGTGACCAGCAGGCTGCCTGTTTAAATAGCAGGAACAAGTGAGTCATGTGACGTGGCCAGTGTCACGTGACCCAAGTCCAGCCCAAACCCTCTGAGCACCGATTACTCAGGATCGGCGCTCAGTTCACACATCAGCTAGGAGGACGCCGGATACGTGGAGGAGGTGTGTGCGGCCTGGTCCTCCCCGCCCCCTGGTGTCTATGGAGACGAGGACGCTGGCCACGTCCTCACTCCTGCACAGAGGCAGCTCCCCGTTACAGTATGATTATTTTCCAGAAACACCACCACATCTGTCCAAGGACTGTGTCTTGTTTTGCAGCTCAGTTCCAGTCAACCGGGCCTAATAATAATGTTGTTTCTATAAAAATTCAGATACATCTTTCTAATCTATCATTGCAAAATAAAACAAATTAGAAAATACTATGTTTCAGTATTTGGTTTTAATTCATAAAAAATGTAGCGCAGAATTCCATCCAATTTTAAAGGGAACCTGTCATGTGGATATTTGATTATAATCTAACTAATTATATACAATCATTAACTACTAAAAATTACCTTAGATGTATTCACTTACTGGTGTGACAGATGGTTACCTCATAATATACACACAAAGATGCCGCATGCCGCATTCTAATGAGCTGATTTGAGTCCAGCGTATATTTAATTCACAGCTATAGCCACTCCCCTGCCCACCTGCTGCTGATTCATATGGAAAAAAACTGTCATTCAGCAGCAGGTGGGTGGGGAGAGTCAGGAGCTCATGAATATTCATGACTCATCATTATCAGCTGGAGCTTTTCAATACAAGATGTTGGCAGATTGACTGGGTCAATTAAAGAAAGTGACCCAGCATTTTTCTAAGAGAATCAGTCACTTATTTATGTTGCAGTTAGTTAGGACACCATAAAACTGGTGACAGGTTCCCTTTAACTGTAAAAAGAAGCCAAATGGAAGTTATGGGTAAATATAGGTATTAACACTTAGAAACCCATAAAAGCTTTATACTGTAAACAATGTGGAGAACAGTCAACATCATCAACTAATAAATGCACAATGCTTCAAAGATGGTCAATGAACCTTTCTTCATTTTTAAGTCATTCCAAGGTACACCTCTCACGCTAAACCATGCATGGAGGCAATATAAAACCTCTTATTTATCCACTATTAACTGGAATAATAGTCACACCGTTTTTGTGTATATGGTCTTTCCAAAAAAAATTCTCTTTGCTTTATGCAACATTATTTAATGTTTAAAAGGAAACTGTCAACATGAAAATGCAGTCCAATCTGCAAGCAACTTGTTCCAGATCATGAAGAGCTGAGCAGCTTTATATACTGTATAGCTTTGGGGAAAAAGATTCATATAACTTGTAACTAATTCATCAAAATCTCTGCTCTTTCTGAACTAAGGAGTCATGTAGGCGGTCACTGATTAGGACCTTTTTATTTCAGAAAGAGCAGAGATTTAGTTGAATAAAATACAAGTTCTATTGAGTTCCCATTAAACAATGCACCAATCTGAGATATATATATATATATATATATATATATATATATATATATATATATATATATAGTACAGACCAAAAGTTTGGACACACCTTCTCATTCAAAGAGTTTTCTTTATTTTCATGACTATGTAGATAATTGTAGATTCACACTGAAGGCATCAAAACTATTAACAAATGTGGAATTATATACATAACAAAAAAGTGTGAAACAACTCAAAATATGTCATATTCTAGGTTCTTCAAAGTAGCCACCTTTTGCTTTGATTACTGATTTGCACACTCTTGGCATTCTCTTGATGAGCTTCAAGAGGTAATCACCTGAAATGGTTTTCACTTCACAGGTGTGCCCTGTCAGGTTTAATAAGTGGGATTTCTTGCCTTATAAATGGGGTTGGGACCATCAGTTGCGTTGAGGAGAAGTCAGGTGAATACACAGCTGATAGTCCTACTGAATAGACTGTTAGAATTAGTATTATGGCAAGAAAAAAGCAGCTAAGTAAAGAAAAACGAGTGACCATCATTACTTTAAGAAATTAAGGTCAGTCAGTCAGCCGAAAAATTGGGAAAACTTTGAAAGGAAGGGCTATTTGACCATGAAAGAGAGTGGTGGGGTGCTGCGCCAGATGACCTGGCCTCCACAGTCACTGGACCTTAACCCAATCGAGATGGTTTGGGGTGAGCTGGACCGCAGAGTGAAGGCAAAAGGGCCAACAAGTGCTAAGCATCTCTGGGAACTCCTTCAAGACTGTTGGAAGACCATTTCAGGGGACTACCTCTTGAAGCTCATCAAGAGAATGCCAAGATTGTGCAAAGCTGTAATCAAAGCAAAAGGTGGCTACTTTGAAGAACCTAGAATATGACATATTTTCAGTTGTTTCACACTTGTTTGTTATGTATATAATTCCACATGTGTTAATTCATAGTTTTGATGCCTTCATAGTCATGAAATAAAGAAAACTCTTTGAATGAGAAGGTGTGTCCAAACTTTTGGTCTGTACTGTATATATATATATATATATATATATATATATATCAATCTGCTCAGCTCCTCCTGCACTATCTCATAAAGAAAACTCATTTAAATGGCATCTGTCAGCAGATTTGTACCTATGAAACTAGTTGACTTGTTACATGTGTGCTTGGCAGCTGAAGGCATCTGTGTTGGTCCCATGTTCATATGTTTTCATGTTGCTGAGAAAAATTATATTTTAATAAATGCAAATCAGCCACTAGGAGCAATGGGGGCGTTGTCATTACACCTACAGGCTCTGCTGTCTCTGCAACTACCGTGCCCTCTGCACTTTGATTGACAGGGCCAGGCAGAGTAAGGGGAACTGCACACCTTGCTGAATACGTGACTCCCGTGCAGAAAAACAGCGTACTTCAGTACCAGCAAAGTGTATGATATTGGATAAATCTCATGTACACTTTCTGGATTTTTTCTCTGCGCAAATTGACCTGCAATGAGGTAGCATGCCAATTACGTTTGCAGTTTTAGCTGCGGATTTCACCCTTTTCTAAAGAAGGGTGAGATCTGTGGCAAAACCACATCTGCAGATATGACGCAGAAACATAAATCCACACAGAAATTTGTGCGGATCTTATGTGCGTTCACCCGCACTCATGTGCAGGTGGCCTAAAAGTCTTCATGCCTGCCTGGCCTTGTAAACGTGCAGAGGGCATGGCAGTTGCAGAGAGAGCAGAAACTCTAGGAGTAACCTGTGCACAAATGGACATGAGACCAACACAGATGCCTTCAGCTGCCAAGTGCACATGTAACAGGTCAGCCAGTTTCATAGGTACAAATCTGCTGACAGATTCCCTTTAAGCTACAGAGGTGGGACCGACACCTATCGGACATTGATGCGTTAAATGTCCAGCTGAGAATACCCCTTATGCTCATAGTACAGTTGTCAGTTGTGTGTTGTAGAGCAGTGACTAAAGTGTGCTAATATATAGTGCTCTATAGTCCCTCTGTATGACACTATATTATGAAGATATTCTTCCCTTAAAAGAAATGAAAGAACAAGACATTTCATGGTTTTGCTATTCACAATAAAGACAATTAGAATTTTTACATGACAGAGGTCCACATGACCTTATTTCCAAATGTACACTAGGTCTGGGAACTTATAACTTTTAACAACCACCACAACCTTCCCTCTTAGTATAGCACACAAGCCTGCTATTCATGGCCAGGTGCTAACCATTAAGAAATGTTTTCACACTGTGAATATTACTGAAATGAGCCAATAGTTCAATCAGGAAAGCACCACTGATTTATGTATTCACCCAAAAATTATGAAGCTCCATGCCAAGGTCAACGGTGAAAGGCATGTCTTCTATTCATTTTTATATCCGTCAAAATATGCTGTTGCATGTTAGAGATTGTCTGATCGTAGAGATGTCTGAAATACTACTCTAAGTATAAACATTGTGTGAGGTATTTTTTTTTAATTAATAAAACTGTATCTATCTTGTGGTGGAAAGTAATGTTGACCTCTACATTACTACATACCCTGCTTCTGAAGATCTATGGGAACTTTGGTCTTTGCTCTCATTTCTGGTGGCCTGCTTGATAACATGAACCAAAAAGTAACCATTCTGTTAGACCCTACCTGTGGGGTACCTTGTTTCTGGCTGCTATTTAAAAAAAAAGCATATGCAAAGGGGTATGTGAAGGTCTTTTTGCAGTGAGAATTTTTTAATTCCTCCAGTGTTGGAGATGGAGACAACTTGCAGCACCAAGGGTCCAATGCAAAATTTGAAACAAGCTTCAATTTATCATGTACTTGGCCTGCAAAGATGTTTAGGTAGGTAATATGTGTCAGAATAACATCAACATAAATCTCAGGGCTCTAGATTTCCCAGCAGAACATTGCTCAGAGCATCACACTGCCTCTGCCGGCTTGCCTTCTTCCTTTAGCACATTATGGTTCCATCTCTTCCCCAGGTAAGTGATGCACCCTAACCTGGCTGTCCAAATTGTGTAAAAGAAGCCATGGATTGATCAGACCAGGCCAAGTTCTTCCATTGCTCCATAGTGAAGTTCTGAAGCTCATGTGCTCTTTGTAGGCCCTGCAGCTATGTAGCCTCATAACAGTTGAACTGCAATGCACTGTGTCCTTTCTGTCATAACCAACATAGGCAGAAGTAGCTCTTCTGTGAAACTGCACAGAAAGACAGGCTATTCTTTGCTCCCCACGTGAATCCATAAGAATTGGGTGCCTATGACCTAGTATCCAATTCACCTTTTCTTCCTTGGATCACTTCTGTGATATAATAACCACTGTATACCTGGAACACAGTGCAAGACCTGGCACTTTGGTGATGCTTTGACCCAGTGTCCAGGCAATACAGTTTGTCCCATGTCAAAGTTGTTCACATTTTGAAGCTTGCCCTTTTTGTCTGCTTCTTAAAAATGTTTGTTCACTTCACTTGTCAGTTGTTTTGGACGTATGGCTGATCGGTGTATATTCTTTGTGTATGTGCATTAGAAGAGTGATGTAGTTTATATTGGAGGATATGGAATACCATAATAAGCTAATATAAAAGATTCCTGCCCTTTGGGCATAATCTAGAAAAATGTGAAATACATCATGAATGTGTTTTCCATTAGCAGAACCTTAAGTCAGGGAGGTTATTCTATATCTCAAGGAACACAAAGGGGTCCCATTACTGTATAGTACAATGGGCTACTGTTGGTCATTGAATTAGTATTGTTAATGAACTGCTGGTCTAAATTGTAAAATAAAATAAAAACATGTCTCATGTTATTATACGGCACGTTATCACAGATGAAATGATTCATGGTTGTTGGCTTTGTTGCTATATATGTCCCTCTAACAGTTTTTCTCACTTATCACCGCCAGTGCATGAAATGATATAGTCTGGGAGTTTGCACGAGTGTATTGTATGCTCAGGGCAGCTTGGAAAAGTTTATGAATAACTTTGGATCTGAATGTTATTTTAGGAACCCTAAAGCAAGCTGTCCCTTTCCCTTGGCCCTCCACCCGCTCCTAATGAAAGGCAACTCTGTCACAGGAGCAGGAGAAATGTTGAAAAAGCCTCTTTTTATTAGATGCTAACTGGAGATTTGATTAGCAAGCGTACACCCTGGGTAAACAGTCTGTTCATGAGCAGTGAGAATAACATGAAACCGGGTTGGAATTAAGATTAAAAGCTAACAGGCAATCTATGATGTCATATATTACAATAGGATCTGAGTAGTTTTTATACCATTCCTCATCTTCTGCCCTCATATTCTGTTTTCAAAGCAGTGTTGCCAACCTGATTTTTTTTCTGGACAAACCACAATGGATAACATAATTAATATGTGTGTATAGCTTAATATACTGATGTGACTGCATTAGCAGTCTCTAGTGTGAGCCATAAGATGCCAATTACTACAATCGCAATGACCTGCTCAACTACCACCAGCATTAAAAAAATCACTGATGTAATTTTTTTTTCACAGACACAGAAAAAAATTGGCCTTTTTTATAGACTTTAGGCCTCATGCACACGACCGTTGTGTGCATCCGTGGCCGTTGTTCCGTTTTCCGTTTTTTTTTCGCGGACCCATTGACTTTCAATGGGTCCGTGGAAAAATCGCAAAATGCACCGTTTTGCAGCCGAGACCGTGATCTGTGTATCCTGTCCGTCAAAAAAATAGAACCTGTCCTATTTTTTTGACGGACAACGGTTCACGGACCCATTCAAGTCAATGGGTCCGTGAAAGAACACGGATGCACACAAGATTGGCATCCGTGTCCGTGATCCGTGGCCGTAGGTTAGTTTTTATACAGACGGATCCGAAGATCCGTCTGCATAAAAGCTTTTTCAGAGCTGAGTTTTCACTTCGTGAAAACTCAGAACCGACAGTATATTCTAACACAAAGGCGTTCCCATGGTGATGGGGACGCTTCAGGTTAGAATATACTAAAAGAACTGTGTACATGACTGCCCCCTGCCTGGTGCCTGTCACTTACCAGTAGGAGGAGCTCCCGGCCGGACGCAGACATCACAGACATCGCAGCTCGCAGGTAAGTATAATGGTTCTACAAATTGCTAAGTAACCATGGCAACCGGGACTGCAGTAGCTTCCTGGTTGCCATGGTTACCGTTCGGAGCCCCAGCGATTGAACTGGGACTCCGATCGGTACACTCAGCTGCCACCAATGATAGGGGGGAGATTTTAATTAGGAGGGGGAGGGAGGGGAGAAGGCCCACTGGCCACCAGCGAGTTAACTACAGGGGAGGGAGGGGGGGGCCACTGGCCACCAACGAGTTAACTACAGGGGAGGGAGGGGGGCCCACTGGCCACCAACGAGTTAACTACAGGGGAGGGAGGGGGGCCGGCCGCACTGGCCACCAATGAGTTAACTACAAGGGAGGGGGGGGCGGCCGCACTGGCCACCAATAAGTTAACTACAGGGGAGGGAGGGGGGGGCCGGCCACTCTGGCCACAAATGTGTTAACTACAGGGGGGGGGGCTGCACCCTGCTGCCTGGCAGCACCTGCCAGGCAGCAGGGGGCAGTCATGTACACAGTTCTTTTAGTCCCCGTCCCCATTGACTTGCATTGTAATTCAGGACGGATCCGTTTGGCTCCGCACGGCCAGGCGGACACCAAAACGACTTTTTTTTCATGTCCGTGGATCCTCCAAAAATCAAGGAAGACCCACGGACGAAAAAACGGTCACGGATCACGGAAAAACGGAACCCTGTTTTGCGGACCGCAAAAAAATACGGTCGTGTGCATGAGGCCTTACAGAAATTTCTGGAGAGTTGGCAACCCCATTTCAAAGTTGCCCTACCATAGCGTGAACTCAGAATTCCCAATGCAATAACTCATATTAATGTCCATAAAATGACTTCATCCACACGGCAGTGGAGGTTGCCGTGCCCTCTAGAAATGTGCTTATATAAATATGTCAGAAGCAGTGCCCAGATAGTGGATTCATATCCATTGCACTGTTGATTAAGGCTACATGCACCCGACAGTTGTTTTTTGCGGTCCGCAAATAGCGGATCCGTGTTCCTGTTTTTTTTACATCCACATCCGTTCCGTTTGTCCGCAAATTTTGTAGGTTGTGTTTCCGTGTGTCTTCAGGTTTTTTTTGCGGTCTGCAAAAAAAACCTGAAGGCTGTAATTCTTGAAATGTAATATATACAGGTTTCCCAGCAACCATCCGCAAAAAAAAAATGGATGCGGATGACATACAGATGGCTACTTTTTTTGCAGACGGGAAACAAGGACAGCGGACGCGGAAAAGAAATGGTTGACTACACCGCAATTTTAACGGCTCCATAGAAATGCATGGGTAACCATCCGATCAGCCAAAAAAACCTGAACGGGCGCAGAGAAAAACAACTGTCGTGTGCATGTAGCCACCCTTACAATAGATATTGCAGTGGTGCATTGATTCAGGTTGGCACCTTGTATACAAGAGCAGCAGAAAACAATGATCATGTGGTTGAAATTATGACAAATACGCTGTAAGAATGTTCTTCTTCAAATTGTATAAAATTGAAACACACATTTACTATGATAAGTTTAACACTTTTCTTTTTTATATTGTTTGTGCCAAAATTCTGCAGCACTTCATTTTTGACACATTTATTATTCAGAAACACCAAAAAAATAGTGGCAATTTTGGAGGAGCTGCTCAGCCCCTGACACGGTGGCGTGTCTAGATTGGGGGAGCAGCCCAGCCGCATGTGGACCGCAATTATCGACTATCCCCAGCAAAATATGCATACAATGGAGGACGTCGGCGCGGTCCACATGCACCACTAGGACAAGCTACAGGGAATGTAGCAAAGCATCATATGAGACACCAAGAGAAAATGCACCAAACAAATAAGATACTGACTATACTGGGAAGTCATAAATGCAGGTATTAAAAAGCTGAGACTTTCGCCAATATGTTCCGGTCAGGAAAATATCGGAGCCCTTCATGCACCACGTCACGGTCACTCAGCATGGCAAAGGGTTCCTACCACTACTCTGACTATGGTGTGAACAGGGTCTGAGGGTGATGGAATCCAGCTCACAGCAAAGCTTCCACACAACTGCCCAGCAAGGATACTGGTGCAATGTGAACAAGACCATACTGTGAGCCACACCCATATCAGACCCTGTGAAGGAGGTATAACAGGTGCAAAAGAGTGTTAGAATGCCAGGTAAAGGCACACACACTACAAATCAAACAAAACAGAAACACCAAAAAAATAGTGGCAATTTTGGAGGAGCTGCTCAGCCCCTGACACGGTGGCGTGTCTAGATTGGGGGAGCAGCCCAGCCGCATGTGGACTGCAATTATCGACTATCCCCAGCAAAATATGCATACAATGGAGGACGTCGGCGCGGTCCACATGCACCACAAGGACAAGCTACAGGGAATGTAGCAAAGCATCATATGAGACACCAAGAGAAAATGCACCAAACAAATAAGCTACTGACTATACTGGGAAGTCATAAATGCAGGTATTAAAAAGCTGAGACTTTCGCCAATATGTTCCGGTCAGGAAAATATCGGAGCCCTTCATGCACCACGTCACGGTCACTCAGCATGGCAAAGGGTTCCTACCACTACTCTGACTATGGTGTGAACAGGGTCTGAGGGTGATGGAATCCAGCTCACAGCAAAGCTTCCACACAACTGCCCAGCAAGGATACTGGTGCAATGTGAACAAGACCATACTGTGAGCCACACCCATATCAGACCCTGTGAAGGAGGTATAACAGGTGCAAAAGAGTGTTAGAATGCCAGGTAAAGGCACACACACTACAAATCAAACAAAACAGAAACACCAAAAAAATAGTGGCAATTTTGGAGGAGCTGCTCAGCCCCTGACACGGTGGCGTGTCTAGATTGGGGGAGCAGCCCAGCCGCATGTGGACTGCAATTATCGACTATCCCCAGCAAAATATGCATACAATGGAGGACGTCGGCGCGGTCCACATGCACCACAAGGACAAGCTACAGGGAATGTAGCAAAGCATCATATGAGACACCAAGAGAAAATGCACCAAACAAATAAGCTACTGACTATACTGGGAAGTCATAAATGCAGGTATTAAAAAGCTGAGACTTTCGCCAATATGTTCCGGTCAGGAAAATATCGGAGCCCTTCATGCACCACGTCACGGTCACTCAGCATGGCAAAGGGTTCCTACCACTACTCTGACTATGGTGTGAACAGGGTCTGAGGGTGTTCGGCATAAATGAAGCCGATTAATAGTTGGTAAACTAAACTAAACTAAACAGTCTAAAGATACACCAGCGTATCATCCAAGATCAGCCTCTTGAGAAATTTTGTGCATTTTTAGACTGTCCGTCTACAAATCAGACAGGATTAGTAAATGTGGGCCAAAGTATATTAGAAAGGAGTAAATTGCTCGGCTGCCACAGGAACACTAATGCACATCTGGTGGCATTGTCCTAGCATAAGTCTATTTTGGTCTCAGATTACATCCCTAGCGGAGTCTGTGGTAGGATTTGTGATTCCCCGCGGCACAGAAGTAGCCTTACTATCACTGAGCTTAGACGAACTACAATTAGCGGATATAACAATTCTCTCTCATATTCTAACCGTGACGAGAGTCGGAATAGCTGAAAGATGGAAAAGTAGGGAACTTCCACCCATCTTCGAAATTGTAGCCAAAGTACAATATAATTCTAGTATGGAATTGCTAATTGCCAAAAAGTTGAACCAGATACCCAGGTACAATACAAGATGGAATGAGTGGTCTGTATTCATGGCTGACAACTACCCTTCTTTGCCGAAGCCACAATTATAACAATGAGTCAAAAAATATGATTTGATATTGTGCTTTTCATTTGAGCATAGTGTAGCATTCACTTGTTATTTGTTATGATTTTCTTCACATATGTATAATCTAATGCATCTCAAGGTCATATTGTATAAGCCCTTTGGATTGTACTGTTACTTCCTTGATGTACAATTGCTATATATGACATTGTGACATATTGTAATGTTTCATTCTCAATAAAAAAAATATGGAAGTAGAAATGAGTAAGTTCATTTACATAAAAGCAACTTAAAAAAATTGCTTAAAAAGAAATATCAGGAAAGATAATTATATTAACCCCTTAGTGACCAGCCTGTTTGGGGCCTTATTGCCCATGTGATTATTTTTTTAATCATTTTTTCATTGTCGCTTTCCAACAGCTATACCATTTTAATTTTTTTACCATCTATGTAGCCATATGGGAGCTTGTTTTTTGAGGGAGTTGTTTTTAATGGTGTCATTTTGGGCTACACATAACTTACTGATTAAGGCCTCATGCACACGACAGTATTTTTTCACGGTCCGCAAAACGGGATGTCTGTGACCGGCCGGGCGCTCCTCCTACTGGTAAGTGAAAGGTCTGTGTGGCGCATTGCTTATAGCACAGACCTGTCACTTACCAGTAGGAGGAGCGCCCGGCCGGACACAGACATCGCAGCTCGCAGGTAAGTATAATGCTTCTAAAAATTGCTAAGTAACCATGGCAACCAGGACTGCAGTAGCGTCCTGGTTGCCATGGTTACCGATCGGAGCCCCAGCGATTAAACTGGGACTCCGATCGGAACTCTCCACTGCCACCAATGATGGGGGAACGTGATTTTAACTAAGGGGGGGGAGATGTGAGGCCGCACTGGCCACCAATGATGGGGATTCGGAATATGATTTTAACTGGGGGGGGGAGAGAGGGGAGGCCGCACTGGCCACCAATGAATATAATATTGGGGAGGGAGGGGGTCTGCCCCCTCCTGCCTGGCAGCACCTTATCTCTTACAGGGGGCTATGATACGCACAATTAACCCTTTAGGTGCGGCACCTGAGGGGTTAATTGTGCGGATCACAGCCCCCTGTAAAAGATCGGGTGCTGCCAGGCAGCAGGGGGCAGTCATGTACACAGTTCTCAGTATATTCTAACTTGAAGCGTCCCCATCACTTTGGGAACGCCTCTGTGTTAGAATATACTGTCGGATATGAAAACTCATATCTGAAAAAGCTTTTATGCAGACGGATCTGCGATCCGTCTGTGTGAAAGTTGCCAACGGCCACGGACGCGGATGCCAATCTTGTGTGCATCCGTGTTTTTTCATGGACCCATTGACTTGAATGGGTCCGTGAACCGTTGTCCGTCATAAAAAAAGGACAGGTCATATTTTTTTGACGGACAGGAAACACGGATCACGGCCGCGGATGTACAACGGTGCATTTTCCGAGTTTCCAACGAACCCATTGAAAGTCAATGGGTCCGCAGAAAATCACGGAAAACGGAACAACGGCCACGGATGCACACAACGGTCGTGTGCATGAGGCCTAACTTTTATTAAGTCTTTCAAGGTGAGGGATAGGAAAAAACAGCAGCTTTCACGTTATAAATTTTGTGGCATTCATTTTTCAGCATAAATAACATGATTATGAACACTTTATTCTCTGGGTCAGTACGATTACAGTGAGGCCAAATACATACAGTTTTTTTTTACTTTTTACTACTTTTGCGCAATAAAACCTCTTTTTTTAAAAAGAAGAAAATGTTTTTGCATCTTTGCATCCCAACACCCATAACTTTTTTATTTTTATTTCTCCAGCTCTGTGTCAGGGCTTGATTTTTGCTGGACAACTTTTAGTTTTCATTGGTATCATTTTTGTGTACATAAAATTTTTTGATTGCTTTTAATTCCGCTTTTTGTGTCGACTAAGCAAAAAGCAGCATTTCTGTCATTTTTTTTTTATGGTGTTCACCATACGGTATAATTTACATGATATTTGTGTAGTGCAGGTCATTACAGATGCGGCGATAACAAACACGTGTAGGAGATTTTATTTTTGCTATTTTTTTCCATTGAAAAGCTTTTTTAGAATGGAAAAAAAGTGTATTTTTATTGGAATTTTCTAATTTTTTTAACCATTAATAGTCCCACAAGGGGACTATAATAGGTGACCTTTTGATAGATTCTAAAAAACATTGCACTATTCTCATAGTACTATACTGACATTCACCAGGAGGTTGCGCCAGAGAGGTACACTAGGCCCCGGCCTGCATAGACTGACATCGGCACCCCGCAATCTCACTTGAGGGGTGCCAATGGAAGACAGGGGGAGTTTTCTCCCTCTGTAACCAGTTACATGCGGTGAGCACGATTAACCTGCCAATTAGGGCCATTAGAGCAGGAGCATATTCTAAGTAGTCTGCAGGAGTCCAGTCTAAGCCCTGCACAGGAGACCCGTGCAGGGCTTAGACTGGGCAACCTTAAAAAGGCATGGCCCTTCCTAAAGCCCTGTAGTGACCACCGTAAAAAGGCATATTTTGTGGTCACTAAGGTGTTAAGCATGAATATACCATACCAGTCAAAAGTTGGGACACACCCTTTGATTCTATGTTTTTTCTTTTTTTTTTTTTTCTACATTGTGGATTCATATTGAATACATGAAATTACGAAAGACCACTGTCACGAGGGTGTCAAGAACCACGCCTGACTCCGTTATACTCGGGGTCAGGAAGTCGCAGCGGTTGGCTGCGCGCTCTATGTAAGATAGGGCTGTTTCCTTATGGTAGCTTTCTGGGTTTGCTTTGCAAACCCTTTTGGCTCACTCAGGGATCCGTAGCTCCTTCTCCTCAGCTGTTCCTTGTCCAGCACTCCCAACCTCCTTATATTCCCCTCTCACACGTCTTTGGTTGCCAGATATAGAGCTCCCTGCCTGGACTTCTATACTGACTCTCTGGAGCTGTGTTGCTGCGTTCTCTGGTTGTTGGTCCAGAACGCTACCCTCCGGATCCCTGTTGGACCTTTGTGGTCTGCTGTGGTCACCCACCTGGGTGTATGTGTTTGTCTGTATTGTCTGTCCTCTCCTTGGTGTTTCCCTCTGAGTGTCAATAGTGTGGACTAGCGATCCCACCGGCCCGTTCACTATCTAGGGCTCATTTTAGGGAAAGCCAGGGTTTAGGCACGTGATCGCCGCATGGGTGAGGAACCCGTCTAGGGACGTCAGGGCAGTCAGGTGCCAGCCGCAAGGTGAGTCAGGGGTCACCACCTTTCCCTCTCCCTTGGGCAGGGCTTTCCCTTTTCCCTCCCTGTGTGTGACGCCGGTCATTACATTATATCTGGCCCTTATTTTGTGTAGGTAAAAAAAAAAAAAAAAAATTTTTTTTTTTACCTACTTAGAATCCAGTATGGATCAAATTGCTGCTCTGTCCAAACAATTTCATGGCCTGTCTTTGGAGGTGGCAGGATTGAAGGCGTCGGTCCTCCAGCAACAGCAGCAATTACAACTGACCGCAAGCCCAGCGGTTGCTACTGGTAACCAGGTTGTTGCGGAACCCAAGGTCCCTCTCCCTGACAGATTTTCTGGGGGAAGGGACAAGTTTTTGACATTCCGTGAGGCCTGTAAATTATATTTTAAACTGCGCCCTTACTCCTCTGGTAATGAAGAACAGCGGGTGGGGGTTGTTATTTCCCTGCTGCAGGGGGACCCACAGTCCTGGGCGTTCTCTTTACCTACTGATTCCCAGGCTCTTCGGTCAGTGGATGAGTTTTTCGGGGGCCTTGGGTCTCATATATGACGACCCTGACCGAGTCACACTGGCTGAATAAAGATTACGGAGACTCCTACAAGGAGAGCGGCCGGTAGAGGAGTATTGCTCTGACTTCCGTAGGTGGGCTACGGATACCCAATGGAACGACCCGGCTCTCAGGAGTCAGTTCTGCTCTGGGTTATCCGAAAGGGTTTAGGATGCGCTTGCATTATATGAGACCCCCTTTTCCCTTGATGCGGTTATGTCCCTTTCTATCCGAATAGATAGACGCCTTAGGGACAGGTTGAAAAAACCAGAGCCATTGGTAACCCCTCCCAATCAGCAGTTAGTCTGTACGGACTTAGACGAGCCTATGCAGCTAGGAGGAACTACTCGTCAGGTCCGTCCTCCTGAGGCTCGCCGTAGGCGTGGGGTTTGTTTTTTTTGTGGGGAGAGGGGTCATTTCATTAATGTCTGTGCTTCTTTCCTCAGAAACAAAAGACCGTCGGAAAACTACTAACCCCAGGCTGTGTGGAGGATGTCAGCCGGGGGGTATACGTTTCCTCCATACGTACATCGCAATTTGTGTTACCAGCGGTTATTGTTTTTGGTGATAAGACGGAGACTATTTCTTTCTTTCTAGACAGTGGAGCAGGGGTAAATTTGATAGATGCCCATTTTGCCCGCACTATGGGTTTGTCTCTCTGTACGCTACAGAGACCTATTCCCATATTCGCTATTGATTCTGCTCCTCTGTCTCAGAGAAACCTCACCCACATTGTTCATAATTTACACCTTCGGGTAGGGGACCACCATAACGAGATGCTTTCATGTTATGTTCTGGAGGGGCTTCCCACTCCGGTAGTGCTGGGTCTTCCCTGGTTGGTAGCGCACAATCCAGTGGTGGTTTGGCAGGCCAGGGAGATATTGGAGTGGAGTGAGCAGTGCAGAGAAAATTGCTTAAATAGCAATTGCTTAGTCGCCTCTATAACTACCTTACCTACATTTATTTCGGATTTTGAGGACGTTTTTTCTGAAAAGGGTTGTCAGAAGTTACCACCTCATCGTCCTTATAATTGCCCGGTTAACCTTATTCCCGGCGCAAAATTACCCAAGACCAGGTTATATAATCTTTCAGGTCCAGAGAGACAAGCCATGAAAGATTATATCTCCGAGAGCTTGGCTAAGGGACACATCAGACCCTCTTCTTCACCCGTGGCTGCAGGGTTTTTCTTCGTTAAAAAGAAAGATGGGGGCCTGCGTCCTTGCCTAGATTCTCGCGAATTAAATCGGATAACCATCCGAGACCCATACCCTCTTCCTCTCATTCCTGACCTGTTTAACCAGATTGCAGGTGCTAGGTGGTTCTCCAAACTTGATCTTAGGGGGGCCTACAATCTGATTCGTATTAAGGAGGGGGATGAGTGGAAGACAGCTTTTAACACCCCTGAGGGGCATTATGAAAATCTAGTTATGCCTTTCGGTCTGACCAATGCTCCTGCCGTCTTTCAACATTTCGTTAATGACATTTTTAGTCATCTAATTGGCAGGTTTGTGGTAATATACCTAGATGATATTTTAATTTATTCGTCTGATCTGAGAACACATGAGGTGCATGTCAGACAAGTACTGCAGGTCCTACGGACAAATAAATTATATGCTAAAATTGAAAAATGTGTCTTCGCCGTTCAGGAGATACAATTCCTAGGTTATTTTTTTATGTGCTTCAGGTTTCCGTATGGATCCTAGGAAGGTCCAGGCAATTTTAGATTGGGATCTTCCTGAGAACCTCAAAGCACTGCAACGGTTCTTGGGCTTCGCGAATTTCTATAGGAAATTCATTAAAGATTATTCACTTATTGTAAAACCCCTTACTGACATGATTAAGAAGGGGACTGATTTCTCTAAATGTTCTGACGCCGCTAAAGTTGCTTTTTCCTCTCTAAGGCCTCCTGCACACGAACGTATTTTTTTGCGGTCCGCAAAAACGGGTCCCGTTTTTCCGTGATCCGTGACCGTTTTTTCGTCCGTGGGTCTTCCTTGATTTTTGGAGGATCCACGGACATGAAAAAAAAGTCGTTTTGGTGTCCGCCTGGCCGTGCGGAGCCAAACGGATCCGTCCTGAATTACAATGCAAGTCAATGGGGACGGATCCGTTTGACGTTGACACAATATGGTGCCATTTCAAACGGATCCGTCCCCATTGACTTTCAATGTAAAGTCTGGAGTCCCTTTTATACCATCGGATCGGAGTTTTCTCCAATCCGATGGTATATTTTAACTTGAAGCGTCCCCATCACCATGGGAACGCCTCTATGTTAGAATATACTGTCGGATATGAGTTAGATCGTGAAACCTCATTTCCGACAGTATATTCTAACACAGAGGCGTTCCCATGGTGATGGGGACGCTTCTAGTTAGAATATACTACAAACTGTGTACATGACTGCCCCCTGCTGCCTAGCAGCATCCGATCTCTTACAGGGGGCTGTGATCAGCACAATTAACCCTTCAGGTGCCGCACCTGAAGGGGTTAATTGTGCTATCATCTCCCCCTGTAAGAGATCAGGGCTGCCAGGCAGCAGGGGGCAGACCCCCCCCCTCCCCCCTCCCCAGTTTGAATATCATTGGTGGCCAGTGCAGCCCCCCCCCTTCCTCCCTCTATTGTAATAATTCCTTGGTGGCACAGTGTGCGCCCCCCCGCCCCCCCCCCCCTTCCTCCCTCTATTGTAATAATTCCTTGGTGGCACAGTGTGCGCCCCCCCCCTTCCTCCCTCTATTGTAATAATTCGTTGGTGGCACAGTGTGCGCCCCCCCCCCCTTCCTCCCTCTATTGTAATCGTTGGTGGCACAGTGTGCGCCCCCCATTGGCCCCCCTCCCTCTATAGCATTAACAACATTGGTGGCCAGTGTGCGGCCTCCCATCTAGCCCCCCCCCCATCATTGGTGGCAGCGGGTTACTAGCAGTAGTGATTCATACTTACCTGGGAGCTGCGATTTCTGCTTCCGGCCGGGAGCTCCTCCTACTGGTAAGTGACAGTTCATTTAGCAATGACACTTACCAGTAGGTGGAGCTCCCGGCCGGACACGAACATCGCAGCAGCCGGCCCGGTAAGTATGAATCTTCTACTATTGTACTATTGCTAAGTAACCATGGCAACCAGCGTCCTGGTTGCCATGGTTACCGATCGGAGCCCCAGCGATTAAACTGGGACTCCGATCGGAACTCCGCTGCCACCAATGATGGGGGGGGGGGAGAGGGGAGATGGGAGGCCGCACACTGGCCACCAATGTTGTTAATGCTATAGAGGGAGGGGGGGGGGCGATGGGGGGCGCACACTGTGCCACCAACGAATTATTACAATAGAGGGAGGGGGGGGGGGGCGCACACTGTGCCACCAACGAATTATTACAATAGAGGAAGGGAGGGGGGGGCGCACACTGTGCCACCAACGAATAATTACAATAGAGGGAGGGGGGGGGGGCCGCACTGGCCACCAATGATATTTAAACTGGGGAGGGGGGGGAAGGGTCTGCCCCCTGCTGCCTGGCAGCCCTGATCTCTTACTGGGGGCCGTGATCAGCACCTGAAGGGGTTAATTGTGCTGATCACGGCCCCCTGTAAGAGATCGGGTGCTGCCAGGCAGCAGGGGGCAGTCTTGTACACAGTTTGTAGTGTATTCTAACTAGAAGCGTCCCCATCACCATGGGAACGCTTCTGTGTTAGAATATACTGTCGGTTCTGAGTTTTCACGAAGTGAAAACTCAGCTTTGAAAAAGCTTTTATACAGACGGATCTTCGGATCCGTCTGTATAAAAACTAACCTACGGCCACGGATCACGGACACGGATGCCAATCTTGTGTGCATCCGTGTTCTTTCACGGACCCATTGACTTGAATGGGTCCGTGAACCGTTGGCCGTGAAAAAAATAGGACAGGTCATATTTTTTTCACGGCCAGGAAACACGGATCACGGATGCGGCTGCAAAACGGTGCATTTTCCGATTTTTCCAGGGACCCATTGAAAGTCAATGGGTCCGTGAAAAAAAGCGGAAAACGGCACAACGGCCACGGGTGCACACAACGTTCGTGTGCAGGAGGCCTAAAAGAGAGGTTATCCTCAGCACCTGTACTAGTCCAACCTGATGTCTCTCAGCCTCTTATTGTTGAAGTCGATGCGTCAGTGGTGGGAGTGGTGTAGTGCTGTCTCAGGGTCCGTCTCCTGGCAAATGGCGTCCTTGTGCTTTCTTTTCTAAAAAACTATCTGCAGCAGAAAAGAACTACGATATTGGCAATAGGGAACTATTAGCTATTAAACTAGCGTTTGAAGAATGGAGTCACTTTTTAGAGGGGGCAGTCCACCACGTCACTGTGATTATGGACCCCAAAAATCTTCTGTACCTCGAATCAGCTAAGCGTCTCACCCCTAGACAAGCTAGGTGGTCGCTATTTTTTACCAGGTTTAACTTTGTGATTACCTATTGTCCTGGGGCAAAGAATACGAAGGCTGATGCATCTCGTTGTTTCCCTGGAGGGGGTAATGTGAGTGATCCGGTGCCCATTCTTCAAAGAGGAGTGGTTGTTTCTGCGGTACACTCTGTTCTGGAGGGGAAGGTGTTAGAGGCCCAGGGGGACGCCCCAGTCTCTTGCCCCTCAGAGAAATTGTTTGTACCGTTGAACCTGCGTTTCGAATTATTAAAGGAACATCATAATTCGGCACTTGCTGGGCACCCGGGTAGTAAAGCAACCTTGGAGCTATTGTCTCGTAGTTTTTGGTGGCCAAGGTTGCGTCAGGATGTATTGGATTTTGTGTCTTCATGTTCTACCTGTGCGCGCGCAAAAGTTTCACATACACGTCCTGCAGGGTCTCTATTACCACTCGTCATTCCCAATAGACCATGGACACATCTGTCAATGGATTTTATCACTGACTTACCTTTGTCTGCGGGTAAAACAGTTATTTTGGTAGTAGTGGACAGGTTTAGCAAAATGGTACACTTCATTGCGTTACCCGCACTACCTAATGCTAAGACTCTTGCTCAGGTATTCGTCAGTGAAATCGTGAAGCTTCACGGGGTCCCCTCCGATGTTGTTTTGGATCGGGGTACCCAGTTTATTTCTAAATTTTGGAAAGCTTTTTGTTCCCGTTTGGGGGTACACTTGTCCTTTTCCTCAGCTTTCCATCCTCAGTCGAATGGACAGACTGAGCGTACCAACCAAAACCTGGAGACATATCTAAGATGTTTTGTGTCTGAAAACCAAGAGTTGTGGTCATCATATATACCGTTAGCTGAGTTTGCCATAAATAATCGTCGTCAGGAATCCACTGGCAAGTCACCATTTCTTGGTGCATATGGTTTTCATCCCCAATTCTGTACTTTCAAAGAGGGGGGGTCTTCTGGGGTTCCCGAAGAGGAACGGTTTTCGTCATTTCTTTCATCAGTATGGCAGAAGGTGCAAGCTAACTTGAAAAATATGGGAGGTAAATACAAATGCATGGCTGATAAGAGACGGTCGCCAGGTCCGGACCTAGGAGTGAATGACTATGTGTGGTTGTCTACTAGGAATATTAAATTGAAGGTTCCCTCTTGGAAACTGGGTCCTAGGTTTATTGGTCCTTACAAAATTGTAGCCATCGTCAACCCCGTGGCTTTTCGCCTGGAGTTACCTCAGACTTTTAAAATCCATAATGTCGTTACTCAAGAAATATGTTCCACCTCTAGAACCGTCACCGCTGCCACCCCCTCCTGTTGTTGTGGATGGTAATCTAGAATTTCAGATATCCAAAATTGTTAATTCTCGTCATGTCCGCCGCTCTCTTCAATATCTGGTGCATTGGAGAGGTTACGGTCCCGAGGAAAGAATGTGGGTTCCTGCGTCTGAGGTAAACGCCGACAGGCTAGTTCGGGTTTTTCATGCCTCTCATCCTGAGAGACCGGGTCCTGAGTGTCCGGAGGCCCCTCGTAGAGAGGGGGTACTGTCACGAGGGTGTCAAGAACCACGCCTGACTCCGTTATACCCGGGGTCAGGAAGTCGCAGCGGTTGGCTGCGCGCTCTATGTAGGATAGGGCTGTTTCCTTATGGTAGCTTTCTGGGTTTGCTTTGCAAACCCTTTTGGCTCACTCAGGGATCCGTAGCTCCTTCTCCTCAGCTGTTCCTTGTCCAGCACTCCCAACCTCCTTATATTCCCCTCTCACACTTCTCTGGTTGCCAGATATAGAGCTCCCTGCCTGGACATCTATTCTGACCCTCTGGAGCTGTGTTGCTGCGTTCTCTGGTTGTTGGTCCAGAACGCTACCCTCCGGATCCCTGTTGGACCTTTGTGGTCTGCTGTGGTCGCCCACCTGGGTGTATGTGTTTGTCTGTATTGTCTGTCCTCTCCCTGGTGTTTCCCTCTTAGTGTCAGTGGTGCGGACTAGCGATCCCACCAGCCCGTTCACTATCTAGGGCTCTTTTTAGGGAAAGCCAGGGTTTAGGCACGTGATCGCCGCACGGGTGAGGAACCCATCTAGGGACGTCAGGGCAGTCAGGTGCCAGCCGCAAGGTAAGTCAGGGGTCACCACCTTTCCCTCTCCCTTGGGCGAGGCTTTCCCTTTTCCCTCCCTGTGCGTGACGCCGGTCATTACAACCACATATGGAATTAAGTAGCAAACAAAAACAATATGGCAAGACCCACTCAACTAAGTAAAGAGAAACAACAGTCCATGATTAGTTTGAGATAGGGAGGGGGAACCTTTTGGCTGTGAGGGCCATTTTGATGTTTGTAACATCGTTGACGGGCCATACAAAATTCTCAACTTAAAAATTTGATGGCTATATTTGGTCAAACATGTAATTGACTTAGAGGTAAGTTATAGAAAAAAATCTACAGCACTATATTTTTGCAGCACAAAATGGTGTCTGCACTATATATATATTACAAGCGCCATTTTGACCAAACATAGCAGTCTAATTTTTAAGTTCAGAATGTTATTTATTTAGTTCATTTGGCATTAATGGCAGCCAAGCTAGACCCAGAGGAGTCCAGAGAGGGGTTCACCCAGAACTCTCCCTGCCACTGTCCCTGCCTTCGCAACTGTCCCAGCCTTTATCCCTTTCTCAGTCTCAGATTTACCCCCCACCTCCATCAGCCTCCTATCAGACCCCCTGCCTACATCAGACCTCCCAGCCTCAGATCAGACCTTCAGACCTCCAAGCCTCAGATCAGACTATCAGACCCCCTAGCCTCAGATCAGACCCCCAATAAACCCCCCAGCCTCAGATCAGACCCCATCAAACCCCCTCAGATCAGACCCCTCAGCCTCAGATCAGCCTCAGATCAGATCCCCATCAGGCCCCCCAGACATAGATCAGACCCCCAGCCATAGATCATACCCCTAGCCTCAGATCAGACCCCTAGCCTCAGATCAGACCCCCCAGTCTCAGATCAGACCCCAATCAGACCCTTTCTAGCCTCAGATCAGACCCCACTGCCTCTCATGAGGACCACTCCAGCAAAGAAAGACCAGCAGTTACCTCTGCTGCAGAGGATAAATTCATTAGAGTTACCAGCCTTAGAAATCACAGATTAAAGTGGTTGTCCCACGAAAAATATTCTACAATTTTCAAACCAGCACCTGGATCTGAATACTTTTGTAATTGCATGTAATTAAAAATTTGTCATAGCCAATGAGGTATTCAATAAAATATATCTGAATAGTGCTACCTGCTCTTTGTTTTTTTTCTTATTTATTTGTCCTGCTCACTGGCCGCACATGCTCAGTTTCATTCTTCAACTGCCTCCTGTGCTGTGATAGGAAGATTTGAGACACGCCCCCTCAGCTGCAGCACAAAAGACACTCCTTGAGCTTTCAGCTTGATATAAATCTAGCAGAGCAATGAATGGGGAGGTTTATGGATCCATGTGAGGTACAGGCTGGTTTTAGCTTTGTTAGAAAGAGATTGTCATGTACTGTATGATGTCTGATTTTCATTTTTTACATTAGTCATGGGATAACCCTTTTAACAGCACCTCAGATGACACCCTATCTAAATGTTTTACAGAGCTTAAGTACCAACCACATCTCAACATCAACTGTTCAGAGAATAGAATTGAGTCTTTATGGTTAAATTGCTGCAAAGAAGCCACTATTGAGGAACAAGAAGAAGAGAATTGCTTGGGCAAAGAAACACAATAAATGGACATTAGACCAGTGGAAATCTGTACTTTGGTCTGATAAGTAAAAATTTCAGATTTTTGGTTCCAACCGCCATGTCTTTGTGAGCAGATGGCTTCTACATATGTGGTTCCTACTGTGAAGCATGGAGGAGGAGATGTGAAGATGGGAATGAGGGAACTTTGCAGGTGACCATGTTGGTAATTTATAAAAAATGCAAAGCACGCAACCAGCATGGTTACATGGGTTGAGAGAATCGAAGTATCCGAAGTGGACATTGATCTGAATTTCAGGGAAAATTTGATTTGCAGCAAAGCCGAATTCCCTTGTGCTTCATGGTTGTCATCCCGCACCGCGCAAGATTTTGAGTGGGATCTTCAATCAAGATGGCCACAGTGGCCTCTTCGCACTCAAATCAAGGTAAGTATTATTTTTTTAAACTGATTAACCCCTGAAAGCCCTCATTTTTAATATCAGATGCCGCGATCAGCGATGAACGCGACATCTAAGGGGTTCAATGACGGGGGTGGCGCAATCGCTATTCCCCGTCATTGCACCAGCTACTTACAAAGAAATGTGCTTCATGATGAAGTAATTTGTCACAAAGCAAATTTCTTTGTGAAATTCGGCAAAGTAGCCGAATCGAATTTTTCTGAACGTCGCTCAACACTAATGGCTACCACAGCTTTCTACCGTGACATGCCAGCCCATATGGTTTGTGCTTAGCAGAACCATCATTTGTTTTTCAACAGGTCAATGACCCCAAACACACCTCCAGGCTATGTAAGTGATGGCCTCCACAATCACCCGTCCTTAACCCAATTCAGATGATTTGGGATGAGTGAGACCACAGAGTGAAGGAAAAGCAGCCAACCTCTGAGAACTTCTTCAAGACTATTGGAAAACCATTCCAGGCAGCTATCTCATGAAACTGATTGAGGGAATGCCAAGAGTGTCCAAAGCTGTCAAAGAAAAATGAAGCTACTTTAAACAATATAAAACACATTCTGGTTTGTTTATTACATAATTCCATATGGGTTTCTTCATCATTTTCATGTCTTCAACATGAATCTACAATGTAGAAAAAAAAAAAAACATAGAATGAAAAGGTATATCCAAACTTTAAAGTGGTTCTGTAAGTGCAATTGATATGGGCTACACATTCACATTATACCTGCCACACTTCTTAGATGCTCATGGTTCTATAATGTTCCAATTAAGGTTCTGTAGAACCACTAAGGGGTCTAGGATTTGGGCTTTAATATATGTGAAACTGGCCCACCACAGCACTGAAGATTTTGGAGGCTTTGAAATCTAACAAAAGATAAGATTTAACTGCAAGTCTTTCTCCTCAGTAAGCATTGCTGTTTCATGAATCCCTATTACAGGCAAAAAAAAAGTCTCAAAATTTTTTTGCAACTACAAACCGGATTCCAAAAAGTTGGGACACTATACAAATCGTGAATAAAAACTGAATGCAATGATGTGGAGGTGCCAACTTCTAATATTTTATTCAGAATAGAACATAAATCACGGAACAAAAGTTTAAACTAGAAAATTTACCATTTTAAGGGAAAAATATGTTGAATCAGAATTTCATGGTGTCAACAAATCCCCAAAAAGTTGGGACAAGGCCATTTTCACCACTGTGTGGCATCTCCCCTTCTTCTTACAACACTCAACAGACGTCTGGGGACCGAGGAGACCAGTTCCTCAAGTTTAGAAATAGGAATGCTCTCCCATTCTTGTCTAATACAGGCCTCTAACTGTTCAATTGTCTTGGGCCTTCTTTGTTGCTAGGTGAAAGATCTGGACTGCAGACTGGCCATTTCAGTACCCGGATCCTTCTCCTACGCAGCCATGATGTTGTGATTGATGCAGAATGTGGTCTGGCATTATCTTGTTGAAAAATGCAGGGTCTTCCCTGAAAGAGATGACGTCTGGATGGGAGCATATGTTGTTCTAGAACCTGAATATATTTTTCTGCATTGATGGTGCCTTTCCAGACATGCAAGCTGCCCATGCCACACGCACTGATGCAACCCCATACCATCAGAGATGCAGGCTTCTGAACTGAGCGTTGATAACAACTTGGGTTGTCCTTGTCCTCTTTGGTCCGGATGACATGGCGTCCCAGATTTCCAAAAAGAACTTCGAATCGTGACTCGTCTGACCACAGAACAGTCTTCCATTTTGCCACACTCCATTTTAAATGATTCCTGGCCCAGTGAAAACGCCTGAGCTTGTGGATCTTGCTTAGAAATGGCTTCTTCTTTGCACTGTAGAGTTTCAGCTGGCAACGACGGATGGCACGGTGGATTGTGTTCACTGACAATGGTTTCTGGAAGTATTCCTGAGCCCATTCTGTGATTTCCTTTACAGTAGCATTCCTGTTTGTGGTGCAGTGTCGTTTAAGGGCCCGGAGATCACGGGCATCCAGTATGGTTTTACGGCCTTGACCCTTACGCACAGAGATTGTTCCAGATTCTCTGAATCTTCGGCTGATGTTATGCACAGTTGATGATGATAGATGCAAAGTCTTTGCAATTTTTCGCTGGGTAACAACTTTCTGATATTGCTCCACTATCTTTCTGCGCAACATTGTGGGAATTGGTGATCCTCTACCCATCTTGGCTTCTGAGAGACACTGCTACTCTGAGAAGCTCTTTTTATACCCAATCATGTTGCCAATTGACCTAATTAGTGTTAATTGGTCTTCCAGCTCTTCGTTATGCTCAAATTTACTTTTTCCAGCCTCTTATTGCTACTTGTCCCAACTTTTTGGGGATTTGTTGACACCGTGAAAATTGGATTCAACGTATTTTTCCTTTAAAATGATACATTTACTCGGATTAAACGTTTGATCTGTCATCTACGTTCTATTACAAATAAAATATTGACATTTGCCATCTCCACATCATTGCATTCAGTTTTTATTCACAATTTGTTTAGTGTCCCAACTTTTTTGGAATCCGCTTTGTATTTCTGAAAATGAAATGCATGTATAATATAAAACTTCTATATGCACGGGACTCTACAATAGATCCTGTGTTGCCTAGAGGATGCAATGACAAGGTCAATAATTCAAGGGTGCTGTTTAAATTACTGTCTTCAGTTTTACCTGGATCTTGACATAAATGTTTTGGTATAATATTTTGTTATAGGATAAGTGGTCTGTAAAAGGCAAATCAGAACAGAACCTCTTGTACTGAGAGTCCATGCTTATGGCACAGTGCTCTATGACATCAAACCTAAAAGCTGCTGCTAAGTAAATATCATCTGAAACTCATACTTGTGGCATTTGAGAGGCCAGCTTCTAGGTTTAGCTACCTTGTAGATTATAGGGCTAAGTTTTCTGCTGAAATCAGATAACCTACAAATCCTCTCCATGCCTCATTACACTTGTGTCCCAACAGAAGGCTGACAATGGAGATCACTTGGTTTTGTATGGGAGGGAGAGAAAGATGAAGCCCGCCCCTGTTTAACATGGTCTACTTTAGTTGGCTGTACAATAGCAAGCACTATTTACGGGTGCATTACATGGACCCTTTTTTGACAGTCTCACTCAACATCCAATTAGATACAATGACAGGTTGATAAGGATTAGGAGTCCACACATTATTGGCCCAGACATGCAGCAATCCAAACACATCCTGAAACCGCCATTCAACTGAATTAACGGTTGAGGAATGGAGAAAGATCTGACCTGTGCTTTGACATAAAATCTTGAGGAAAAGTGGGAAATTGCTTTTATTTACCCATTATTATGCCTCCAGATCTGGTTAGCAGCTAGGAATCTACACTAAAAAGGGTGATCAGGTTTCCATTGGTGAGATCTCAACACCAATGGGTTCATTAATGATTATTTCTGCATAAGGCCCAATGCTACTTACCAAGACATTTATATTCTTGGGCTGTGTTGATCACACAATGACTTCTGGTGTGCAAGGGCTGAAATGGGTTGTCCAGGATTAGAAAAGTGTTTATTTTACAGAAAAGGCTCCCCACTTGGCTTTAAGCTGGGACTAAGGCTACTTTCACACTAGCGTTAATGTCTTCCGGTATTGAGATCTGTCATAGGGTCTCAATACCGGAAAAAAACGCTTCCGTTTTGTCCCCATTCATTGTCAATGGGGACAAAACGTAACTGAACAGAACGGAATGCTCCAAAATGCATTCCGTTCCATTCTCATAGCGGAGAGCAAACCGCAGAATGCTGCGGTTTTCTTTCCATCCTGGGATGCGGAGCAAGACGGATCCGTCATGACCCACAATGCAAGTCAATGGGGACGGATCCATTTTATCTGACACAATAGAAAACTGATCCGTCCCCCATTGACTTTCAATGGAGTTCATCCGTCTTGGCCATGTTAAAGATAATACAACCGGATCCATTCATAATAGATGCAGATGGTTGCATTATCAGTAACGGAAGCGTTTTTGCTGAACCCTGCCGGATCCAGCAAAAATGCTAGTGTGAACGTTCGGTTTCGAAAGTTTAGGAAAACTTCAATTCACAACAACAGAATTTTCTCACACTTTGTGATAATAAATCAGTTTTTCCTAAAATGGCAGCTGCATGTGTTACAAAGTGAAAGTATGAAGCCTGGGAATGCGAGATCACCCATAATGCCGTGCAGTCAGCCAATCTGCAGACAGCCATCCCCTCCGTGTCACAGCCCTATAAAACCTTCACCCCATGTGGTCTCCGCCATTGTCCTGTGAGCTGAGCATACAGAGAGAAGTGGCAAGCGCTCATGCAGTATTGATGAAAATGAGTAATAGAAGAATATTGGAGAGGGAGAGTGAAGGGAGAGTGAAGGGAGAGGGAATCGGTATGTGCATCACATTCTAGTGCACTGACATTCAGAGTTGGTTCATTATTTTAGTGATACATTTAGTGTACACTATGGCCAAAAGACAGTTGCCTGGCCCTCCAAAGGAATCAGCAGTGGCAAAATGTTGCTGTAGCCAGTACAAGTAGCAGCAGAAGAAGGGGTTGGTAGCAGCAACAGGCCAGAGCTGCCACTGTCATCCAGCAGTCGTGTTTTGACCGACAATCCAGCTGTACTGGAATGGTTGACTCTTTCTTCTTAAGTGACAAGAGAGCCAGGAATAGGTGGGTTCCTCTGACGCCAAGCTTAGTTGGCATGGCCCAGGAACTGCCTCTATGCCTTGACCTGTACTGAACCTGCCTCTTGCTTTTGCTGCGCCTTCTACTAGCCAAGTTATGATAGTCGCCGGCTCTGCTTCACTTTTCAGCAATAATGAGCTTTGTGTTAGACAGTCAGCAGTTACAGGCCAGCCCAGAATTGCAAGAGGGATCCGCTGCAAACTCCTTTAGGCGTGCAACTAACCGATGATGACAGTCGGGTAGGAGCACATGTTGTGAGAGGTCAGGGATGTGCGCAAGAGACAGGTCAGGGTAACACAAGTGACGACCAAACATTTGTGGATGATGATGTAGCCAATCGCACGTGGGAGCCGGGTGAAGAGGGGGCATTGTCATCATCAGGGGGCAAGGGTGTCAGTGTGCCTGTGAACCAGCATGGTGGAAACGTGCCTGGGAGGCAGCAGGGTGGGAGATCTGGAGTCAAACCTGGGAGGGTTACACATCTGCTACTCGGGAGACTACCTGTGAGGAACATACTAGCAGTGCACAGATTCATAAAAGCAGCGTCAGGCAGGCATCGCGCAGTGGTGGGAAAATTCCATACTCGGCAGTGTGAGAACTTTTCAGCAAGTCACTGGGAGACGTTAGCATGGCAGTATGCATGATGTGTGAGCAAGTGAGGTGGAAGGTGAGGCACGGCCAGGGTGCTAATGTTGGCGCAACGGCCCTGAGTCAAAACATGGAGCATCACCATAAACTAGTTTTGAAAAATCGTGCCACTCATTAAGCATTATAGCTTGATGCAGCAACCGCTGGATTTCCCACCAGCCCACACCCCCTCTCAAGCAGTCAGGGCTTGTCAACGTCAGCAGAAGGAAACTGTGGTTCATTACCATCTACTTCAAAGTCGTCCATTGCTTCTGATGCTCCTCCTCCTCATCACTAGTTTCAACAGCAATCGATCACCAAGGTGAGTGCAATAAGACAATAGTATGCGTGTACTCATCCAACAGCGCAGGAAAAGTGAATGTGCACCTGGCCACGTTGCTGGTACTACAATTCCTCAATTTCTATGTAGTTGACTGTGCACATTTCAGAGAACTGATGACTTGCGCCCACCCAAGGTGGAGATTCCCAAGTCCACATTACTTTTCCAAAAAAGCTGTACCAGTCCTGCTCACGTACGTTGAGTTGAAATTGGGCCAGTATGCCACTGCTGCTGTCCCCCCCTCCCTCCCCACTGTGTCATGGGACCACTATTGTCACTGCTACTGCCATTGCTGCTGCTGCCACCATCCCCACTCTGTCATGGGGCCATTATTGTGACTGTTATTGCCACTGCTACCACCCTCCCCTCTCTGTCATGGGGCCACTACTTAAATATTGGTGCACTTATGTGCACAGTGATAAATTTTAGCAGAGTCTGTAGTTCAGCTCCTTTGCTCTACCTGCAGTTTAATTTCCAAGCCTTCACAGTGAGATTGGAAATAATATGATCAGACAGATTGGACTGGGTATACCGGATTTATAGCAATTTGTGACAAATTAATTCAGAACGAATCAAATTTCTGTGAACTTTGTGAACTTTGGCAAAGCTGTAAAATCAAATTTTTCTAAATTTCGCTCATCTCTATCTATGGGTATATGTTTTTTTTAACAGACCATGAATACTGGCTGTTAAAAAAATAGGCAGAATGGAAAAAGAGACCCACCCTAAATATAACCTTTATTAATTATACGTTAAAACAATGAATTGAACACCATAGTGAAAAATCCAAATTGCTGAATGCTAAAATAGGTCTTTCAAAGCATGAGCCACGGGTACAGACAGGGAGAGTATCCCACAGATATCATGATACTTAGCTGTCCAGGGAAAAACTGATCCTGAGTCAACCTACCTAAAACGGAATAGCCGCTCCGAAAATAGAGATTTCACTGGCAGTGATGGAGGTAGCTCCTCTCTCGGGCACAACTATACCGGCACCACCAGCATCGTACCTACTTGAGTATCTGTGGCATTGTTCACACTTCATTTTTCCTTACCCATGCAAATTGTTGCCGGCACATTTTTGCTATGTTCACTGTATATCTTGCCAGGGGTACACCTAACCTTTCTGCTGCGTGAGGCGAAAACTAAAATGGCACCCAACCCACCATGCCAATTTCTTAACCTAACCCCTTTGCCACAATGGAAGTGCTCAATGCCATGGCCCTTCCGCTGCCACCCTCTTGCCCCTACCTGGTGCTTCCTGAGGTGACGCCTCACCTGGCCTCATTGGTGGTGCACCCCTGTATCTGGCTGTTTGCACACAATAATTATCACCAGTACATAAAATCTCATTGTTTACTTTGAGATCTGACTATAATATCTGCTTAGTATCATGCTTCTTATGTCCAGTCATGCACTTACTGTACACTCTGTGCTTGGCCTAATTGGGAACGACTGTATCTTTCTCATGAATATCGTATTATAGAGCATCTATTGGCAATATAAGAGTATTTATCCCACTATCTATATTTGTTGCACAATGTACTGCATATACTACGGTTGTCATCGTGGGTAACACAGTATATTCTGCCCCCACATCAGGACTAGTGTGCACTTGTTGTACAGACCATGTGGGGGTAAATAAAAGTCTACATAAATCTGTGTCAATCGACTATATGTTTTTTCTATCTACACAGCCTTGCTACTTTACTTGCCCCTGATGAACCCCGTAAATTCAATGGGGGAAACGTGTCAGGCTTGGGTCTAATTATGTGACACTTGCTGTTAGTGCTTGTTTGATTACCATACTGGTGGGCCACATACATTGAGCATATTGCTCAAAGTTACAACACCTCTACATATAGGTTTCCATCTAGTTTGGGTTCAACCTTTTGAAATTATCGTATTCTAGTGGTTGTTTGGTTACCCTACTGTTGGCACATATACTGAGCGTTCTGCTCATAGTGATATACAGTACAGACCAAAAGTTTGGACACACCTTCTCATTCAAAAAGTTTTCTTTTTTTTCATGACTATGTAAATTGTAGATTCACACTGAAGGCATCAAAACTATGAATTAACACATGTGGAAATATATACATAACAAACAAGTGTGAAACAACTGAAAATATGTCATATTCTAGGTTCTTTAAAGTAGCCACCTTTTGCTTTGATTACTGCTTTGCACACTCTTGGCATTCTCTTGATGAGCTTCAAGAGGTAGTCCCCTGAAATGGTTTTCACTTCATAGGTGTGCCCTGTCAGGTTTAATAAGTGGGATTTCTTGCCTTATAAATGGGGTTGGGACCATCAGTTGCGTTGAGGAGAAGTCAGGTGGATACACAGCTGATAGTCCTACTGAATAGACTGTTAGAATTTGTTTTATGGCAAGAAAAAAGCAGCTAAGTAAAGAAAAACGAGTGACCATCATTACTTTAAGAAATTAAGGTCAGTCAGTCAGCCGAAAAATTGGGAAAACTTTGAAAGTAAGGGCTATTTGACCATGAAGGAGAGTGATGGGGTGCTGCGCTAGATGACCTGGCCTCCACAGTCACCGGACCTGAACCCAATCGAGATGGTTTAGGGTGAGCTGGACCGCAGAGTGAAGGCAAAAAGGGGCCAACATGTGCTAAGCATCTCTAGGAACTCCATCAAGAGAATGCCAAGAGTGTGCAAAGCAGTAATCAAAGCAAAAGGTGGCTACTTTGAAGAACCTAGAATATGACATATTTTCAGTTGTTTCACACTTGTTTGTTATGTATATAATTCCACATGTGTTAATTCATAGTTTTGATGCCTTCATAGTCATGAAAATAAAGAAAACTCTTTGAATGAGAAGGTGTGTCCAAACTTTTGGTCTGTACTGTATATCTGCTACATAGGTTCCCACTCGTCACTATATTATTTATATAAACCAGATTAAGGCATCCCACTCCTCACTACTCCACTAGCTGTTAGGCTAGGGTTAGCTAGGGATAGATTCGAAGGCAGTGGGATCACTCTTTTCAGCACGGCTATTCCACTTTAGGTAGGGTGACCCAGGGTCAATTTTTCCATGGACAGATAAGTATTGTGATATCTTTGGGATACTCTCCCAAAGGGAGACCTATTTTATAATTCAGCCATTTGGATATTTCTCTATGGTGTTCAATGTTTTAATGTATTATAAATAAAAGTTATATTTTAGGGTGGGTCTCTTTTTCCATTGTGTGAATTTTTGCTAGGACCCTATTACTCATCTGACTTAGGGCTCATTCACACGACCGTGGTTTGTCTCCACATCCGAGCCACATTTTTTGTGGCTCGGGTGCAGACCCATTCACTTAAATGGGGCCGCAAAAGATGTGGACAGCACTCTGTGTGCTGTCCGCATCCTTTGCGCCGTTCCATGGCCCCCGCAAAAATTATGAGTCATGTCCTATTCTTGTCCGTTTTGCGGACAAGTATAAGCATTTCTACAGTCCTGATCAAAAGTTTAAGACCACTTGAAAAATGGCAAAAAAAAACATATTTTTCATTGTTGGATCTTAAAGAGGACCTTTCACCGATTCTTACCCTATGAACTAATTATACAGACATGTGGAGCGGCGCCCGGGGATCTCACTGCACTTACTATTATCCCCGGGCGCCGCGCCGTTCTCCTGCTATGCCCTCCGGTATCTCCGTTCCCTAAGTTATGGTAGGCGGAGTCTGCTCTAGCGCTGGCCAATCGCATTGCAGAGCTCACAGCTTGAGAGAAAATAACTTCCCAGGCTGTGAGCTCTGCGCTGCGATTGGCCAGCGCTAGAGCAGACTCCGCCTACCATAACTTAGGGACTGGAATCTCCGCCTACTATAACTTAGTGAGCGGAGATACCGGAGGGCATAGCGGGAGAACGGAGCGGCGCCCGGGGATAATAGTAAGTGCAGTGAGATCCCCGGGCGCCGCTCCACATGTCTGTATAGTTAGTTCATAGGGTAAGAATCGGTGAAAGGTCCTCTTTAACAAGGTTCCAAGTAGAGCTTCAACATGCAACAACAAGAAATGAGAGTGACACAAAACATTTTTTGAGCATTCAATTAATTGAAAATAACGATTAAACTGAAACAGGCTGTTTTTCAGCTGATCAAAAGTTTAGGACCACATGCCTTTAAAAGACCAAATCTGTGCAAAGATGTGGATTTATTGTCATTTTCTGTCAGGTAGTCACACGTTGTGATGGCAAAGGCAAAAAAACTCTCCCTTTTTGAACGTGATCGGGTTGTTGAACTGCATAAGCAGGGTCTCTCACAGCGCGCCATCACAGCTGAGGTGGGACGCAGTAAGACAGTCATTTGGAATTTCTTAAATGATCCTGAGGGTTATGGAACAAAAAAGTCAAGTGGAAAACCCCAAAAAATTTCATCAGCACTGAGCCGGAGGATCCAATTGGCTGTCCGTCAAGACACTGGACGATTCTCGATCCAAACTAAGGCCCTTACTGGTGCTGACTGCAGCCCCATAACCATCAGATGGCATCTGAGACTGAAGGGCTTCAAAAACAAAAAACTTCTTCAAAGACCTCGTCTCCTTGAACGCCACAGAACTGCTTGTTTGGACTTTGCAAGAGAGCATCAAACATGGGACATTCAAAGGTGGAAGAAAGTTTTATTCTCTGATGAGAAAAAATGTAACCTTGATGGTACTGATGGTTTCCAACGTTACTGGCATGACAAGCAGATCCCACCTGAGATGTTTTCTACGCGCCACAGTGGAGGGGGTGCCATAATAGTCTGGGGTGCTTTTTCCTTCAGTGGAACAATGGAGCTTCAGGAAGTGCAGGGGCGTCAAACGGCCGCTGGCTATGTCCAGATGTTGCAGAGAGCATTCCTCATGACTGAGGGCCCTCGTCTGTGTGGTAACGACTGGGTTTTTCAACAGGACAACGCTACAGTACACAATGCCCGCAGGACAAGGGACTTCTTCCAGGAGAATAACATCACTCTTTTGGCCCATCCTGCGTGTTCCCCTGATCTAAATCCAATTGAGATTGGATTTCCCTTTGGGGATGGATGGCAAGAGAAGTTTACAAAAATGGACAACAGTTCCAGACAGTAGATGGCCTTCGTGCGGCCTTCTTCACCACTTGGAGAAATGTTCCCACTCACCTCATGGAAACGCTTGCATCAAGCATGCCGAAACAAATCTTTGAAGTGATAAACAATAATGGCGGAGCTACTCATTACTGAGTTCATGTTTGGAAGTTGGATTTCTGTTTTGGGGGGGTTAGGTTTTTTTGGGAGGTGTGGTCCTAGACTTTTGATCAGCTGAAAAACAGTCTGCTTCAGTTTATTCGTTGTTTTCATTAAATTGAATGCTCAAAAAATGTTTTGTCTCACTCCCATTTCTTCTTGTTGCATGTTGAAGCTCTACTTGGGACCTTGTTAAGATCCAGCCATGCTAAATATAATTTTTTGCAATTTTTCAAGTGGTCTTAAATAGGGATGAGCGAACCCGAACTGTATAGTTCGGGTTCGTACCGAATTTTGGGGTGTCCGTGACACGGACCCGAACCCGAACATTTTCGTAAAAGTCCGGGTTCGGGTTCGGTGTTCGGCGCTTTCTTGGCGCTTTTTGAAAGGCTGCAAAGCAGCCAATCAATAAGCGTCATACTACTTGCCCCAAGAGGCCATCACAGCCTTGCCTACTATTGGCATGGCTGTGATTGGCCAGTGCAGCATGTGACCCAGCCTCTATATAAGCTTGGGTCACGTAGCGCTGCACGTCACTCTGCTGATACAAGCGTAGGGAGAGGTTGCTGCTGCGACGTTAGGGCGGGATTAGGCAGATTAACTCCTCCAAAAGACTTAATTCAGTGATCGATCTCCAGCTGTGGATCATTGAAGTGCTGATATTGAATTGCTTACTTTTTTTAGGCTGCCCAGAGCGTTTTTATATCACTTTTTTCTGGGGTGATCTGCGGCCATTTTGTGGCTTGTGGTGCGCCAGCACAAGCTACCACCAAGTGCATTTAACCATCAATAGTGTGGTTATTTTTTGCTATATCCTACATCAGGTGCAGGCTGATCCTGTGTCACCCAAGTGCATTTAACCATCAATAGTGTGGTTATTTTTTGGCCATATACTACATCAGGTGCAGGCTGAGCCTGTGTCACCCAAGTGCATTTAATCATCAATAGTGTGGTTATTTTTTGCTATATCCTACATCAGGGTCAAGCTTTCATCAAGTGCATTTAACCATCAATAGTGTGGTTATTTTTTGGCCATATACTACATCAGGTGCAGGCTGAGCCTGTGTCACCCAAGTGCATTTAACCATCAATAGTGTGGTTATTTTTTGCTATATCCTACATCAGGGTCAAGCTTTCATCAAGTGCATTTAACCATCAATAGTGTGGTTATTTTTTGGCCATATACTACATCAGGGGCAAGTTGAACCTGTCACCCAGCGCCTAAAAAATAGGCCTGACATTTCTATTCCTCCAAATCAGTACAGTTTTAGCTGGTCAAGTTATATTTAGTGACCGTAAAAGCACAGTTTTTGTTCTGGGTTGAAAAACTATTCCCAAATTTGCCATTCTCAAAATTAGTAGTTTCTGCTATATCAGGCCTACTTTAAATCTATCCCAAAAAGGATATCTTAGATTGAAGGTGCTGATAGTGTCATTCTGAAAAACTTAACACACACGCTACCGTGCAGATACAAGTCTAATTCTGTGATTAAAGGTATATCTGTCACACAGCACGTAAAAAATAGGCCTGACATTTCTATTCCTCCAAATCAGTACAGTTTTAGCTGGTCAAGTTATATTTAGTGACCGTAAAAGCACAGTTTTTGTTCTGGGTTGAAAAACTATTCCCAAATTTGCCATTCTCAAAATTAGTAGTTTCTGCTATATCAGGCCTACTTTAAATCTATCCCAAAAAGGATATCTTAGATTGAAGGTGCTGATAGTGTCATTCTGAAAAACTTAACACACACGCTACAGTGCAGATACAAGTCTAATTCTGTGATTATGGTATATCTGTCACACAGCGCGTAAAAAATAGGCCTCACATTTATATTCAACCAAATCTGTACTGTTTTAGCTGGTCAAATTATTTGTAGTGACCGTAAAAGCACTTTTTTTGTTCTGGGTTGAAAAACTATTCCCAAATTTGCCATTCTCAAAATTAGTAGTTTCTGCTATATCAGGCCTACTTTAAATCTATCCCAAAAAGGATATCTTAGATTGAAGGTGCTGATAGTGTCATTCTGAAAAACTTAACACACACGCTACCGTGCAGATACAAGTCTAATTCTGTGATTAAAGGTATATCTGTCACACAGCGCGTAAAAAATAGGCCTCACATTTATATTCAACCAAATCTGTACTGTTTTAGCTGGTCAAATTATTTGTAGTGACCGTAAAAGCACAGTTTTTGTTCTGGGTTGTAAAACTATTCCCAAATTTGCCATTCTCAAAATTAGTAGTTTCTGCTATATCAGGCCTACTTTAAATCTATCCCAAAAAGGATATCTTAGATTGAAGGTGCTGATAGTGTCATTCTGAAAAACTTAACACACACGCTACAGTGCAGATACAAGTCTAATTCTGTGATTAAAGGTATATCTGTCACACAGCGCGTAAAAAATAGGCCTCACATTTATATTCAACCAAATCTGTACTGTTTTAGCTGGTCAAATTATTTGTAGTGACCGTAAAAGCACAGTTTTTGTTCTGGGTTGAAAAACTATTCCCAAATTTGCCATTCTCAAAATTAGTAGTTTCTGCTATATCAGGCCTACTTTAAATCTATCCCAAAAAGGATATCTTAGATTGAAGGTGCTGATAGTGTCATTCTGAAAAACTTAACACACACGCTACAGTGCAGATACAAGTCTAATTCTGTGATTAAAGGTATATCTGTCACACAGCGCGTAAAAAATAGGCCTCACATTTATATTCAACCAAATCTGTACTGTTTTAGCTGGTCAAATTATTTGTAGTGACCGTAAAAGCACAGTTTTTGTTCTGGGTTGAAAAACTATTCCCAAATTTGCCATTCTCAAAATTAGTAGTTTCTGCTATATCAGGCCTACTTTAAATCTATCCCAAAAAGGATATCTTAGATTGAAGGTGCTGATAGTGTCATTCTGAAAAACTTAACACACACGCTACCGTGCAGATACAAGTCTAATTCTGTGATTAAAGGTATATCTGTCACACAGCGCGTAAAAAATAGGCCTCACATTTATATTCAACCAAATCTGTACTGTTTTAGCTGGTCAAATTATTTGTAGTGACCGTAAAAGCACAGTTTTTGTTCTGGGTTGAAAAACTATTCCCAAATTTGCCATTCTCAAAATTAGTAGTTTCTGCTATATCAGGCCTACTTTAAATCTATCCCAAAAAGGATATCTTAGATTGAAGGTGCTGATAGTGTCATTCTGAAAAACTTAACACACACGCTACAGTGCAGATACAAGTCTAATTCTGTGATTAAAGGTATATCTGTCACACAGCGCGTAAAAAATAGGCCTCACATTTATATTCAACCAAATCTGTACTGTTTTAGCTGGTCAAATTATTTGTAGTGACCGTAAAAGCACAGTTTTTGTTCTGGGTTGAAAAACTATTCCCAAATTTGCCATTCTCAAAATTAGTAGTTTCTGCTAT
Organism: Bufo bufo; assembly: GCF_905171765.1. Classification (NCBI taxonomy): domain Eukaryota; kingdom Metazoa; phylum Chordata; class Amphibia; order Anura; family Bufonidae; genus Bufo; species Bufo bufo. Next base: position 291,542,234 of record NC_053389.1, read on the forward strand.
ATCAGGCCTACTTTAAATCTATCCCAAAAAGGATATCTTAGATTGAAGGTGCTGATAGTGTCATTCTGAAAAGCTTAACACACACGCTACAGTGCAGATACAAGTCTAATTCTGTGATTAAAGGTATATCTGTCACACAGCGCGTAAAAAATAGGCCTCACATTTATATTCAACCAAATCTGTCATTACTTGTGTGCCTGTATTAGTGTAATACGGTACCTAAATAGATAGCCAGACAGTGTTAGACGTCTGTAAAAAAAGGCCTGAATTTGAATTCAATACATTGGCCCGAATAATATTTTTCTTATTGTGGTGAACGGTAACAATGAGGAAAACAACTAGTAAGGGACGCGGACGTGGACATGGTGTTAGTGGACCT